>NC_092210.1:17271774-17319823 GCF_043381705.1 Parasteatoda tepidariorum | reverse complement strand
TTGTTGTTTCCACTTTAATTCTTTTTATGGTCATAGGAGGAATATCACAATCCTCTACAACACAAAGTCGGCTTTGTTGGAGTTCCTTATGTGCTATTTCGTCCCAAGTATCTTCCAGCACCAGTTCCTTGCGGCCACAGTCAATTATAGCCTGTGAGGCGTGTAAGAAGTCCCAACCCAAAATTACATCATGGCTACATTTTTCCAGTACAATGAATTCATACGGCTGCGTTCGGTTGCTGACTGTCAATCTTATGGTACAACGTCCAATCGGGTTAACGTATTTTCCATCGGCTACTTTTATGAATAAACTAGACTTATCGGTCAGCATGGTTTTTCTTAATACAGTTTTTCGAAAATTGTCAGAAATGACAGAAAAAGATGCTCCAGAATCAATAAGAGCTGTCACTGGTTTATTTTCCATAATTATTTCGAGTTTATTGTCCTTCATCTGGGCCACTGTTGGAGGTTTTTCTCCCTTAGCGACCTTACCTCCGAAGAAGGGCGCTTCTTCTAGTTTTCCATTGAACGCCTAGATGGGGAGCGATTAGAACGCCTGTATGGAGAGGGTGATCTGTTTCTACGCCTATATGGGGATGGTGATCGTCTTCGTTCTTCAAATTGGGGCGACGAACTAAGTTGACTACTGGGACTAATCCCTTCGTCTGAAATGATCGTCTCTCTTTGTCGCGGGTTATAGTCTTGAAATGTCTGTCTTTCACGGCAGTGTCGGTATACATGACCTGGACGACCGCAGTGATAACACACTGGCCTGTTATCCTCTGTTCTCCTGATATCAGTTTTGCGACGGGGTAATTGAGGACGACGTGACTCATAAGTTTGCCGAGAAGGAGCAACTCGAGTTCTAGATGGCTGACGGCGTAGTGCTTCTGCTTGCCAATATCCAGAAAATAAATCCATAGATGAGAAGTAATTTGCGAGAGGTACCGGGATCGATACCCGGCGCCTCCACCAAATGCCACGTAGAATAAATAGGACTTAGTCTACAAAGTACGAGAGCTTTATTCAACACCTACAAAGTACAGTGAACAAAGTAACTGGGCCTCGGCTTGAGACACCCAGTCTTTTATAGGAATAATAACAGAAAGTGATAGGAACAGGAAATGATATGCTAGAACATTCTAGAAACTTCTAGAAGAAACATAAATAATAAATAAAAGCTTATTTTAGAGTTTGTACTTTCTTACAGTTCAGCGGATCGAACCCTGAATCTCAGTCTTTCCAGGACGACGACTCTGACCTCTCGGCCACACTGACACGCCAATATTGACGTTTAAGAAGAAAAGAACAATGATGAATGAGAATCAATTATGGTGTTGGCGAGTGGAGTGAGCAGGGCATGGGGTCTCCTAGTCTAACGAAAGAAGAAAAGTTATAAAAAGACATTTTGATGAACTTTGTGAGAATGACCGACTTCAAGACCCAACAAGCTGGTAAGGTATCACTGTTTCTTCCAATGGTTCATACACTTTGTGTTCAGCTAGAAAACAGATTTCAAGAAATGAAATCTGTAATTAATGCCTGCAAAGTTATGCAGCCTTTTTTTCTGAATTTTTTTGACAGCCTATTTTTTTTTGATGAAGCAAAAATATTTTACTCGAATGCTTCCGAAAGATGTATCTCAAAAATTTTCCGATGAAATTTCCAGAGAGAAAACTGTTTTTAAAAGTAAAATAAAAACATTTTTCTGCTGTTTAAAATCTACTGGATCTACTTCGTCCACTGCAATACTTTGGTTTAATCGTATCCTGATGTCTGCTTCTGTTTCATGTTTCTCACAGTTCCATTAACAGAGACTAAGGCAGAAAAACCTTTTTCTAAGTTGAAATAGCTTCAAAAATACATTAGAAGCGCAATGAGCCAAGAGCGTTTAAGTCGCTTGGCACAGTTTTCAATTGAGAATAAGAGAGCATGGAAACTGGATCTTTCAAACCTAATTGACACTTTGCTTTTATTAAATCGAGAAAAAAACTTTTCAAGTGAGTATTGTGTTATAAATAAAAGGGTGATCAAACGGCCTCAAATCTTGAAGACAGTTCCCGAATTTCATCGATTGTATTCAAAAATTCTTTGAGGGCAGAAAATGTCCCCAAATTTTAATATGTTCCTTAAATGTTCTCGATTTTTTCTGAAAACTTATATTTAATTAGATAAAGTGAAATATCGAAGGAAAAGAAATAGAAATGCGCATTATTTTAAACAGGATAGTCCGTTTTACTACGAATACAAACGTAAAATAAACTAGTACTGTGCTAAAACTATCAAATGAAAACGCAATGCTTCTCTTAAAATAATTTCACCAAAAAATAAACGAATTTTAATCTAATAGAATATTTATATGATATTTTGAAACTGCTTAAAAATAAAATCAAGTTCGATGATGATGGTTCTGCACTTGATATTAGTTATCAATTTTTAAAAAAAAGTTCTGCTGCACACATAAACTTATATTTTTCATAAATGCATCAAGTACTCAAATCGTAAAAGTTTTCAAGGACGCCAATTTGTCCTCAAATAGCTGTTTATATGTTTATATATTTATAATTGGCTATCTTATATATATATACACTCTATAACAAAAAATTCGACTCACCAAGAAGGAGTTGTCCGATTGAAACGAAAATCGGTGGATAGGAAGACAATGTACAGAATAGTAAATGATTAAAATTTCAGAACAATTGAATAATTTATTGCAGAGTTACAGTAATAAGTTTAATAAGGTGTTGACCCGCCTATATACAAGCTGCCACACGGCCTGGCATAGACCGATAAAGCTCTTGCTCTTGCTGTATTTCCTGCCAAATTCGATCCAATTGTCGAACGAGGTCATCATCATTCCGTGCCAGATGCAATCGCCTTCCCATCATATCCCAGACATGCTCGATGGGAGAGAGATCTGGTGATCTGGCAGGTCAAGAAAGAGTTTGAGAAGCTTTCAGACAGTTCATAGCAACACGTGCCGTATGTGGTCTGGCATTGTCCTGCTGAAAAACCAGCCCAGGGCGCTGCAAAAGGAACGGTAGCAAAACAGGTCTTAGGATGTCGTCGACGTACCGCTGTGAAGTAAGTGTACCTCTAATGACCACCAAAGGGGTCCGACTGTCAAAGGAAATGGCACCCCAGACCATAATGTCTTGTTGAGGACCGGTGTGGAGTGCAATAGTGAAGGCAGGATCCCCCCTCTTCCCTGTGCGTCTCCAAGCACGTCTTCGATGATCGTCAGGACATAGTTGGAAGCGGGATTCGTCGCTAAAGAATATACGTCCCCAGTCGGCATCATTCCAACCTGATCTGCTCAAAACATTCGTGCATACGAAATTTCAAAGCAATCGGATGATTGCTTCCTGGTGAGTCGATTTTTTTGTTATAGAGTATATATANNNNTATATATATATATATTTAACCCAAGATATTATTTTGAAGTTATTTAAAGTGATTTTATTGTTATTATTTTGCATCTTTGTTCAATCGATTACTGTATCATTGACGCTTATTGTGTTCTATGTATAATGGGCTCTTATATTGTAATTTTTATAAATGTTCTTACAACAAAAACTACTGTGAAGTGATTAAGCGGTCGTATTATTTTAGTCTTCCTTTAACATTAATTTATAAAATTGCCGACCCGCTTGTGTAGGGGGAAGGAATTGTCCTTGCATCAGAAAGGTTCTGGATTCGAATCCCGGGCAAGGCATGGATGTTCTTTCCTTCTCTCTACTATCTGTCCTCACTGTGGGAGCAACGCTGGCCTACCTAATATGGTTCCCCTGAGAGAGAGGCCAACAAAATCGCCCTGTATATGCCTGAATTGACGGATGTTAACACAGGTGGGCATTGAAAAAAAAATTTAAATTTGGCTGAAACAAACCTATTTATTATACGTTAATGTACGAAAAAGGCCATTTTTAAATACTTTCTTGTTAGAAAGATTTTTTCTTACATGTTAAAAGAATCAGAATTCCAGTGATTGAGGAGGCTTCACTTTGTTTCTTTGTTCGGGAGAGATTTTCCTATCCAGCGACGTTTGACGACACTTTCGGCATTTTCTCAAATAATAATAAAAAATTTGATTGTTGATTTATTTTTCGATGGGAATAAAAACTTTTTTTAGAAATGAAGAGAAATGAAAACTTGCATTATAATTGTGACCAACTAAAACCAAGAGAAAAATCTCTAAATGGGAGAGTGGGTCATTAAATACCGCTGAATTGTAAATTTGCGCCCCAGAATCTCCGAGAGTCTATAGCTATGTCACTGCACGATTAATAACTAAATTTGTTTATTTTTTAAATAGTTTTTATACAAGAAAATTCCAAAAACAGGGCACACAAATTCACCAACTTCTAAAAACACAAAGAAAAAGTTAGAAATTTGTAACTTTTGGTGAATTTCTTTCTATTGTAAATAACAGACTGGATACTATAAAAAATTTTGGTGCAGAGTTGCCACCACTTTCAGTGTTGAGGTAAAATAAGTAAAATATTTTAAGTACAAAACTGTAGTTATCGTTCAAAAAAAGAAAAAAAAACAATTGACGAAATAACAATTGTTTGAAAGAATTATACGAATATATTACTAAAAATGATCATATTGTTATGTGCTTTTCTAATGGGTATGAAAATATGTGTTGTCAGTAAACAAAGAAAACGTGAATAAATAAATAGATAAAATTATAAATGGGAAAACTAATGAAAATAATGCGATTACATGCACTGTAAAAAAAATTGTTTTACTTCAACACAAAAAGTAAAATAAAGTTTGTTTACTTATACACCAAATTTTTTTACAGTGCATAAAAAGCAAAATAAACTTAGCATAAAAATTAACAAATTTCATAAAGAAATAACTTTCTCTAACTCACTTTTAATTTTAACTTAGAAATTTAGGAATTTTTGTACGTTGCTTTCGCTTATCGTTCTGTAACAGTTCACCTTGCTTTTTTATTAATTACTAAATTTGTATTGTAAGAAAGTATTCATAACTTCACGTATTTAAATAAGCTCATGCGAATACTTGCGCTAGGGGAGAAATAATTTTAGAAGCAATCAAAGTTTTTTTTTCCAAGTTTCATGGTTAAAAAGTTCTTTTTGAAAACGCGCTTTAAATTTGATGATTTCCTGATGATTATTCTTTAAAAAAGCAATGATACTTTTTTACACAAATATTCCGATTGTCCTATAATGATGCCATTATTTTTTAGCCCAAAAAAATATCGTTAAAAACAATCTTTTCCAGTTATTCAGATATAAAATGGATCAAGGTACGCTTTCCAATACTCGTTTCTGATTATAAAAGAACTGAATATTTATACCCGATTTATTGTTGCCATAGAAACATCACGGATATCTAGAGTTAGGGTGAAAATGGATCATTTTCGAGGATGTAGCGTAACTTTTTAGAAACTAATTAGAGCGTTGGCAAATAAATTCACAGCTTTCGAGCATTTTTATTTTCAACAAATCCGTTATGAAAACTTTGGATTGCCATTATTAACGGTCTTTGGATAACGGTGATGCCCTATGCAATTGCATTTAGGAAAGCTTGTTTTTCTAAGAATATATAATAAAAGTACATTTAGTGGGGGGGGGGGAAGAAAAAAAACGAGAAAGAAACGGGTGGATTTATTTTAACTTCATTTCAAAATTGTAATCGGCTTTATAATAACCTCCAATGATATACACACTCTAAGAAATTTCCTTAAAGTTCGGAGAGAATTGAACACTAACTTATACAGCCAGCTCTTTTCTTAGAGAAAAAGTCCAAGTTTCCGTAACAAAAACGAAAGTAGTAGAGTTGACCGTTAATATATACGGTTATTCTATAAAACTTTCTAACAAAATTTGAAAGTGTACACACTTTTTTATGGTGTTTGCAGATCCAAAGGTCTCGAATTCGATCCTAACTGGTGCCAAAGAAAATATCTTTACATTGGTTGACCACTCATTTCTCGATAGATGGCAGACAGCTTTGCTCTGTGTCACTTCTTTTCGCCGTCTGACTCGATTCGACCAACAAATAGCCTTATTCTCAAACAATGTCAAAATTTTTAACTGGAGATAACTTTTACAAGCATAACGTTAATTTACGCACAGCGGAAAATGTACGTTCATTACGGTCAGTGAACATTCTACGAAAAAAAAATTACGAGGAGATCTGTATCTTTACGGACATGAATTTCTTTTTACGGTCAGTGACTGGCATACTTGTTGCCGTAAACCGACCGTTATTTAGCGGTGAGATTTTAAGAGTGTATATTTTTAGAAACCTTTCTAAAACGGATATCAGATAAGCTTACTCATTGAAAGCTTCAAATTAACATTTAAAGTCAGGTAAAAGCAAAAGAGTTATCGAAATCTTACGAATCACCTCCGAAAAGGAGGAATGCAAAACATCAAAACTTGTTTTATTACTGGAAGAAACAAAGATAAGTTAAATGGTTATTACAAAGAAGAAGAAAAACTTCCGTCTTTTATCAGGCATTCTAATTGATTTTGACGTATTTCATCCTCTGTCTCTTTTACTAGTGGTTTGACGAAGTTCAAATGCGCTTTTATTTCTTCCGATCTTAAATATACACCATTTTTACTTGATTTCAAAAAGCATTACAAAGATATATATTTAGGAAGTTCATTAAAGGACATACTGAATAATCTGTTAAACTAGCACTTTTATATTCAGTGACGTAAGACACCTTATTGATTAAGGGCTAACGGATAAATCGATAACTGTTTCTATAAAAATATAAAAAAAATTTCAGTTTGTTTCTTAAGAATTTTTTATCCTGAATTTTTGAAAATGAGTATCTTAAAAATACTTTTTTACATTTATTATTGAACTATATTTATGTGGCTATTCGTAAAAAAATCAAGCAATCCAAATCCAAATATTTAGATTTTTGTTGTGATTTTGCTGGAATGTTTTATGAAAAAGTGTTTCTTGTTTTATGCAAAGATTTTGAAATCTACGCATGCATTCGATCTTTTGCCAATCAAGTATGTTATTATTCAGGTAATTTGAAATTTTTCTCGTCGTTTACATAATCGTTGGCTTACAAAGTCAAATTTTGAACTAAAATTCTCTTAGATAGTTATAAACTATGAAAAATTTTTAAGTTGAATTGTATTTTTTGCAGTAAGTAAAAATCAAATTGCATTTAAATATAAATGTAAATTTTTTTCTGTAAGACAAAGAAAAATATTTTAATAAAAATTGGCAAAAAATTGGACCGTTAATATTTGTAAAAGTCATAAACTCATTAGAAAATGACAGCTTTCAAAGATTTTTTTTAATCCTATTTCAAAATAAATCGATTTGGGGCCATTAGCATATTACAAGTATTTATACTCAAATACACATATACGAAATCGCTGACAAAAACAAACTCACATAAATGATTTTTAAATATTTTTCCGATTACATTTAGCATATGTGTTAAAATCTCATTTACTTTAAATGTTAGCTTCTCGAAAAACAGTTTAATGAAAATTCCAGACTGCATTTAAAGGGATTCCTTAGAATTTCTAAGGCTTCATCAGCCATTGCGGTGAAAAGTTGAAATTGAATATCCGTTCTACAAACGACATCTTAACACAATAGACGACATTTTCTCTGAAGCGGAAGAGCGGTAGTAAATATTTAACTCAAACCATTTTGCTTCATTTATCAAACAGGGATTCGAAATTAAATAAACAGCTTTTATCTTTTACGGCATTAAATTAAAAATTATTTCACCGTTCGCAAACGATTTCGGAATAAAGTCAATCGATTAAACCGAGTTTCTGTATTGTTTGCATTTCTCATAAAAAATACAATACAATTATCAAGACTTGTTCGTTTCTGCTTAAATTTCATTAAATAAATAAAGGGTTGTAGTTGAAGCGTGTCGTGCAAAATTAGATGTTTGCTATGTCAGGATATGAGCAATTATCCTATTTGAAGGGTGATTAGAGGGGTCGTGTTTTCATTAAAATTAATCGAAACAATTTGGCATTGAAATTCTGAAACCATGGCAAATGCCTTATCTTTGTTACTTATTCATATACGTTTAGTAATTAAAGTGGTGATTATTGTTTGACGTTTTGGATAATTGGAATGTTTGCTGCTGTATGACTGTTGCATTGCAATTGTTTAGAAATCAGACTCCATCGTAAAGGTAATTGATAAAGATTAATAGTAGCAAAACAGAAGTATACATGGCGTTCTTTAATCCTTTTTAAAGGATTCTAGAAACATAAAGGTTGAAAAAGTTTTTTTTAGGTGTGAAAAAAAATCTATGAATTCATGAATCCGTGTATATTGATTGTATATTGATTGATGAATTCATTTCAAGGTCAAAGATTTTATTTATTTATTTTTGCTGTAAATAACACATTAAAGAAATGAATTCCTCGATATTTGGCAAATGACATCTAAAGATGATCTTATTTGTCTCTTAATATTCAATGGACGAGATCAGGGTAGATGGTTGATGTTAAGTTGCAATTTCCAGCCTTAGTTTATTTAAATTTATTGTTAATTTGAGATCAGTCAACTTCATCCTTTCTAATGTTTTATGACTAAATTGTTGAGAAAAAACGAAAAGGAAAATTACTAACATGAGTGGCTACATGAAATTTAAGTTTTGGTTAATAGTCGAAGCTTTGATAACCTTCTTTTCAAAAAAAATTTTTAATACAAATATTTTTATTGTAAGGAATTATTTTGTCCATAGATCTGCTATAACAATGCTGTATTAATTTAAATTAATATAGTTAAAGCGTCGAGAGGGGAGATTGAGGAACAAATGGTTTGGAAAAAGATAGCTAAAACCGATATAAATTTATAGTTACTTGCAACTGTAACCACATTTGTAATTGGTACTGATAATTTATTCCTAATAGGAAATTATTGATTTAGAAATTGAAATTTATATTAAAAATTCAAGTCGATTACTTAATATAAAACATTTGAATGTTTTCATTAAAACCCGTTTTAGGTTGAGCAAAATTATAACACTTCTTCATTCACAAACAGAGAAAGTATGGTTTCAACGCTAGATAAAAATAAATGGCAGGACAAAAAGTTTCGTTATTAAACGAATCACTACTTGGAAAATTTCAAACCTAATAACTGTATTTAAGTATGTAGTATTACATGAAAAGTAATTAAAATGAGAAAAAAAAGAAGAAGAAAAAAGAAAATGAGAAAAAAAGGGGATTTAAAGTAGAGATAATATTTGCTCTTCTATTATAAATTTAATAAAGCAATATTTATAAGAAATGGTGAAATTATACCCTACGTAATCAAGAAAATAAATTGGGATTTGCGGAATAAGAAACTTTGAAAAAAGAATGTAAACCTAAGTACTGTTAACCATGATGGATTGTGATACACTCGATGTTAAAGTGTATAATTTCCAAGTTTGTCGCCTTTAAACTATTTTATAATGAGAGCAATATTTTCCAATTACTTTCCTCACTAAAAATAGGGATAATGGCATCCAGTTTTTTACTTAGTTAATCAATATTAAGTAAAGTGTAAAAAATAATTTTTATTTACGTTAGACTAAGAAAGTGAATGTTTTTTGAGCAAGGAAAAAAAATGAGATTCTAGTATATAATTACTAAAAAGCCCTTTATGCCCCATCTCTATTAACAAAGTGGTGGATTTATTAATGGAATTTGGAATAATGTATTAAAAAATTCAATAAACTTATTAAAAACTTATTTAGAATTTTGCTGCCGAGTAATAGTTTTTTCTAGTTGCACATAAAAAAATCTTTTGTCTTTCTTTTATTTTTTTAATATTTTGTTTTTTCACAAAATAGCAAAATCTGCTATTTTGAATTAGTTGATCTGTTGTGAAAGATGCGCAGGCACAATTAAAAATTAAATTCATATTCTTATTATTACCACGCAATTAAAATTCTATTATATCATGTGGGTTAGATGTTCATATTCTTGTTACCATGTAACTGATATATTATTGTAGGTTAGATATTCATATTCTTATTACTATGTAGTTCAAATATTCGGATTCTTGTAACCATTTAGTTTAGATATTCAGATTTTTATTACCATGTATTTCAGAAAGTTATTTAACAACTAGTTCAATTATTCATATTCTTATTATCATGCAATTTTCATATAATTATATCGTGTAGTTCACACAAAATTATATTCTTATTATTGTTTAATTCATATATTACTATACCATGTAGTTCACATATTCATATTCTTATTACCATATAATTCACTTATTCACAATAAACTGTTACTTAAACCCGCTTTTATATAATTTTAAAAAATATTTTTCTTTCTTTTTGAATAAATAAAGAGAAGCATAATTACCAGTTAAAATGTTTAAAAAAAAGTTCTGCGGGAATATTTTTATCAATGCTATGTTAAAATAAGATTTGAAATTTTTATTTTGCATTTTTATTATTTATATTTCTTAAGTATTACAGATGCCTAACATTGAATAATAAGAAACGATTCTAAAAGCCTGTAAATTGACGAATTGTTAGTTAAAAAAAATTGCATTTCATTGATTCAAATTTTTTTTCTCTTTTTGTATGAAATGAATATTAAAGAGCTATTTTGATTGCAAAAATTATATAACAACGATTTATAAGTTGTGCAGAATTTAAAAATGTATTTTAGCATAATTCATTTAGAAAAAATCTAGACTGCAGCGTGAGATTCTAATTTTATAAATTCCCCATGTGTTTTACATATGCTTTATATTAAATTGAAAATCAGTAAATCTATTTCTTTTTGAAAGTGCGTTCGCTACTACGAGAAATTCTTTTCTAAAAATAAAAAATATATACATAAATCACTATAAAAATTACAGAAACATATACATCATCTTTTTCATATTTCTGTTCATTTCCTATTGTTTTTTCTTCTTTTCTAACTCTCCTTTAGTTCAATTCTATGATAAATTCTTCTGCAAACAGAAAAAAGAAAATGCTTACTCGATAATTTATCGAAAAGCATTTATGTAGTAATGATAAAAAGTAATATTTATTTATATTTACTCTTCGATTAATTCAGAAGGGTTGATGACGTATGCCAAACATATAAATATGTATTAGATTCAACATGGAATTAAATTTAAAAACGAGAAGAATAGAGAGAAGTTATATGCGTGCAATCATAAATAAATCTAATCGTAATTAACTTCAGGTGCTAAAAAATAAACTTTGTCCACTCAAATAACTAAAAAATCATCCAAGCAGTTTATTAGATTTAACTGAATACTCAAATGATTAAGCAGAGTTTAAATTTACATAAAATAATAAAAGAAAATGATAGACTCATTTTTCCAATTAGTAGTTAAGCTCCTTACAGCAATGAAACACTGGGGACATTTGGCCGAAAAGTGTTGCCATTTTCCCACGCTAATGAAAAAAAAAAAGCGTCGCGTTTTAATGTGCCTTATTATTAAAGTAGAGTGGATAACTCTTAATATTCTTTTCAGTGATTCATATATTCTAATGAAGAATTTATTTCCTGGAAAAACATAACTTGGTACAGTAAATAATACGTTTCAAGATCGTTTTCTCTAATTGTTAAGGAATAGAAAAACTCCCCATTAAAAATTTCTAATAAATGTGCATAGCTATTTTTTTTTTTTTAAATATGCGTTATATTTTATTTTGTTAAAATATTTGTTTCACAGCGAGAAAAAGAGCAAACGATGATAAAAGATTTTTTGAGCAAACGATTTTATATTTAACGCTTATTTTTTGGAGTCTTCTTATAATTCTCAACTTCTAAATTTCATTTTTAGTAAATGATTTAAAACGAAATTTTTACGCTATAAATTATGATTTTTTAATGTTTGTTGAGTAAATATTTAAACTTATGATTTTATTTTTGTCGAAAAATTGAACATTGACTTCGTGTTTACGATCAAGCATTATCTTAAAAACATTGATTAAGAATAATACAAAAAGTTCTATGAAAAACTGCGTTAATATATGATATTCTAATTTCCTAAAACTCTTAATATATATTATGCTGAATGAGAAAGCTATAGGATGTTCATAACTGTCCGAGTGGTATTATAATTATTCTAATACAGAGGCTGTTAGCGAATTTGGAAACTATACGCTCATAAACCAGATAATATCTAACAAAGGGATTCTGATATAGTAAACTATTAGTAATCCTTAAGCGGATAAATTACAATGTATAGTAAGATGTCAGAAAGAGTGTAAGTACTTTTATAATTGATTTTCTTTTATTATTTATTTCATTTACAAACTTTACTTAGCCAAAAATATTTTCGCATGTTTTAAAATGTCGTACCATTTTAAATGAATTTTAAATTATTTATGCTGTAGCCAATTTTTAGAAATATTAAATTAAAATTATATGCCATTATTATTAATGTACCATTCCCAATGGAATTTATAAGCGATAACAATGTAATCAACAGATAAAATTTACGAAAAATTTAGATTTTTTTTTTCTGTAGGATGCTGTGACCGAACCTAATAAGGGTATTTTATCTGAAAACCAATATACACAGTTTATATTTTTAAAGTTCTTGTCAAAACTAAAGTAAAAAAAGTGAACATTTTAGGAATTACGATTTATTATTTTAGGTAGGAAAAAAGAAAAATTTTCAACGAAACCTAATTATTAAGGAATACAGAATTAAAAACATCAAAACCTATTTGACTGCGAGAGAAAACAGTGAGGAATTGAAACTTTATATAAGAAACGCCTTCAAGTTTTCTTCAGTAATCTAACTGTTTTTGTTGTACTTCATTAATAAAATGAAGTGACAACGAAACGCAAATGAAAAAAGGAACTACAGTCTACCTCCCTAGTGATTCAAAGAGTTTCTATAATTTTTTTCCTGTTTAAATGTTGATTTTATTCCCCAAAGTACTATTACTATTTTTTAATTTTGAGAGTAATTCTAAATGTAGAAATTAAGAATGGCAATAATGGGAATAAAATTCGGAATAAAATATAATACGTTTAAAAATCATCGATTGCTTACTACACGAATATAAAATTTCTCAAAAATTTCGAATATATATATCTTGAAATACAAAAATATAAAAATATTCTATTGTTTCTGCACTTCTTGTAAATGATCTAGTCGTTCTTTAAAAGTAATGAGAAGAAAAAGCAACTGGCATGGCGAAACCAATTATAAAATCATTAATCATCATTTAAAATTGTTAGTTCGATATATCTGTTTCTTAAGGATAAGTCACTGTTTTTAAAGGTCATTGTTTGTGACATTCTTACTTTCTCAAATTCTTTGACTGCCAGAGGAAACAGTGAAGAATTGAAACTTAATATTAGAAACGCTTTCAAGTTTCTTTCAGTAAAACTGTTTTTGTTTTATTTTATTAATAAAATAAAGAGCAACAAAACAAATAAAAAAAAGTTCTACCCTAGTGATTCTTAAGAGTTTCTATATTTTTTTCCTGTTTAAATACTGATTTGATTCCGCAATGTACAATTACTCTTTTTTAATTTTGAAAGCAATTCTAAAAATATAAATTAAGAATGGCGAGAATAGGCATTCTGAGTAAAATGTAATGCCTTTTAAATTTATCGATTGCTTATGCCACTGTTTCTTGAACTATGGAAAGTTTTAAAAAAATATTCTTTTGTTTCTGCACTGATTTTAAATGTTGTTAATAGTTCTTGAAAAGTAATGAAAAACAACCGGCATGGTGAAACCGAATTTAAAATCTTTAAACATCATTTCAAACTGCTAATTTGATATATCAGTTTCTTACGGATAAGTCACTGTTTTTAAAGGTTTATTTGTCTCTTTTTTTTCTCGAATTACATAAAATTAAAAATTCTTTTTCTTCCACATTACTTATAAATTTCCTTTGTGTTCACTGTTTTTAAAAATCACTGCTTGGGACACAATTTCTCGAACTGTAAAATTAAAAATGTAATCTATATATTCTGCATTGTTTATAAATGTATTTAACGTTCACTGTTTCGAAAGATCATTACTTGTGGCACTGTTTCTCGAACTAGTATATAAAATTAAAAAGGTATTGTATAGCTTCCGCATTGTTTAAAATGTTCTTAGTGGTCATTGTTTCTAAAGATCATTGCTTGTTACACTAGTTCTCAAACTATATAAAATTAAAATTGAATTCTATAGCTTTCGCATTTTTTATAAAAAGTTCTTAACGTTCACGGTTTGTTAAGATCATTGCTTGTGACGCATTTTTTTAACTATATAAAACCAAAAATGTATTCTATAGTTTTCACATTGCTTATAAATATTTTTATTAGTATTCGGTGTTTCTAAAGATCATTGCTTGTTACACTAGTTCTCGAACTATATTAAATTAAATATATAATTATCAGCTCCAGCACTGTTTATAAATATTCTAAGCGATCGACAAAAGTTAAAAGAAAAACAACCGGCAGGCCGAAAGCGATCCCATAATTTTTTTTTCTTTTTATAGATAAGCTACTGTTTCTCAAGATCATTGCTTGTTTCTTAAGATCATTTTTATAGTATTTCTAGAACTATAAAAAATTAAAAATATATTCTGTAGTTTCCACACAGTTAATTAATGTCCTTAGCATTCCATAAAAGTAAGAAGAAGAACGATCAGCATTGCGAAAGCCATTTTAACATCAACAATGATTCTTACGTATTCTAATTTATATCTGTTTTTTTAAAATTAGGTCTTTCTAAACATTGTAAAATTATTTCTCGAAATATATAAAATTAAAAATTTGTACGACAGTTTCCGCACTGCTAATAGTAAATGTTCTGAGAGTTCCATAAAAGTACTAAGAAAAACAACCGACATGGCGAAAGCCATTATAACATCAATAATGATTCTCACGAATTCTTAATTTGATATATCTGTTTTTTAAAATCAAGTCAATGTTTACAATCATTGTGAAACTGTTTCTCGAAATATATAGAATTAAAAATTTGTACGACAGTTTCCGCACTGCTCATAGTAAATGTTCTGAGAGTTCCATAAAAGTAATAAGAAAAACAACCGGCATGACGAAAGCGAGTATAAAATCATTTAAATGATTCTTTCGAATTCTTAATTCGATAAATCTGTGTCTTAAAGATAAGTCACATGGAATGACTAGTGTAATTGTGCTGAAGAAAAAGATTTCAAAGCATAAAATGAAACATTTACATTTCGGATAAATCATAATATAAAAAAATAAATAAAAAAGAAATCGATCTAGGCTGAATGCATTTACTGTTGTTGACAGTTCTTAAGACTGATAAGGAGACCTTCAAAAACAATGCCGTTTCTTATCTTGATTTATTCCGAATTGGTGCTTTTGTTCGCAACGTTTTTCATTATAGGAAGAATAAGTAATCTAATCATTTATTTGGTTGGAAAACTGCTTACAGTAGCAGTGCATTTATTGTTAAATTACTTTCATTGTTTGATTAAAATAAATATTATATCCGATTAAAATATTCAAGGTAATTTATAAAGATGTAATTTCAAATACTTAATATGTACAATTAATGAGGAATTTTGTTAAAGTTACGAATTCCTCACACAACTCAGCAAAAATGTAGTATAGGAATATACATGTAATTTAAATAGGCGCTTTAAGAGCCCCTCGATTTTTAACCTTTATTAATTTGGAAGGTTTAAATAAGGCTTCAGTTTGGAAATTTCCTTCGATTTTTAACATACTTTTGAGACACATCAATTCACTTTCTGGATAGCAACTTATTCTACAGAAATAGCTTGTCGATAATTATATAAATAATTCTTCATCAATAGTATGAAAGCTAAATTCAATATATTTATTACAGTAAATATGAATGCAGGGTTTTCCAATGCTTGCAATATAAATTAATCATGCTTTGTGCATTGTATATTGTTGCGTAGCCCGCGTGAGACTACACTGTAAAACATTCTCGATCAAATTACCGGTTCCCTGAATGCCAGTACTTTTCACCATAAAGTCCATTTTTATTTGAACATGTTACGGAACTAAAAATGTGATGAACCGTAAATTTTACTGCTATATTTACCCTAAAATCACTGAATGACTCTAATTAAACAAATATTGCTATAAAAATTACGGTATAATATTTTACAATAAGAATGAATTTCATGGATCCTGCTCCCAAAGTGTGGTTTGGTTACCGTAATTTAAAGGACCGTAATTTAATCTAGAATATCTTACAGCGGAGTTGAAGAATAAAAGACTACGCACAGGATTAAACTATACAAAAATTAAATTATACAAAATTATAATGTAACATACATGATATTTCAAACTTTTAAAATAGTCAATCTAAAAGTGAATGTATGTAAAAACCACAATTCTAATGCTTCAAATGAATTAAAATTCGTTAATAGATATCATACACAGAAATTGAAAAAGAAAACGCTTAATTACGATAAATTTGAAAATCATGAAGTATTTTTTTCATTCACTTTCTTTTTGTTAAAGACACATCCCGTCTCCGTCCGGCCTTTCCACTTTCACATATTTTTCTCTCATCACTAAAGAAAAGTAATGCTTTGGGTAATGTGTTTGTAATTAAATAATTAAATATACTAATTTACAATAATTATTAACAACACAAACTAACAAAAATAATTTTTTATCCAAAAAATATCTATCAAACTCTCTCTTTCTCTTTCTCCCTCTCACGAAACCTAATTATTAAGGAATANATATATATATATATATATATATATATATATATATAATACAAAAATTAAATACTTTTGTATTAATAAAAGCCTTAAAACTTCATTCGTTTTCATAAAATAACTTTGGTAAAGGATAAAAGGATAAGGGTAGAAATTCTATTTTGGGACTTCAAGGCTAAAAACATGCCAATGAATAATAATTAGATTTATACTTCAAAAGAGAAGTTATTTTAAGATCTTTCAATTCCATATAAGGAAAGATTAAACGATTTGCTATGAGTAATAAATAAATTGATGAGGCGTAAGAATACACAAAAAAGGCAATAGTGACTGGCCTCTTCACAACTTTTAATCATCCTATATAACGCAGGAGCAATGTTTTTGCGTGCGCTTTTTGTTGTTCATCATGCCTAGCTAACGTACGTCAGTTTAGAAGGGGCATGGGTCTTCCCCCATCTCCAGCTTGGAGGGGGCTGAGATGTATGCTTTCACCATCGCTACTAAATAAAAAAGATTATGCACAACATAGACTCATTAATCATGCTGTTTTGACTGTAAATAACTAAAAAATATCGGTGTGGATACACCGTTATTTCAAGCCGGCAGGATTCGAACCTGCGCGGGGAAACCCCAATGAATTTTAAAACGGTTTCCATTAAACATAGGGGTAACTGCTTCAATATCTGAAAAACTAACTACTAATTTTGTTTCATTTTCCCTATTTTTCCTTTTATTTCTGTTACCCTTTAGATTAATTTTTTCAATGTTTACTTTTTTGCAACATTGCATGTACTTCTGCACTATTGCAACTAAGTCCAAATTCTTCAAGCAAAAGATTTTTAATTTTTCATACGAATTTAACTGAGTTTCACTTCTAATTAAAGTTAATGCATTTCCTTTTCATAAATCTTTTTGCAAATAAAAATTTTTGCATATCAGACAAATCTTCGCGTATCTTCGTTTTTAAATCAAATTACAAAAACATTAATTCTTGGTTTGAAAATTATACAGAATTTCATCAAGTAAATAACCCCATTAACCATACAGAATCTTAAATTCTGATTAAATGGCACTTAGTTGTCCACCTTTTTCACATAAAAATTGTGAATATTTTTTTTTAACCATAATTAAATGACACTTGTTGTCCAGGTCGTTTTGCATAAAAATTTTGTATATTTTTGCGTGCAAATTTTTGAAAAGTTTTTTAGAATAGTTATATAAAATTTTTCATTTTTTCTTTCTGTTTAGTTAACTAAACAGATAAAGTGCATTATTATGTTTTTATTGCTGTTGCTGATAATAATTTTTTTTCATATATTGGAAAAATGTTATTTATAGTAGGAAAGAGGACAGTCATACCAACATAAATTTTATAAATTCATAGTATTCTAAATTTTATTATTATTTTTTTGGCTTACCAAAAATTTTTTTTTTGATGTAATACAAAAATTAAATACTTTTGTATTAATAAAAGCATTAAAACTTCATTCGTTTTCATAAAATATCTTTGGTAAAGGATAAGAGTAGAAATTCTATTTTGGGACTTCAAGGCTAAAAACATGCCAATGAATAATAATTAGATTTATACTTCAAAGGAGAAGTCATTTTAAGATCTTTCACTTTCATATAAGGAAAGATTAAACGATTTGCTATGAGTAATAAATAAATTGATGAGGCGTAAGAATACACAGAAAAGGCAATAGTGACTGGCCTCTTCACAAATTTTAATCATCCTATATAACGCAGGAGCAATGTTTTTGCGTGTGCTTTTTGTTGTTCATCATGCCTAGCTAACGTACGTCAGTTTAGAAGGGACATGGGTCTCCCCCCATCTCCAGCTTGGAGGGGGCTGAGATGCATGCTTTCACCATCGCTACTAAATAAAAAAGATTATGCACAACATAGACTCATTAATCATGCAGTTTTGACTGTAAATAACTAAAAAATATTGGTGTGGATACACCGTTATTTCATATATATATATATGGGTGATTCTCACGAAAAATGACAATTTACAGTCCCTTGCTCCAAGATCTAATTCTATACTACTAAAAGAACTTTTTAAATTTTTTTTTTTGATAAATAGCATTGTTGTTAGCATTTTAAAATGACTTTGCATTAGCATTGACTGTTTTGAATATTTAACAAATTCAATTGAATTTCAAAATCTCATTTTCCTGGTATGTCATAAACAATATTTCCAATAATAACTAGTTTCAAAACTTTCCATTAATTATTCAATATCTAATTTTTTTTTATCTCAACCGTTGTAAGCATTTCTTGAATATACGCAGAGGGTATTATTTACAAAAACTTTGTTGAAAATTATTTTTTCTGTCAATAATTTGTTTGCCACGCGAAAATCTGTCATTTTCCTGGCTACTTTTATTTAGTAATTTATAATCAAAATATATAGGGAAAGCAATCAATATCTTATGTTAATAGATTGCTCAGAATGCAATCCTATCTGAACATGTCTTATTGCATCAATAAAGAACCAACTTTCTGGTTCAAAATCTATTTCAAACAATTTTTCAAGGTGAGTAATAACATAAACTACATAGATTTATCTGAGTTATTTCAAGAAATCCTGTTGTTTTTTGCCGAATGCAAACGTGTTAAATGCTATAAAAGGGCAAATTTGTCATTATCCTGGCTGCCTTTTTCCTGGCTTATCAATCATAGGACATTGACTTGTTACCAGAAAATTTTATAAACAGTATATAGTGAAGAGGGAAAGCAAATATTAACCTAATACCAAGTTTATACAAGATTGTAATATGCTTGAATGTAATAAAAGTTATTTATCTATTTAATTATTGATTATTATACACAATTTTATTCTGTACGTATCAGCAACAAAAACATTTTTTATTCTTTCTACAGTGGATGAAAGAATTAATTTAAGTAATTCATGGTCCATCTAACATAAGAGCTTAAGTTGAGCTACTTACTATTAGAAATATTAAAATCACTGTTTTCTAAACTTCTAAGCTAATATTTCATTTTCCTGGCATTCAAAATTTGGTGAATTTCTATTTTATTTTTTTCTTGAGCAAATGTCAATAAACTACACTGCTGTCTGTAAGATATTAATAAATGTAATTAAATAAAAACGCAAAACAAATATATATATCAGAATATTTATTCCAAAAACATGCATCTTGACAGTCGATTTTATCCTTTTTACAATAAATATTTCAAGTGTTTTAAAATGTGTTAAACAATTCAAGTTTGTGAGTAGATATATCAGTAATATTTCATTTTTTCCTTCCTAAAAAGCTAAGTAAAATTGGTTTAGCTTTGTAAGAAATAATAAAATTTAAACAAATAAACTTTTATCAATGGTTTTGGCGCCAAGAATTGCTATGAATAAAACATGACATAAGCGGCTGTTACATAGATGCACTTGAGAAGCATCGGGGATGTTGGCTCGCCAAGTTTGGCTTCATGAATAACAAAACTTGATTTTATATTACTTCTTTGACTTAAAAGGAAGTAAAAGAAGGTATAAATAATAAAAAACTCGAACGAAAACTCAGAGATATATCTTTTTCAAATAACAACTAAGTTTTCCTTTGGGAATTTCGTGTGTAATTTAAATTCCAAACAGATACGTTTATTTCGCGAGTTGGGGAAAATATGTAAAAATATTTTTAACCACTGATTCATTTCAGTTGTAGCTAAAATAGAATTTAAAATAAGATTGATTTCAAATGTCATAAAGGTAATAAATGATTTTCATTTTGAGATATAAAGGAAGAATTGCAGGTTTTTTGTCAATTTCTTAAGTTTGTTTGGACATTTCTTTCAGTTTAAATGGAAGATTTGTTCAATTTAAGGAAAAGAATAATTGATGAGAGGTATTTTAAAATTGTTTAAAAGGATGCATTTTTTTAAATAAATAAATTGTAACTGAGTTTTATTTTTTTTTCAACTCAATCAAAATTTTCAATAATTTTTATTTACAAAAGATTGCATTAAAAGAGTTTCTTAAAAATTATAATTTATTATTTAATATTACGAATTTTACTTGAAATAATATTGTGTGCATATTTATTGCAAGTAAACATCTGAAATTTTTTAAACGCACATAATAGTTTTAATTAAAAAAAATTTATCGTTTGTAAACAAATATTTGAGATTTAGTTTCCTAAAAAAATGAGACAATTTTGTTCCAAATGCCATTTTTAATTGTTATAAAATTGAATATTTTGAAGTTAGTTTAAAGAATTATTTTAAACTAGTGGGCTGAGCCCCCTGCTCGCTGACGCTCGCCAACCCCTGAAAATTGCTACGCAATCTTATATGGTTTGCTTCGAAAACCAAGCTCGCTTCGCTCGCTACTAACTTAGGTACATTGCGAATGCACAAAATTCTAAGAATTCAAAACAATCATTCAAATCCATAAAAAAACTTTTTTTTTTTTTTTAAAGTAAATACTTTTTAGTAAATACTAAGTCATTAAAATAAATTTGAATTCAAATAAAGACTCATTGACTGAGACTCATTTTTCAATGAATAACTAATAACCATAATAAAACAAATGAATTCGTGATATAAATCAAAAATCGTCAAATAAATTCGTAATATATAAATTCGTGAAAAAAAGCGCTTTCGACAAAATACTAAAATAGAGATCTATCGACAAAGACTACTCACTTCTGCCTAGCTTAATAGTATGAGATTGCCGCAGCTGATGCTCTCTGGTTATTTCCGTTTCCGTTTTTAAAAGCGCTATACGTTGAGCCACCTCAGCTAGATTTGGCATGTGACATTTTTTGCGGCAATCATTGGTCGATTTGTCGTGTAAGAGAAATAGTAACGTAAACAAAACAAAGCAAACGGTGCCACCGGCGGAGAAAAGAAATACAGCAAAAATTTGGGACCCACGTCGAGTATTATGTATAATAGATGATTTATTTAAGACTGAAATTAGTCTTTATTGAAATAAATTTGGTTTCTCATTCAATGGCGTACTTTGATACACAGACAACCACGCAACATAAAACGTACTCAGCTAACCAGTCGACTCCACGAGATTAATAAATCTGCACCTTTCTTTAAATAATTTCCAGACTATTAATACTACGGTCAATAAAGGCCAAATTAGGCAAGACATAAATTTTGTGTTATTTAGATTATCGCACTCATAATTTTTATTTCTTCACAAATCTCTTGGCATAATTGCAGCGATTAAAACCTGAAAAAAATTATCTTTGATATAGAATAAAAGTGTATCTCTATATATCATGAAAAGATTATTTTTGTCTCCCCCTTTCATGTATTCTAATTTTACAGATAATTAACATGATACATGGTCTGCAGTTATCAAAGAAAAATCTCATGCTGTCTTCAGCATAAAGTTAATAAAAGTTATAACGATATTTACGTGTTGATTGTTTATTTATATCTCATATGACATCTATCTATAGATTATTCATTTATCCTATATAAAACAGTATCAAACAGTAATATTGATTAATCATCCCTTCTTAATATTATTCTCGTTTATTTTTATTTTATTTTATAACCGTGGTTGAACAGCCTACCCAATTTTTCGGGTTTACGACTACTAATGTTCAACTACGTAGCCTTCTAATTTTGAACCCAATCCAGAAGACAGGGAAACTCTTGGATCAATTAGTGGGAGAAATTTGCTTTCGTGGAGGACTTTTGATGGAACTAACCCGTATTTGCGTTACATGGAGAGGAAAACCACAGAAACATCCCTCGGTTAACCTGACGACAAGGGAACTCTAACATATGATCCGTCAACCACTGACGATATTTTACGTCAGCTCTGTGGTCGGTGCAAGTCGGATGTGGAATTTGTATTGACCAGCAGTGATTGAGATTCGAACTCGATTGGAAGGCGAACGCTCTATCTTTGAGACACAGTGGCTCTATTCTTGGTTATAAAATTTTTTTATTTTTTATTATTAGGAATTAAAGATTCAAAACTAAAAGCACAGTTCCTTTATTATGTAATAAAAAAATCATGCTGTATAACCTAATTACGCTACATTTTATAGTAAAAAGATTTAGTTATTGTTTCACATTTATTAAACGGGTAGAGTTTAAGTTGAGATGATAGTTGAGATAGTTTTTTTAAAACGTCATGTTTCAAAACAAGTGTTTTAAAGTTTTGCATATGAAATCTCTATGGGTTTTCTGAAACTTTTTTTTAAGAAAAATTAATTACCGTTTTCTTTTCTTCTGGTTTCTCACTTTTAACCTATCAGTTTTAACCATAACTTTAAATTCGGTTTTTTTCATCTTTTCATAGCCTATGCTGGAAACATCTAAATCGAAATGTGTTATGCTTAAATTTGAACTTACTTATGAATGCTTCTTGTTTTATATTTCATTTCTCTGTTATCAACGCAAAAAAGAAATTTCATCGATTTTTCAACAACACACGCATTAGTGTTTTATATCATGCATATTGTTAATTATAGCTGGACTAACTCACGCATTCTGTTATATGTATTGAGATAAATTAGAAATTTTTAGCGTTTCATAGTGCTTTTTTTCCACATATTTAATGGCATTGAATTTCTCAGGAAGTAGTTTTTGAAGGACAAAATTTTCTGTTACATTGTAAGAATTTGTTAGAAAACATTAACTGTAGCACACCTGCGGTTTACAAACGGAGCTTGCAAATAAAAAGTCCGTGATTATGATTTATAAATAATGGGATAGATATGATTTTTTTTCCTTTGGTATATTTAAAGAATGATGAGTCAGAATCTTTTTTTTTAACATCTGTTTAACACAACTCAATCAAATTGTACGATCGTATTGAGCGATTGTATTGCATTGTGTTGTGATACATTAATTGTACTGTGCTTTCTTCGTATAAGTTAATTTTTCAATTCGGCCGAAAGAAAAAAAAGTATCTAAACCAGGGGTTTCCAACTTACATGAGGCCGGGGACCACAATTAAAAACACCAGTCAAATGGCGGGCCGCAACTTTATCAAAATGCTCTTTTATGTTTGCTCTTTTTCTACTTTGCTCTTTTATGTTTGAAGGAACATTAAATATTACTGTCAGACTTTTATCAAGTTGTACAAAACAAAAGTATTGAATTACAAATTAAAATAAGAAGTAGATTTTTACCTGAGATATAAATTTTTTTTGCACCGTTGGTATGTTAAATTTCACAGATACGAAGAAATTAGGTTTTTTTTTTTTTTTTTTTTGGCGAAGAAAAGTACTTTCAACCCATATAGATTTTTTACGAAAATTGTCCGCAAAAAAATGACAACTAATATATTTTAGTTCGTGGGCCACAAAAAAAAAAAAGGCTTCGCGGGCCGTATGTGGCCACTAATCTAAACTACCACTGATCTAAACTACCAGAATATGGTAAAATTTACCTTGCTTCTGGCTTTATGAGAACGCCAGAAGCTCGGTAACTTATACAGAAGCGCTTTGGCTAAATTGGTAATAAAATATGGTTTAATAATCTGTGTTAAAATTCAGTATATGTGATTAAATTTGGTAATTTTAGCATAATACATCAGAACAGCAGCTCCTAATATTTTTCGCCAGTGGTACCCTTATGATCAACCTTCAATTGGGTGCAGTTTTTATAAATTTCGTTCATTAGCAGTTGTGAACATACAGACAAAAGACAATTTTTTACTCAATTCTTTTCGCCTGTGGTTTCCCTACCGCCGAATGAAAATTAATCACTAGGCCCTAGTGATTAATTTTCATTCGGCGGAAGCCCGATTTTATAAATTATGTTCATTAGCAGTTGTGTAAGTTGCAGCAACCAACGACAATCCCCCCCCCCAATTTTTTCCCCTAAGGTATCCGAAGTGAATAACTTTCATTTGCGGAACCCTAACTTTATAAATTATGTTCATAAGCAGTTGCGAACAAACAAACGCACGGCAATTTTTTACTCCATTCTTTTTGCCTGTAGTTCCACTAATGATTAACCTTCATTCGGCGGAAGCCCGACTTTATGAATTATGTTCATTAGCAGTTGTGAATATAGAAACCAAAGACCCAACTACTAATTATTAAAAACTGAAAACAACTAAAAGACAATTGTAAATTTATAAACCAAAAAAGGACTAATTTATTTTGAAAATCTCTTAGAGGAATGAAATTTTTTTGTGTCGTTTTATCTTTAATAATCTAGGAAGGGAAACAAATTTAGTTATTTCATTAGTTACATCATATTTTTGCTAAATCATATTACTATATTATCATACTTTTGTATTTTTACTAAATGTATGCTATTAAGAACTATAGCTTTGAAAACAAGAATTTCAGGTTATATGTTACCATGTGAACGGAAACCGTTATTATATGAATGATTTGAATACCGTATATTTTGGTTTTAGAAACCAGAATTATATTTGTGTTTTTTAAAATCAGAAATATCATTACCGTACAAAATGGTAATTTTACCGTGTTCTTTATTCTCCGTTTGATGTTCTAAAGTGACTGACAAATAAAAGGCTGAATTAAGCTTAGAAATTTGTTTATTATTAAAGAGTTAACTCAGAATTTTTTTTTATAAATCCATTGCATTGTAAATTTTTTTAAATACTTTTTACTGTGTAATGTTGTCTATCAAACAACTATGCTCTTGGAATTATTTTTTTAAGTATGTTTTTTCTAAAAATAGGAAGGTCCTATAAGAAAAATTTTTACTGTTGAATAAACTAAAATTTGACAAACACTTATTTTACAGAATCAGATTGTAAATCTCTTTTAACATATTTCTTACAGCAAATAAAATGGCACTGTTTTCTTTGGCTTAAACATGTAATCTAAAAATAAAGTTGAAGATATAACAGCATAAAGTTTTAGAAGTATCCTCGACTCGAGCTCAAACTCGGAGGAAGACTCGAGCTCAGACTCGGAAGAAGACTCGAACTCATACTCGGAAGAAGACTCGAGCTCAAACTCGGAAGGAGACTCGAGATCAGACTTGGAAGAAGACTCGAGCTCAGACTCGGAATATGACTCGAGCTCAAACTCGGAAGAAGACTCGAGCTCAAACTCGGAAAAAGACTCGAGTTTAAACTTGGAATAAGACTCGAGCTCAGACTCGGAATAAAACTCGAGCTCAGAAAAATGAATAAGTCATTTATTTGTAATAAAATTAAATTTTCTACCATTTTGGACCATTTTTACAATTTGAACAGTTTAAATTTTTTTAAAAATAAAATTGAGCCCAAAATGTTTTTTGGATAACCAATTCTTGTAGAGAAAGAGATTATTAAGCTAAGTTTCACATATTTCTTACTGAAAATACGATTCCAAAATTTTCTTTTACACAAGGACACAACCTGAAAGTATATCTAAGAAGAAAAAAAGCCTCTGAAATCCATAAATGCCCACTACAGCTCAGGATATTGAGCTAGTCATTGATTTTTAAGAAAATGTCATTTACAATTCTAAAATAGAAAATGATCTAATAGCTGATTTTTCATCGACAGATGAGAATGGGAAAAAAAGTGATTAATGGTTTTCCCATTTGAAATAAAACATGGTATAAAATTCCACCAACGATTTTCCCCAAAATAGAAACATTTTTAAAAATGAAAGAGGGCGAAGTCATTTTAAGGTAAATGAAGCACTATCACGTGATTATAAGACATCAGATATTTCATTCGGCATTCTCTTTTTTTCCCTGAAAGTTTTGCAATAAAATTATCTATGAAATTAATAGCCTTTTTGTGGTAAAGAGACAGTACATAATGATTCTTCCTTGCTTTATACAGATAATGAACCTATAATTAAGAAAACAGTCATGTGAACTTCTGCAAATGATATGCGGTTAAATTTGAAAATATTCTGTTTGATAAATATTATGATTCCTCTTCGGATAAAAAAATTATGGTAATATTACCAAACTGTATGGTGATGAAATTTCTGCTAAAAAAATATTTTTGATCATTAAAACTAAAATATACGGTATTTAAATTATTCATTTAGTAGTTGTTCCATTCAAATGGATACGGCTTACCGGAAATTTCAGTTTTTAAAAATGGTCGTTCTTATTACCACACATTTAGTAAAAAAATACAATACTGAAAAATAAAAATAAGCAAACAAATAGTTTTTATGCCATGATCTAAGGTTATCAAGATATAATTACCAAATTTTATCGTACTTGCTAAATTTTATCACATATTATAAAACCATATTTTTTTCTTAATTTCACCAAAATCATTACCAAAATGCTTCTGTAAAACTTATTGAGCTTTTTGGTGTTCTCATAGAGGTAGAAACAAGGTAAAATTTACCGTATTCTGGTTGTTTCGACCGTACTTTTTTTCTGGGTGTTTCATGTTACAAACATGTAGATAAGCATAAAATATCTCTTCAATTTCCTAAGCCATAGATTCCTAACCTCTTCTATATCATCGCAAACTTTGCAAGCCATAAAAATTAAATTAAATGACATTAATAATAATAATAATACCAATAATAATAATAATAATAATAATAAAAGCAATATAAATAAGTAAATTATTAACTTTTTCCCAATTTTAAGTCTTTTAATATTTTTGATATTTCTGTAAATATGTGAGCAGATCGACCTATAATCCATTGCTTGTGTTTTTTAGTACCGTCAATACTAAGAAAAGTGTCAAAATAGAATCAGAGAGTTACATTTTATAATTTATAAGAGATGCGAAGTATTTTGATAACATATCTTTGAAATGTTCAAACATAGAAGAAAACACAGCAATTAAACAAATAAATTAAATTAAATATTTAAAAACTTTTTTGTAAGGCTTGTTAAAAGTGATACAAAAATTGATAAAATTTATACTTACTATAAACTAATCGCCATATTTGAGACAGTTATAACTTATTTCAAATTTAATTTATAATTTTTTTTAGTCTATGTTAGATAGAACTATCGAAAAAGTACATAAATTAAAAAAATTAAAATTAATAACATATTTATCTACCTTAGTTGAATAGTTAATGATACTGAAAGGATATGCAAATAAATTCTGCACTGTTTGAATTTTCTCGGACAAAATGGTTAAATAAAAATTTATTTATTTGTTGTTCTACCATATTCAAATAAAACAGTCAAATAACCATAAATAAGATGGTATTCAAACTGTAAACTGTGAGAAAAATAGTTTATTAACTTCTTGCACCTAATACGGTTAAATAACCAAAATTTTATCACACCAACTAGGCCCAACTAAAGAAGAAATTTAGTTCCATACAGCTGGGTATATATTATAGCTGAGAGGACTAATCTGTCAATCTCATGATCGATAGTACGGAGGTTCGAATTCCAGAGTTGAAACGACAATGTTTCCTTCATTCCCTTCAGCACATGAAGAGTTTTTAGTGCTCTGCACTTCGCAATTTGTGACCCTGAACTATTGAAATACGATACTCTTGTTCACGCATCGATGACAGCACCATTAAGTTGATAACCACAAAAAGTTCAGTATTTGTTCTCTTTCGCAATAGATGGTACCACCAGGTAAACTAGTTATTCCACATTCTATGGTTCATTTGATAAAACCCAACTCAAACATGACCTAACAACAATGCCCATTATCTAATGAAAAGTCTAGGTATATGTAAAGCCTATGTCCAGGTAAATTTCGTTTTTTACGGTTTTAAAACAGATTACAACTGTAACCTACGACTAGACGCGACCAGATACGATTACAACTAGTTACGCTATAAAACCATGAATACAAAACTATATGATATTTTAACCATTTACAACTACCTTGGTCTCAAAAGCGTAAAGGTAAAAAATATTCTTTACCGTAAACGTTATGGTTAGGTGCATAGACAAACTGCTGACAGTTATTTTACCGTAATTTTGAAATGAAAATTCTAACAGTGGATCATATAGTATGCAATAGTTTCCAAATTCCGGTATATTCTCTCAAAAAGCCTCCTGTTATAAGATTTGAGTTTGAGATAGAGATATTGATATCTAGTAGTTCTTTTCTTATAATAGTTTTACACAATTTTAATATTTTTGACAAAAAAATATTATTTTTTATTATTTATTTTCTCAAATATCAAACTGTAATATAAAATGTATTTTTGAATAAAACGCCTTTAACTTTAGTCGTACATAAAAAAAAGAAATATAATATTTTAAATTAATATTTTTTCGAAATAGTATTAATATTTCCCTAGGAATTAAAACTTTTACTGATTATCATTACAAAAACACGCCTATTGCGCAATTTGACGATAATATTTGTAGATATTTTTTTTTTGATTATTAGTGATTCAATAAACATCGATAAATCGTTTAAAATTATCGAATGTTTCAGAATCAAAAATGCTTAAATATTAAGCAATGAAATTTTTTGTGTATTAAAGAATGTTTAAAATTACGTAAATCAAATTATATTATCAAAATTATGTATATAACGAAATCAATAACAGTTTATTAACATTTCCTTAATTTAGTACCCCCACCCCTGGTGTTCATAGTCTGACTCTGGTTTGCACCACAATATTTCCCTTATTCTTTCAACACAGGAGAAGTACTCACATTCGCGTATAGATGGCCACATCGCAGAGCTGCTAAACATAGAAAAGTCTAGTTGTTCCTATCTCTCACGATAGATGATACCACTAGATAAACCAATGTAGCCACATTCTGCGGTTTACTTGACAAAACACAACTCAGCCACAATTATCTCCAATGTTCAGTAAAATTTCCTTTTCACGGATTTGAAATCGTGCTATAAGCAATTTGTTACAAAATTGAATAGTTTTACATTCACGGTTTCTTAACCACACTAGTTGTAAACGGTTTCAAACCCGTGAAAGCAAAAATAATATTCCTAACCGTAAAGTTTACCGTTAATTGGATGGAAAGACTGCTGCCGAATATTTTACTGCAATTTTAAAATGAAAACTTCACAATTTACACGTATTGTTACACAATATAATCTGTATTCAACCGATTACAGGAGAAACTGAATTATGGAATGAAATAGACTGAGAAGTAGTACATATTTCAGCGATGTAATAATAGATTTAGAGAACAGCAGCACACTTAATCGATTTCTGCATTTTGTGGAAAACGCGAATAAAGCCTCCAGTACATGTGGATGGGATGAATTGGGCTCAGGAAGCAATATTGTATTTCGAAAATGCAGTGATACTAACTTGAAGTTTGAAGATACCCTCCAGCGTTTGAATAATACTGCTTTCTGCTCTCTTTCTCGATATTTGTGTCGATATTTGTGGTTTATTGATTTTGTAATAGAAGCTTAACCTATAAAATAGCTGCTTGGTAGTTATTTTACAAGATTTCTTTTTCACTTTTTATTTCCTCTGCATAGTGTAATATCTGTATAATGGTTTTGTTACAGTGATTGATACTAATGATTGATATCAAATGTTAGTGAAATTTAGGGAAAAACAATCAAACGTCAAAGGGTTATCTTGACAATAAAGAATTTTAAAACATTTCCGTCAAATAATATAAAGTAGAAAGTTTTTTGGTAGAAAGTACCAAAGTGCTCAAACTTTTGGGTTTAAAATGAGATATCGTTAGAATTTGCTAACTGTTGTTACATTTCATAAAAATGACGTTTCTAAATTCACTAGAATGTCAATTAAAAGCTTTCTCAACTAAGCCTTTCAATAGTTTCAGCCACTGTTTGAACAATAACTTAATGCCGAAAAAATATTTTTGAAACCTGGCTAAAGTTATCTGTACTTATGATAACGCGTCTAATTAACTAATTAATGTACCGTAAATCACTAATAAAAAATAAAGAAACGAAACAAGTTAATCTAACTATAAGACTTTATTACAAATATTTTTTAAATAAGCACTGAAACGATATTATTGCAACACATTTCTTTTTCCCTCTACTTTCAACGAGAGATAGATAGTTTTTCATACTTCTTTTACTATGTAGGATGCAAGGTCATTATTTAAAACGAAAAGTGAGAAAAAAATTGTGAAAAAAAGCATAAAAACTGCTAAATCTATCCTACCAGCCCACCAATGAAAAATAACTCTTTTATCACGTAGTTTCAATTCAGGAGTACCATTTTTCTGGGCTATAGAACAACCCACATGGCGTTATTTTTATCTATGTTCATAAGTTTACAATTTTCGGACTAATTATAGAACGTTGAAATTTTTATCTCTATCGTGTTTTCAGTATATTTGTTGTTGTTGTTTCCAATGCNTAAGTTTTTAGATAATTGATAGTATTAGGAATTATTTTTAGAAAAAATAAATTTAGGAATTTGTTGCTGTTTTTATTATCTTGTTTTTCAGTGGCGCCATCTATGACCAAGAATTCGACTTCTGCCACACTATACGTCGCACTCGTTTATAGGGCGGACCCATTCATACATCCACAGATCGTAATTTTGACCTGAATCAGAGAACGATCGATCTCCAATCCAGTACCCTCCAGAGGTGTAGATTTGTTATGGGAACATGGAGGACTTTTGCGACTCGAGAGATTTAACGTGCTCCAGTCCCTTTACTACACGGGGAGTCTTCGGTCGGTGGGGTTCGAACCCACGAACTCTCGGACATCGGTCCAGTGCCCTACCGACCTGGCTATCCCGGCCGTTCAGTATGTTTAAAAAGTATATTTTCAGTAAATTTTCAGCAAAACAGAGTGCAACGTAAAATAAACACTCAGAACAGCGTCGCCCTCATTTACGAAATTTTTTTAATGTAGTGAGATAAACAATAATAATGGATATTAAGTTTAAATTAAAGCGTTGTTCTTTATTATTAAAATTTTGACAATGAACTCAATCGTTTTAAATAGCAGATAAATAAGTAAATTATTTATGTTGGAATCATTATTAAGTGTACTTTTTCCACACATTTTTATAGTATGATAAAGATTATATAATGTGAAAAACGTGTTAACCTTGTACTGTTGTCTTCAGATGCAAAAACGTTCTAATTATTTAATGAAAGAGAAATACATTTATTTATTACTCTGAAGAACGGGATGAAAAACTTCTCTGAAACAAGTGTTAATACGTTTAAGTAGCTTTTATTTTTATTATTTTATCAAGATCTGTCAGTTGTTCAAGAAAAATAAGTAGATTTTTTCCAACTATTATATCGGGAGCTGTACATTATCTCTTTTAATTGTTTGCATGATATTTTCGTTACTAGTGACCATGAAGTTCGAATATTTTGATAAATATCGATATCATTACAGATAAAGCTTTTGAAAGCTTTATTGTAATTGTTTATCTTTTAGCTACGATAATAATTTGCTCCCGCTTTGGAAGAATTTGCTACCTTTAATCAGTTTCATAATTTACGTCACCATGAATTTAAATAAGACAATAAAATTATTTTATCGATATTTGCATAGATATCTCATGATAATATTATCAAATACTTATTTTTTAATAACCGTATGCTGTACAATCCACGAAACAAAATACAAAGCTACGTCCAAACTAATGAGAGAAAAAATAATTATACCCTGAAAAGAGACACCATGTAAATTACGTGTATGGTGATTGTAATACTGGAAAGAAAAATAATTTATCTCCGAAAAAAGTACATGCAAACAATATGCATTTAATTTGAATGTATATTTCCAGAGATTTTAGAGGAATGCTTTTTTTTATCTAAGCAAAATCTGCCCTTACATTTATATTAATGTAAAGTACTGGCACTAAGGTTGCCGGTACTTATAAGAGTGAAATTTATTTTTATCACAACATGTTACGAAGCAAAATATCTGATATGCAGTGATTTTTACAGTAATAATTTTACAGTAATAATTTTTACAGTAATGATTTTTGCAGTAATTTTTACCGTAAAATCGCTGAACCACTCTAATTAAGTAAATGTTACTACAAAAATTACGATATAACATTTTAGGGTAATAATGGATTTTACGGATGAGGCACCCAAAATGGTACTTTATTCCATAATTTGATCTTGAATTTCTTATATTGTAATAACTGGAAACTGAATAAAATTAGAAAATCATGAACACAACTGAAACACAATTAATAAAGCTAAAATTATTATGTTTTTCCATTATTTTTTGCTTTTCCCTTTGTTGCTTGTTGTTGACGTTTAGGCAGGGGGGGGGGCGATTGTTCTTGTTTTCCAGTGGCGCTATCCATGGCCAAGAATTCGGCTTCTGCCACACCATACGTTACACACGTTTATAGGGCAGACCCATTCATACATCCATTCATTCATCCACAGATCGTAATTTTTGACCTGAATCAGAGAACGATCGATCTCCAATCCAGTACCCCCAGAGGTGTAGATTTGTTGTGGGAACATGGAGGACTCTTGCGACTCGCCAGATTTAACGTGCATCAGCCACTTTACTACACGGTGAGTCTTCGGCCAGCTGGGTTCAAACCCCCGAACTCTCGGACATAGGCCCAGCGCCCTACCAACCAGGCTATCACGGCCTGCTTTTCCCATTGGTTTTCGTTATTAATTAAGCTAAACAAGTTCATATCCCGTCAAAATAAAGAGTAACTGTATAGTTTGTCTAAAGTGAGAAGTCCTCTAGCCATTCGCCTGGCCCGTGACGGTGACTATGGTAACGAGGTTTAACTATTTCAAGTAGGGGTGTGGGGTCATTGTTTAGGACAGGTTTTGGCTCAGGTCGGTGAGAAAAGGAGAATCTTTTTCCCTGATCACTGTGTTAGCCCTAGACTGAAGAAACCCTGCCCTTCCTGAAATGCGCTATTCTTGTTTCCATAGCTGTAGACGGCCTCAGACTTTGTGGCGGGGGGAGTTCTTACCGTAGACAAACTATATTCATTTGAATTGATGCTGTTGCTCGAGGTTAACTCATGTATTTACCACAATCAAGCGATTTTCTCTCCCCCCCCCGTCTCCCCCCACAATCAAGCGATTTCAAGGGTATAGCATGGCAAAATTTTAAGTTTTCTTTTTAAACTGAATTAGTTGCATTTTTCTATTAACTTTGTTTCACAGTATGTAACTTATTTACAATTTTTTTCTTCAAAAAACCTTTGATTTCAAATTATTTAGTATTACATAGTGACCTTTATGAGGCATAACTATGAACAAAATAAACACATGGTTTTTGGTGCCGTAATCCATTTACGTTCACTCGTTCACACTAACCATTGATTCAACGAAAACAAAATAATTAGATATTAAACGTGCAAAAAGCTCCCTCTCTTAAATGAGATGCTATAAGCTAGCAGATAAGCTAGAATGAGAGCTATAAGGTAGAAAACATCATTGATGCTATCATTAAAATAATTGATAAAACAGAATCGTCTGCAGTTTAATTATACGAACGGTGATATCTTAGCCACTGAATAAATCCCATTTTTCAAACGTCTCTCAAGGACACAATCTAACTGAAATTTTAAATGTGCAGTGGTGGCCAAAAGTGTGGACATTTTTTGAAAGTTTCATGTTTTTCAATTTTGTGTGCTTGTAGAATATATTAATTTTCACTTAAATACAAACGTTTACATATCAAATTGAAGGCAATTTAATGTAGAATTTAATAACAAAACAGTATTAAAATATCTGTATTGCAAAAAAAGTTATGCTCATTTTAGTGGAACCAACACAAATCGTTTTGAATAAGGACGTGTTTTGTAATAAAAGCGTACTAGCCAATCGCAAACACTGTTCATAGGACCAATTAAATGTCTGTAACTATAGTTTAGGTTATTTGGATGGTAAAAGAGTTATTGTTGTGGAAATATTTTGCGGAATGATGCATACTAGTACAATTAAATAGTATTGCTGTTTTTGAATATTTTGAAGTCCTTTTTTTAATTAAAAAAATTTTAAACAATGTCATCAACAAGAAGAACTAATTGGACATCTACAAAAAGAAGCCGAATTTCATATTGAGAGAAAATGGCCTCTCTTATGCTGAAATTGCAAGACAAGTTGGTGGTTCAGTGACTTGTTCTGGTGAACGAAAGTTCTATTTACGTTATGAAAAAACAAAATCAGTGGAAATTAAAGCCAAATCAGGCCGAAAAAAATAAACAAGTGCTACTGCCGATAGAAAAATTAAGCGGCTATTCATAATAAATTCATAAATTTCATCAGATGTCATTAGATGTGAAATGAATGCAGCGGGTATTGCAGTAAATTCAGGAACAATAGGAAGAAGGTTATCAGGATTTGGACTACAAGCTAGAATTCCAAGGAAAAAACTATATTTAAATCAAAAGCAACGTGAAAAACGAGTTAAATGGTCAAAATAACACATTAAATGGTCAGAAAATCAATGGAAGCAAGTAATCTGGAGCGATGAGAGTAAAATATCGCTCTTTGGTAGTGATGGTAGAAAATACGTGAGACGTAGAGTAGGTGAAGCACTTCATCCTAATTGCATTGAAGCAACTACAAAAAACCCAACAAATGTCATGATTTGGGCATGTATGTCTGCAGATGGTGTGGGCCGAATTCAAGTGATTGATGGCATCCTGAATGCCAAAAAATACATCGAAACTGTCCTGAAACCAAAATTGATACCTTCCATCAGGGATCTCTTCCCCAACAACGCACCATTTATTTTTCAGCAGGATTATTTTTCACCACACAGCAAAAGTATGCAAAGCATGGTTTCAAAATAAAGGCATAGATATACTACCCATGGCCAGGAAACAGCCCTGTTCTCAATCCAATTGAAAATTTGTGGCGACGTTTGAAAATTCTTGTACGAAAAAAACGTCCATCCAATAAAAGACAACTTATTGAAGCTATAATTGATTCTTAACACCATGTGATTACGAAAGATGAACTCCAAACACTCGTTCACTCTATGAAAAAACGTGTGTCTTAAAAAATAAGGGTTATCCTACAAAGTATTGATTGTGTAAGTATCACTTTAAAAAAATGCAAATCTAGATCTTACTATTAGTTGCATAACTTTTTTTGTAATACAGATATTGTAATGCTGTATTATTATTAAATTCTACATTAAATTACCTTCAATCTTCAATATAAACGTTTGTATTTAAGTGAAAACTAATATATTCTGCAAGCATACGAAGTTGAAAAAGATGAAACTTTCAAAAAATGTCCACACTTTTGGCCACCACTGTATATATACGAGATAACTTTTTCACCAAGTTTTAAAATATTGAACATTTTGAATTAAGATATGTATTAAAGCACCCTTTTTATTACATGTAATAAAAAATGATCAATTTTGATTACGTGTAACTAAAAAAAAGTGTTAACACAGTTAAGTTTTTTTTTTAAATTTTATTTCTAATGCGAATACATCATTCCTGCATTCTTTTCATCTAGTCAAGAAAATTAAAAAGTTTTATTTTTAGACAATTCACTAAGAATCAAACAAATTTCTCACTTAATATAACATTTGCTTAAATAAAGCGAAACACTTAGTTTAACAAAGTTCTTATTTGATGAATACAACAACTTAAAATGACTTTCAACAGTTAACTAAACATACTTGTCTTTTACAAGCTCCATTATTCGTTTTATGTAAAGAAAAGTTACAATTTAGGATTCCAAATAACATAATAAGCAGTTTTCATTGTTTGATCAAAAATAATCACTATATTTATTCTTTGTTTAGTTCAAATGGTTCAAAACAAAATAAATGTCCCACTCACAAGTTAACAGTTCATTAATATGTCTTAATGACTTAGCTGTCGGGGCAATCGGCCAAAAGGAAGTTCATCTTCTATAACCTTCAGAACCATTAGTAAATGAAAGGATGTACTGTCAGTTGCTGAACTTTTCCCTTTTATTTACTAATTTTATTTTATATTATTTGACAAGTTTAGGAGGGCTAAATTAATATTTTCCCTTCAACTTTTTTAAAGTGCAATGAACTTTTATGACAATGAACATTTTTTTTATTCCTTAGTAAGTAGCATTTAGTCTTTTATTAATAGAAAACACATTTCTTTAAAGTAAATTTTATTTATTTTCATAAATTAAATCCTTCAATGTTAAAATCTTCATTCTAAAATTGCAGTTAAATAACCGGCAGTAGACAGTCCATCCAATTAACCAAACAGTTTAAAGTTAGAAACATTTCTTTTCCTTTACGGTTTGGAAACAATTAATAATTGGTGTGATTTAAAAACCAACCTTAAGTATGAAACTATACAGTTTTATAAACATTTACATTGACTGTATGTGCCATCCATCCTGAGAAATGGGAAATGCTAGAGCTTTTAGTGTTAAGCAGCTCAAGAATACGAGAAAACGTTAATTGCTGCACATTTTTGGAATCTTGAGCATAAATTTAATTTAGACAACTAAAAGATTATTTTTACCCTAGTCACTTCATCTAATAAATGTTCCAAATCCAAAGTCCAAAATTTCCGAGAAATCCAAATTTCCACTTGATGTCAAACTGGCCCCTTCAAATATCTAATATTGTATTCATGAATTATCAAATATTGTATATATGTGCTTAATTTTGGGAATATTATTTAATTATAAGGCTAAATATCTCAGACGAACTCTAAATAAGCAGTTTAATTAGAAAATTTGTAAAAAAGTCGCATAGTTTTGACATTATTCAGAGAGAAAATGAAGTCCACTGCATTCCTTAAGAAAGATAACAGTGAATATAGAAAACTGTTTGCACATTGAACGGTTTGGCGACAATTTTTGCCGTCTTGGAGATAATTTTAGGCGATACTTGGCAACCATTATGATGACAAAGTTTTAGTTCTGGAAAATTCAAGTTTCGAAGCGATAGGACAAATATCTTCGGAGTTATACGAAAATTGAAGAATCGAGAACTGAATCGTCTAGAATCATGTCGAAAGTTCCGGGGTTTCGTCACCATCAACCTACATAAATAGGAGTATGCCTCGAAGAAAGAATTGAAGATAAGAGTATTCGTCTACTTATAAAATTTTGGAGTCTTAAGGACTATTTTATTTATCTCCATTCGACACGAATCCTTGTGCTCGGTACAATATTTAAAAAAAAAATATTAATGATCGCAACGTTGTCATGTTTGATACGTCTATGTAGCAGGTAACGACCAAAATCTACCATTGTCCCTACTTGTTGGCGAATTTATCTTCATGGATTCTATATCCGATAAGTAACTCCAGTCTAAGTGAAATGAGTGAGAATATGTTTCTGTTTAAGACGTAAAGGCAAAATTGTCCAAAGGGGCATCACTTGATCACTTTCTGGGTTGTTTTTAACCCCATGAATCCACAGTCTATAAAAAGTCGCCTTTCCAGCTTCACTATGGAAAATTAGTTTTTCACATGTTAATTAGTAGACAAAATAAGTATACTGCCATGCAGTTGAAAAAAATGTAAATGGAAGTTTTTTTTGTGAAGTAATTACTTTTTTTTTCTTTTTTTTTTAAATTGCACGGTGGTATAGGGGTAGCTCTCCTCTCATCGATTCATATTTGCCAATTTCCAAAACTACCAGAGAGTTCACAACACAAGGTAGGTTCACGTGAAAAAAAAAGGTTCAGCGGAGTTTACGAATCTGGATAAAGAAAATTTTTAAATGGGTAATTTTTGATTAAAACTTTTTCTGCTTGATTCAATAAAATGGGGCGAGTATTATCAACAATGTCAACCCTCATCTATAAAAAGATACCCTAACATAGAATCAAGTTAATATGTCTTATATACTAGTGAATTGGAATTGAATAATTGTAGAGAGAGACACGCTACAGTACTCCCCACCAGAATTTAATCTATAATATGATTCTATGAACGGATACCTCCAATTGATTCATTACTGCTTTGTGAGAAGCAGGGAGAGCTGTATTATGATCACCGGACTTAGAGTGCTGATCGTAAGAGCTATCGTGATCGCTTCTGTGCTGCCATTAGTAGTCGAATGTATTCAGGCAGAAGTTGTGTGTGATCGAGACTGAGTAGCAACAGCGTGATGAGGGTGTCTCAGCCACAAATAGCAAGTCAACTGTTCAATGTGGATCGTCTACCGAAGTTGGCGTGTTCAAATAGAAGTGGGCGTGTCTGACGAGGTAGGCGTGCTCAGATCAAGTCCGGGTCATCAATGTGGGGCGAGTGTTATCGATTATGTCAACCTTCATCTATGAAAAGGTACCCCCAACATAGAATCAAGTTAACATGTCTTATATGCTAGTGAATCGGAATTAAATAATTGTAGTGGCAGACACGTTACATCGTTATTAAATAGTCATTCGTTTAACCTTTAAAAAATGTTGTTTTACCAAAATTCCTAAAATATATTAGCAGCATATACAAAGACTGAATTCATTTATAAAATATACTTTGTGTGTGTGTCGTATCATTCTTTCTGTTTCATTAACAACATTTTATCCTGTTTCGTTCGTAAAATTACTTCAACTGAAAAGTCTTATTCAACCATTTAAAAAAAAAACCTCAGTTTATGTTTCTCGTCTGGAAAAGAAAATGTGACATAAACTCTTATCGTTAATTTTATTTGTTGCCAGAAAAAGCGTCAGTGAGTCAGAAAATTGCTTCTATTTTTCCTTCCATGGCTGTGGAGCATTAATGCCACGTCGGACCGAATGATCTCCTCGTAGAAAAACTCAATAAAAAAAAAATCGATATCGTTTGGGCGAAGTTTTAGAATGCCGCGACTTTTAACGTCACCGCGCCAAGATTAGCGTCCTAAAAATGAAAAAAAGGATGGAAAAAATGAATAATGAACGAAGGAAAGATGAATGAAATCCTTCATTGATTTGAAGGTCGCGTCCTGGCCGAAATTGAAATGACACATCACGTGACAGGGAACTTTTTTAAATGGTTGAGTGAGGGAATTGTGCCAAAGTTGGCGTGATATGATCCCTTCTCGTAATTGTTAGTTTTATTTATATATCAATTTACGTCTTTCAGTGAAAGTATATAGAATCACACGTGAGCCTGGCATTATTCCTTCTCTCAAGAGTATCTTTATCAAATTTATCCACCCAATAATAAAGATAGAAAGATTGAATATTATAGAAGTACTAAATATTATAAAATAATATTTATTTCAAATCTTTAAACGCTTCGTGTTCGAAAAGATAAATAATGTCCCTTAACTATTACCTGAATTATAAATATCGAAATACGCACATGATTTATTTTTCAGAGAAATATATTGCTCTTTAATAACAAACTAATTCATAAAACTACATTATTAATAGTTAAATTATTCTTTTTAGAAAACCCAATGTAACAGCACTGTTAAAAATCTTGTTCTTTTTAAAATTTATTTTTGAAAAAAGTCCGTAAAAACTGTATGATTAAAGGCAACTTTTTTAGTTTACGGTTGTATTTCCTTATTGTCGCAAAGATGAACACTGTATGCTAATTGCTTGATTAAAAAATGTCATTCTCTTTTTTCAAAAAAAGATTGGGAATAAGACAGTAGACATGTTACAAGCGTTCAAAAATAGGCGCCCATTTTCAAGACTTGTCAGACGTGAATGAGAAGAAACAGAAGTTATTTGAAAAGAAACATAAGTTATTCAAAATCACTTTTGTATCTTCTCGTTCACGTCTGCAAGTCTTGAAAATTTATGCCTGTTTTTGAGCGCCTGAAACATGTCGACTGTTATTTCCAATTTGTATATTTTTGAAGCGAATGAAGTTTTTTAATCAAGTATACTTCAGTTTCACTGATTTATTTGTTTCGTTGTAAGCAAATATTCTACTCCGTATTCTTACAGATTTGAACAAAACCCAGATGATAAAAAAAACCTAGGTCAAGCATAGGAACTCCTACGTTACGGACTTTTAAGTGAAACTTTTCCAATTTCGCCTTCCTTCCGCACACGAGGAAAACCTTTCTTGAAAAGCCCGACGGCAAAGAAATGTAACTATTGATCTCTTTGTTTTTGAAATTTTTTTACTTTAGCTCAATGATTGGTGAGAGCTATGAGCCCCATGTTAATCACATAGACGCTGCCGGGATTTAAACTGGAGTCAAATCTTTGGAAGGCGAGTGCAACATGAGGGCTCAATACAGTGGCATCCTGGCTTAAGTTACTATTGATATTGTTCCACTCGAAAGACCGATGATTTGAAAATTATATTTAAAAAAAATGGAAAGAACTAGAAATTTACGACCTGATGCATTCCTTAACCTGAATTAGTATTTCTAAATTAGGGGAATTAGGATTTTTTTGATGACCCGAATTAGGATTTCTAAAGTAATCTGAAACCACTTGTTTATTTTTATTAAAATATAGTTACGTTTTTTAAAATGTTTTTATAAAACTAAATAGTCTAAAATCAACGGTAATTGAAATTTTTAAAAAAAATAACTATGCGCAGTAGCACAAAAGTAATGGAAAAAGTTTCGAGGTACTATAAAAAATCGCTATACTATTATACTATACTAACACTATACTATTATTGACGCCAATGATGCTCAATGAATTTGTGAAGTAAGCACTGCTGGTATTGTGGTAATAGGCACTGTTTCACGAGGTAAAAAATGCACTAATATAGGTACTGTGGCTGTAGGTTTCTTACTCCTCTCGAAAATGATAAATACTGGAGAAAAAAGTTTGATTGTGGTTAAATTTTGACTATCATCAGTTTGCCGCGAGCAATAGCATCACACCCAGGGGCGGATCCAGAAATTTTTCCTGGGGGGGGGTCATAGACTCAAATCCCCCCCCCACACACGATTAATTTTTTTTACAAAAAAAAATTTTTTTAATATTTTTTTCGAGGGAAAAAAAACTGGTGTTTTTAATGCTAGTCTTCTCATTAATTTTTTTCATAATGAACAATAGAACAACACATAAATAATTGAGGTATTCAACATCTTTAAATAATAAATTCAATGCGTTTTTTAGAAATTTCGGCAAATCTTGGCTTTGGAAAAAAAAAGCGATTTTTCCGACCTACCTAGGTGTATATGCCCCCTGAAATAATTTTTTAAATATTTTATTTCTTTTGTAAACTATTAATTATTATTTTTATTATTATTTTTATTATTATTATTTTTATTATTATTATTTTTATTTTTACTTTTTTCAATTTGGGAGGGGTCATTACCCCTATGACCCCCCCCCCCACTGCTGGATCCGCCTCTGATCACACCAAATGACAGTCAAGCTTTATTTTGAAAGGATAAATTTCTAAAAACGTAATAAATGAAACGTAATAAACGTAAATGTAATAAATGAAAACAATTTTGGAAATACGTTTATTTTATTTATTTTATTTTGTAACCGGCGTTAATCAGTCGACCCCGTTCTGAGTTTGCGATTATCAATGTTCAACCCCGTGTGTGGGGACGGAGTTATCGACCATGTCAATCTTCATCTATAAAAAGGTACCCCGACGTAGAGTCCAGTTGACATGTCTTATATACTAGTGAAATGTAGTTGTAATTTTATAGCTATTGTAGAATTATAGCTATGATAGAATTCGATGAATGGATGCCACTAGTTGATTCATTGCTGTTTGGTGCGAAGCCGGGAGAGCTGTATTAAGATCACCGTATTTTTTGAGTGCTGAATGTGAGAGGTGTATTAACTTCACGGTCGTAGTCGCTCCTGTGTTGCCGTTGAGTAGCAACAGTGCGAGGAGGTGGATAATGATGCAGTCACAAGTAGCAAGTCAACTGTTCAATGTGGACCATCCAACGAAGTAGGCGTTACTGCCGATGCAAGCTTATCCAGATCAAAGTGGGCGTTTTTGCCAAGGTAGGCGTGTTCAGATCACGTCCGGGTCACCAATGTGGGGAAAGTAGTTACAGATCATGTCAACCGTCATCTATGAAAAAGTACCCCGACATAGAGTCCAGTTAACATGTCTTATATACTAGTGAAATGCAGTTGTAATTTTGTAGTGGTAGATACGCTACACCGTGGTCTTGTAACTTTGAACTAAAAAAAAAGAAGTCAGGGGAACTCCCAGATTAAGCACTGAGACAAGCTAGCCTTTGTGGGGGACTTTTTGATGGAACTAATCCACATTTGTGTTACATGGAGAGGAAAACCACAAAAAACTCCCATTGTAGCCTGACTGCAAGGAGATTCTAACCAATGATCGGTTTACCACTGAGATAATTTATGTCAGCAGTTCGGTCGGTACGAGCAGGGTGCAAAATTCACATCGACCAGTCATCGCTGGCATTCAAACCATGGTCTTATCAATATGAGGCGAACGGTCTTATCTTCTGAACCACCGCGGTTTCTTAATTATTAATTGTAAGCATCTGCATTTCAGTTTTGTGCATGATATCGTAGTGTTGCTGATCAATACTTATTTTGATAATTCCTTTTTTAATTATCACGAATGAAGAACGGATAGTCTTCTACATAAATCTAGCATGCTATATTTAAAAAATAATTAATTGCACTAATGAAGCAAACAATTCAAATTGAGAAGAAAGAAATGGTACATCATGATACAGCCTAATTTTGACAATATTAAATTTAAGAAGTCAAACTTATGATACGGAAATTAATTATTTTCAATTTGTAACTGTAGCTTCAGTGTAGTTTTTGTCGTATGTAATTATTATTTTTACTTCAAAAACGCAAATTAAAGCCAGAAAATAATTACCTACATCCAGTAAATTTTACTCATAAAAATAATTCGGAATCAATTTCTTCGCTGCAATTTGTAGAAAAGTATCACTTAATTCAAAAATGCCATTACGGGTGAACTTTTTAATTAAAAGTTTTATTTAGGATAACAATTAATTTAAATTTCTTCGGGACACATTCGTTAAAGAATTTCTATTTTTGCTCCTGTTGACAGAAGAAAAGCAGTTTTCACAAATGAAAAAAAATGAAGAAATCTTTCTTTTCATTTCTAAAGAAAGGAATTAAAAAAAAAGAGTTCTAAATTAAAGTCAGGAAAGAAAAGTTAATAATGACGCATTTTTGCTTTGTGATGAAATCATATGATAAATAAAAAAAAATTTCAAAAGTTTTCTTTGGATTAAAATTAATGAAAAATAAACTACAATGGGAATGTAATAATCTTGCTTAAATTTTGCATCTTTGATTTTTGTCAAGCTTTTGTACCCTAGTTCAAGTTCGTAAAATATAAACAAGTACTATTGTAACCAGTAAAATGCGTCACTCGTAATACTGAAAATTTTTTAGTGTATCTTAACATTAAAAATTTTATTTTTTTAATTTTAGAAACATTTGGTTTTTTAGTGGTTGACTTATACAACCAACGTACCTTGAAATTTGTTATCTTGTAATCAAAAATAGAGCTGACTTACATAGCCGGATATACTGTAGTTAAAAGTGTAAAAATAATATCTGATAGATGATCTATAACGTATAATGCTTTGTTTCTAAAATACAAGAACTATATGTTTATGTAATAACGCATGACAAATGACGTAAGTTTGGGAGTATCATACTTAGTGTTAGAATAAGTGTGATATGTGAACTTCTTCCAAGTATGGAAAAGTTGACTCAATTAATGATTTGATGGAAAAATATATTTTACATGCAATTAAATTTAAATTTTATTTTTAAAAAATTAGTATATGTACTGAGAAAACTCCTCGGCTCCCTTTTGATTCCAACGTTTTGTTGCATATTTCGTTTTAAAATTGGTTCGAACAACATTTAAGTGTTTATTTTATTATTAAAATTATTAGTTTTTAAAAGTAGTGGTTTCTTTATGTAATCCTTATCATAATCTTGGTACGAACATGATTATTAAGTGATTTCTTTTAGTTTTTAAAGGAAGAGTTTTTCTAAAATAATCCTCATCATATTCTTGGTTCGAACATGATTAAGTGATTTCTTTTATTTTTTAAAAGTAGTGATTTCCTAAAATAACCCTTATCATTATCTTGGTTCGAACATGATTTTTATGTAATTTTTTTTTAGTTTTTAAAAGTAGTGGTTTTCTAAAATAATCTTTATCATAATCTTGGTTCGAACATGATTATAAAGTGATTTTTTTTTAGTTTTTAAAACTAGTGGTTTCCTGAAATAACCCTTATCATAACTTTGGTTCGAGCATGATTATTAAGTGATTTCTTTTATTTTTTAAAAGTAGTGGTTTCCTAAAATAATTAACCCTTATCATAATCTTGGTTCGAACACGATTATTAAGTGATTTCTCTTAGTTTTTAAAAGAAGTGGTTTTCTAAAATAATCCTTATCATGTTCTTGATCCGAACATGATTGCGTTTACTTTTTAAAAGTAGTGGTTTCCTAAAATAACCCTTATCATTATCTTGGTTCGAACATGATTTTTATGTAATTTTTTTTAGTTTTTAAAAGAAGTGGTTTCCAAAAATAACCCTTATCATAATCTTAGTTCGAACATGATTATTAAGTGATTTCTCTTAGTTTTTAAAAGTAGTGGTTTCCTAAAACAATCCCTATGATATTCTTGGTTCGAACATGATTATTAAGTGATTTCTTTTAGTTTTTAAAAGTAATGGTTTCCTGAAATAATCTTTATCATATTATTGGTTCGAACAGGATTATTACGTGATTTCCTTTGATTTTAAAAAGTTTTCTAAAATATTCCTTGTCATGACTTTGGTTCGAGCATGATTATTAAGTGATTTCTTTTAGTTTGTAAATATAGTGGTTGCCTTAAAATAACACAAGAAACGATTTTTCAGCATAATATTTTTTTAACAGGTCTTATATACTTTCGTATCGCTGACTTCAAATTTGCAATCCATTTCTCTCTAGGCTAGACTTTTTTTAAATATTGCACTTTTAGTCAATTTTTTGTCGAAACGCACAAGTTTAAACACAAAAATCTTGCTGTTGTACAAAAATTGTACAAGTATATAACAGAGGGTCGTACAAATGCAGCCACAAATTTCTAGGGGAATTAGGGCACATCAGTAGGATTAAAATTGCATTGGAACCCATGCCCGGAATCGTATTCATACGCCGCTAGGGGCGCTTTTCTATTATGAATAGTTTCTTCGCATGCTCATGAACAGGTTATAACAGGGAAGTGCCCTTAGCCGTGTACGACAGCATTTCCGGGCATAGGTTCCTATGGAGTTTTAATTCTGATGATGTGCCTTAACTCCCCCAGAAGTTTTTAGCAACATTTACGCAAACTCCTGTTATATATAACGTATTTAAATTTGTACATTTCCACAAAAATAGAATAAAAATATCATTTAAGAAAAATTGTAGATTTAATCTGTACCTTAAATTTAATTCACGAACGAATATTTTAAAGTGATTCTTTTTTTTACATAATTTCTTTCACTTTTTAAAAATGGTGGTTGTCTAACACAATCCTTATCAGAAATTTAATTCCGCCACGAATATTTGAAAGTTTTTTTTGTTAGAAATATAATTTCTTTTATTTTTTATACGTAGATAAATATTAAAACTGACCTTATCAGCATCTGAAATAGTTAAACCTAAAATAGTCCTTATCATCATCCACAACATGTTGGAGTGCTTAGCGTGAGAGACAATCCGTGAGTTTAGTTATCTGAAGATTTAGTTTAATCTTTTTCTTTCTGGGCAATAAAATCAATCAACTAAATAAATGGTCTCGGAGAGGAAAAAATACGAGACTGTATTTCCCATTAGGAAATATATTCTTTTTGTTATTCGTCGTATTTACTTTGTAAATCGTTACTGTATCGAATACAATTCGATACTATTTTATTTTACATCAATTTTAATCTTTATATCGTTATAAAATGTTTTACATTTTATGATATAGAGTTATATGTACAGGGCAAAAAAAAATTAGTTATCCTGAATAGTTTTTGATTTAACTACCGGATCTTCCCGTTGCAGGACTCAATCTTAATGGTTCGTAGGGGTGACCTCAAGTATGCTAATTAATTAGTGCAGACGATATTTTAAGTTAGGCAATGTGACACAAAAGCGTACTTTCTCTGAATAAACATACCTTTTTTTTAAAATTCGGATTTCTGGCCCTCAAAATATAGGGGGTAGCCGCCTCATAGTTTGGTTAGAAGAGCCATCCAAGGTTTGGAACTTTTAATGTTAATTTAACTTTTTGCGTATTTCTTCGTATCTCGAGAACTTAAGCACAGAATTCTAGAACTCATTTGTTCAAAGGTAATTCCGTGCAAAAAATAGATTTTTAGTAAATATTTATTATTTCATTTAATATTAATCGAAAAAATTTCGTGCGATTTTTAGTAAAATGATGTGAAAAATTTATACTATTTTTTACATCATTTTAAAGTATTTTGCATTGCAAAATACAAAATTTGTGCGAAATCGGTTGTGTAGTTCCTGAGAAATCAAATTTTGAAAAAGTCGTATATTTTAAAAAAGAATGTCAAAATGTCATTTAATGTAAAAACAATCTGTAGTAAATGTACATACATACAAATAAACAATCTGTAGTAATGTAAAAACAATCAATGTAAAAACAATCTGTAGCTTGGAGAAAGACCCCGATTGCTGATTTGAAATCGGTGATACGAAAGATCTGTTAAAAAATGTCATGCAGCAGAAAATAAATTTTGAAAAAATGTTTCCCACCGTAATCAATGAATGTGAAATAAATGTTACTTGATTTTAGAATTCTTCATTCAAAGTATCTAATTCATTTACCATAAACTTCAGCATAATAATGTCTTGGAAGTTGTTTTATATGATACAACACACCTTCGGGGTAATCATTATTCAAATACTAGACAAAAAAGAATCCTTAGGCTTAATATCAGAGAAAGGCGCGTTGTTATTAATGATTTATTAAGACGAAAACTCATATCCCACGTAACTAGCGATTCTTGCAATTTTCTCCATATAAAGTGTCTCAGAGAGAATATATTCAATCTCTTCAGAGATCGAAGAAATATAATTTTGTTATTTACAGAACGAATAGGAGTATTACTTACGTTTTGGAAACGAATAAATATTTTGATCTCAATATGAAAATTTAAAGTTAAATAAACAATCGTGACTTTTTTTACAAACATGTTTTATCAAAAGTTTTTTGTAATTTGTTTTCTTGTATTGCTTGATAACCTAAATGCAGAACAACTAAAGTATGAAATAGTAAATTTTTTAAGTAAATATACCTTGTAATTTAAGAGTATTACAATTTTTGAAATTTAAAATCGGAATATTTGGGTATATTTTTGAAAAAAATTGAAATCCTTCGAAAAAGCAAAAAACTTTTTAAATTTCATCTGATTTTTCTCAAGTTCTATGGAACCTATTAACTTTACCTTTAAAAAATATTCGTAATCAATGCGGTCAATGAATTGCAAAGTTAGGTGTTTATTTTCATTGTTTATCTTAACTAACTTTTTTTTAAATTATTTATCTTGCGAAAAAATTGAAAACAACAATTGGTTAATATTTATAATTTATAATTTTAAGTAGCTTTTAAAATCGTGAAAACTGTAAAGAATTATTAAAGTGTATGATTTTTAATCATTGTACTTAATTGTCAATAAATATGCTATATATATATATATATATATATATATATA
>NC_092210.1:17232634-17271291 GCF_043381705.1 Parasteatoda tepidariorum | reverse complement strand
GCAATTGTTGTTTATTTTTTAAAATTTAATTTTTTTAATTATAATTTTACAGTGTTGAGCATAATCTTGTATGTCTTTACAATTTAAAAACTCCTTGAAAAAGTTTTTTTTTTTGCAATAACGGACCCTATTTGCACAAATTCATAAAAACGGACCCTGGTTGAAAGAATGTGAGTAATTTTTTCACAATTTCGCGAAAAACGGACCTTTCACAAAATGTCTGGACAGACCCCTGACTAAATTTCAGTCTTTCTAGTGTTAATATTAAAAAAATAAAATGTTGTCCAAATTATTGAATAAAAATCAAAGAATCAAAATTTTAAAAAAAATCAGATTTTAATTTGTACTATAACGTGAGGAACAGAAAAAGATAAATTTTTGTAAGATTAGTGGAATACATTTTGAGAAAATTGGCAGCCGAATAAACCGAAGTTTTTAAAATTGTTCCGTATATGCTTTCATACCTACATGCATTTTCGAAAATACAACGCTCTAATTTAAATATGAAACTGGAAATATTTTTTTATAAATGTTTCATGACGTATATGGGTATTTTCGGAAAATACGATACTTATATATTTTTTTTAATATGAAACAAAGTTTTAAACAGCTCATCTTCTGGATTCAATTTTTTAAACGTTTTTAAGTATTGATTTCTAAATTATGATATTTTGGAAAATATAACTCCCATATTTTAAAATAAAACAAATATAAAATGAATCAAGCAGTAAAAAAATATAAAATTATTCTCCAAAATATCCAGACTAATGAGAGCGCTATACATGCAAAGGACATCAAAAATTTTAAAAAAAATTGCTAAGAGCAACATTGGATGATAACGCTATATATGCAATAGGCAGTACGAGTTTTGAGTTAAAAAAGTATTTCTTAAATTTTTTCATAAATATTTTTCAATACACATGGGTATTCCCTTACGCTGATAGAGCTACATGCTTTGGACTTCATTTGTTCTAGACTGAATACAATTTATTATTCTTTAAAATATTTTTTTTAAAAACTGTAGACAAATATGAATGTTTTCAGAATAAAATGACGATCAAATTTTAATATGAAATTGCTTTCAAGTGTGTATGAACGGGCAAAAATTATAAAAACTTCATTCGTAAAATCCAAATCTAAGGAATATCCACTGGAATTTGGACTAATTTTTGAAAAATAAATAGGATATTTTCAAACACTTTTAAGACCATTTGTGCATATTTCAGAATCTGAAACAAATCTGATCTGAATATTATCTGAAAGCAGTTTCTACGAATCACGATTTACAAGACGACCCACTAAGGAAGCTCTCTAAATAGAATGCACATTCGTTTGGAACTAAGAATTTAAAAATCTTCTGCAAATATTTCTAGATTTCTTCGGGACACCGACATTTAAAATGTATCCAGCCTTGTAAAAATTGATTAAAAAAAATTGCAAAGTGTACCTTCTTATGACAACTCTATTTCTAAAATTCATTATATGAGTTTTCGATGAAAAGTTTTCACATAAACATTTTCAATAAATATTCCCTCAATAATCTTTGATTCATTCTTTCACTGGATATTAATATGAAAGATCTCCCTTTCACAAAAATATAAATTAAATGCCTCCCAGATTAGCACTATTTGAAGCTATCATTAATATTATGCAAACTAAACATAGGCATGCGTAATAATATAAAGGCGAACAGAGAAAGTAAAATAGAAGGCTAAGCAGCCAGCTTTCACAACCAGCCATTTATAATATTTGCATTAGAAGCGATTTCAGCACTTCGTATGTTTTAGGGTTGATCGTCTAGGGCTTGATCGTCTAGGACCAGAAAAAAATTATTAAAATTAATGTGAACATATATATGCGGCAATCTTGGTATTTTTGGAAAATTTGACACCAATCCTTGTACTTGATATTAATCTCAAAGGTCTCACTCATTTCAAAAAATTATAAGAAAATAAAAAACTGTCCACCAAATGTTCCTTAAAAGTTACTCTACAATTATATCTATGCAACCAAAATCTTTAACTAAAAATAAGCTACCAGAGGGAGTGAAATAGAATACTAAGCAGCATTTCCCAACCTGGTAGATATAGTATTTGCATTAGAAGCGATTTTAGCGTTTTCTATGTTTTAGAGCTTGATCGTCTAAGACAAGAAAAAAGTGGATAAAAAAAAATCTAAACATATATATGAGGCAATCTTGGTATTTTTGGAAAATTTGACACCCATCCTTTTTCTTGATAATTATCACACATTCCAAAAAATTATTAAAAAAATAATAAAGTTTCCACCAAACGATCTTTAAAAATTTTCGCTCTAATAATATTAATTCAAACAAAATATAGACAAATCTAATAACAAAAAAAGTGAAAAATGACACCATAAAGTAAAATAGAGAGCTAAGCTGCATTTTACAATCCGTCATTTATATTATTTACATTAGAAACGGTTTTAGCTTTTTCCGAGTTTTAGGTTTTGATCTCATAACGTTTTTCACTTGATTTTAAACTGAAAAGTTTCACACATTCCAAAAAAAATTTGCTTTTTAATAATATTTGTGCGAACAAAACATGGACATGCGTAATAACGAAAAAGAAAGTAGAGGGAGTAAAATTAAGGGCTAATCAGCATTTTCCAACCCGTCAGTTTATTTGCTTTAGAATGGATTTTTGCATTTCCTATGGTATTATTGGAAATTTTGCCACTCATCCTTTCTTTTGATATTAATCTCAAAGGTCTGACACATTCCATAACATTATAAAAAAATAATAAAGTATCTGCCAAATGACCTCTAAAAATTTGCTTCATAATAAAATAACCTTCTATATTACCGTCGTTGAACAGCCGATCCAATTTTGTGTTACGACTACTCAGTTCCGTAACCTTGTAATTTTGAATCCGATCCAGAAGACAAGTGAAGTCCTGGATCAAGTATTGGGAGAAATATGCATTCAAGGAGGACTTTTTGTTCGAACAAACCCGCATTAGTAAAAAAAAATGTCAGATGAAAAAAATCGATTTATATACCAGATATAAATAATTAAATAAATAAATAAAATTACAAATTGTGTAACTGTAATAGTTCTCCGAAGTTTGTTTTAATAGTAAATGTTATTAAAGCAAGAGTAATTACAGATCCGTTACTCCGTAAGAGTTAATTGAACGTTCCGCGTTAAGTTTTAATTTCAAAGATGCTCCATGACTGGAAAAAACAGGAGATTCTCTGCTTTAGTCAAGCAAAAACAATGTCGAATTTGGCATTTAAATCTAAAACGTTATTCATCCCTTTTGTAATGTAAGTAGCTTTCATTTATTTTATTTATTTTTTGTACTGAAAATATATTCCATATCTTAGTACAATCATACTTTTCTATTTCAAACAATGACTAGAATAGATAAAAAATATTTTTTACAAAAATGCATGCAGGATAAAGATTTATTATATGCTAAAGATGTGTTTCATCTTGCTTTCTCTATTTCAAACAATGACGAAAATGGATTAAAAAAATTGATTTAATTTTTTACGAAAGGCAAGCAGGATAAAAACTATCCTATAGTATTTCTTCCGATAATGAATTCTTTCTACTACATATCATACTCCTGGTAGCTAAAACTCTGCAGATTATTGCAGCATCTGCAGATTACTTTTCAACTAAATTTACTTTTAATTTTTGAAAAGTAGACAAACAAATGAAGAAAAACTACTTAGACTCCTTTTTTTAAAGCATCTCGAAAACTTGCTTCTAAATAAATATTAAAGAACTGAATATATATATATTATTTTTATTAATATCAAATAGCACACGGAAGAACATAAATTTGAAAATTACATGAAGGGAGTAAAAGAAAAGTCCTATGTCTGAGTATCTACTGCCTGTTAGATGGCGCTGTGGTTGCTACAGATTTATGAAGTTAATGCAGTTTATTCCGTACATTTTGTTTCCGTAATTAAATTATCTAGGAAACGTTCGGCTTACAGAATTTCCGAATTTATTGATGTGGCTCTCTGGAACAAAAGTTTGAACATCCCTGTCTGACCCCTTTAGTAGTTCATCTATAATATTTTTCCCTCGTTTGTGCTATTTTAGTCAACAATTCCTTCAGAAAATTGGCGATATTTAATCTCAAAAAAGAAATTATAAATTCAACGAAGAAAAAATCTAAAAAATCATTTTTCCCGGGAAGAAAAAAATGGAAAAATTTATGACAAAACTCTACTTTTTTCATTTTTGTTATATTTACCTCGATTTAAACATTTAAGTACTATAAAAAAAACCACAAAAATTGCAATAACATTCACAGTCGTAAATTAGAATACATTTCTTTGTCTAAAATATATGTAAAGGTTGCTCGTTGTTGTAGAAACAGGATTAGGAATGTGTGCATTATGCTAAACTACCAGAATTAGAATTTCCAAATAAACTAGAATCCTGGTGATTAAAATAGTTTTAATGGTAAGGTAATAATATTGGCAACGCGCTGCAAACTGGATATTTAATTATAAAGTAAATGAAATAGTTTATACTCGCATTTGATCAAATATTCAGCCGAAAATGAAAGACCGATAGTAACATTTCCTATTATGCACCATACATTATATATATGAAATCTGATATATGCTTAATAAATGTTATAGAGCCGTGGTGGCTCAGGGAATAAAGCATTCGCCTTCCAACGGGGTGAACCGTTTTCGAATCCAAGCTAATCGAAGCTTTGGTCGATACGAATTCCGAACCCGACTCGCACCGACCACCGTGCTGACTTATCCTCAGTGGTAGACGGATCATGGGTTAGAGTCCCCTTGCCGTCTCACTAACCGTGGGTTTCCTCTCCATACAACGCAAATGAGAATTAGTTCAATCAAAAGGTTCTCCACGAAGGCGAATTTCCCCCCGAAATACTTGATCCAGGTCTTTCCTTGTCTTCTGGATTGGGTTCAAAATTAAAAAGCTACGGAATTGAACATTGGTAGTCGTAAATCCAAAATTGGATTGGCTGTCCAATGACGGTTATGAAATAAAATAATACATGCTATGATAATGATCTTTTTTCCCTCTAATTAAATAATGAGTGCAAATGATATTGTAAGAATAATTTTGAAAGATATACCTGGAGAGTGACCTTTCATCATACAGGCATCTGAAGGACAGATTTGTTGGGCAGTCGTTCAGGGGCACTATATTAGGTGGGTATAGTATATAAGGAGAGATAGTATAGAGAATGAAAGAACATACATGTAGTATAGAGAATGCTACATGCCTTGCCCAGGATTCGAACCCAGAACCCTTCTGAGGAAAGGCCAGTTCCCTGACCCCTACACGGGCCAGTCGGCATAATTTTGAAATAACTATTGTAAAATATTCAAACTGTATACATCGATATTTTAAAAAAAGAAGTCTCAACTTGAAGAATATCTAGAGGACACAAGTTTTCATTAGTTGATTTATGCATTTCTCTAAATATTTCAAATTAAAAAAAAATTTTAATTTATTACTCAGAAGTTATTTGTCTGATCTTATCAAAATTATGTATTTTGTTGTTTAAAATCGTGTTGTTTAAAATTATGTAAAAATTAGTAGGTTTTTCAATACAAAAATTTTGCGATGTTTACTAAATTAAATAGTAAAAAATAATGATGATAAAAAAAATAATAATCTTAAAAAAAATTTTCTTTCGTGATATAACCTTTAGATAAATGAGTTTTAAATTTGTGTAGAAATTTTCTTAGTTCTTTTAAATAATTCCAGAGATATGTCTAAATTCGTAAAAACTAAAACCGACCTGAAGGGATCCTAGCCTTTTTTTGGAATCCAAACTTTCATTCGAATCTAAGAATCCAAAACTTTTAAAGAATCAAAAAATTTGAAAGAAATTGGACGAATAGTTCTAAGAAAAATTTAAAACTACAACCTTTTTGGACATGAAATACTCAAAAAGTGAAATAAATGTTTCGAATCTAAATTTTCGAACGATAACCTGAAAAAACTAATGGGACCATTTTTTCAATGACCCTATCCTATTTTAATGATTAAGAATTCAAATCATTCGAAGAAATGTTCGTTTCCTCATAAGAAATATGTTTAGAAAACGTACATTTAGCAAAATAAAACGTTATTTGCACAAATTAAAGAGTATATTCAAACCCTTGTATCATTAAAATTGTATCTTAGTTCCTGAAAATAATATTACTAAGTCAAAAGCTAAGCTTTTCGTTTTCGTTTTGTGCACTGTTTGCTATTCTGTAAAATTATAATTATGTGAAATATTTTAAGGAACTGAAAACGAACATTGAAAGGAATATGGAATAGAATTAATTGCTCTCTGAATTAATTACTGTTTATAACGCTTTATTGAGATTTTCCCCAGTTTGAAATTTTTCTGGAACATTCTCAACAACAAAAAATAACAAAGTGATTTTGATTTAAAGAAATGTATTTTTTTTCGAATGAATTAATTTATGTAGAAATTATAGGAAAAACCTTAAGTATAAATCTTTAGTTGATGAATATTTTTGCTGGATATCAAAATAATTCTTTTTTACTGTAATATTTATTCAGACGACAGTTACTTTGATGAAAATAGAAGAAAAAAATTATCGTTGTCTGCCCATAACCGCCCAAGGAAAAGTTCGCTTTTGTCTTTTTAATGTTATCTTTTCCTTATTTAATGTCCTGGACCAGCATTCTCCTTAGGAAGTTGTACAGTTACCAGGACTTAATGTATCTATAATGATATCAGCCATTACTAGTACTTTAGCAAAGAATAGTAACTAATAGATAAAAGCTATTAGCCTATGGGAATATAAAGGTATTTTAGTTTAAATGGCTTTAATGCGTACATTTTTTAATACTAATTTTACTCTTATCTACAACATTTAATAAAATATAAGCTTTAATTTTAAATATTTTATACTATATTTGGGATACTTAGCAGTGCGGATAATATAAACTGAAGTTAAGAAAACTAATTTAACTTTATGCATTATAAGTAACATTCCATACGCAATTAAGTTTAATTGCATCATTCAGCGCTGTAAATTCTATGTTTTATTCTAAACTGGAGAATAATTTTTAATTTCAATGCTATGCAACTATGAATTCGATGGTTTAGACTTACAAAAAATATAAAATTTAATTTTAGCATTTAGCAAGTTAATAATTCTTACTACGTACAATATTTGTAGTGTTAAATAAATGTAATGAATTCCTTTTTGTGAAATGTACTGACTTTCCCCAAAACAACCAACGGCATGAAAATTCAATTAAAGATAAACGGAAGAAGATAGAAATATACAGTTTGCAGCGGTCTGTCAATAAAATTAGCTAATTTGGTCTTCCCAGTTTTCAAAATTAGTTTTGAAGTTCTTCAACAGATGGTGTTGCTGACTAGAAAAACTATAAAGCAATATTCTTTGCTATACATCATGGCATTCCAATCAACACCTTTTCTCAGGCTAATTTTTATTTTTTTTCCTCCTTCGGCTGCTTTACGTTCTTGCTGCAAATGTTGGATATTTTGAGAACATTGTTGTGTAGTTTTCTCACTACGCAGCGCCATCTATCGAAGAGCTTTGTAACTGATTTTGGAATTTGATGAATATAAAAACTGGTTTCCCATTCAACTTCTATATCTTTTTTTCATTAATTTGTTTAATAATCAGTTATTTTATAAACACCTTGTATTTGTTACCTGTGTAATAACTTTTATAGAATTATATTTTAAGTTTGACTCTAATTTTTTCATTTGTGTCTAAACCAAGTGCTTTGCTCTGACCCGATCAATTATCAATGTGAAAACAATTATTAATGTGAAGACAATTACAGTGGAGAACACATTTTTCTTGGCATTTATACTTGATTTACCTAATCCGGGTGTGGGGATTTCAAATCTGAAATTAGTTTTGTTCGGAAAGTTACAGATTTTTTTTTCAAAATGATATTTTAAATTTAGTTTACATTTTGTCTAAATGTACAAAACTATAAAGAACGTATTCATACATATACATTTGTCTCATCCTTTGAAAATAACACTTAAAAGAATTGTGATCTTAACGTATAGCATCATCAACTGAAATATATCATCTCATTCTTCATACCACTTCCTACGTAGGAGAAAAGTGGGGAACTTCAGGTTAAGAATATATTATTGAACTGCATAAATGATACTGTATAAACTGCATAATGTAGTTCGTAAAGAGAAACCGATTGCAAATTTGAAATCAATTGTCAATGTAAAAACAGCTATCAATGTGGAAATAGTTGTCAATGTGAAAACAAATATCAATATGAAAACAGTCAGTTCATACAAAAACAAAAAATTAAAACCATTTCTATATTTCTTTTCTTAAGACTAAAATAAATCTATCACTATCATACATTTTCTACTCGAACAATTCCTTGTAAACGAAATGGTTATCCCCAAACAAAATCAATCAATTTAATTAAGGAAAATTTTTCGAATTAAAATGCCAATTCCCAAATGCCAATCACATGGAAAATTAATGAATGCATTTCAATATTTCGAATTCTTATACTTCCAGGAACATAAGGTATTAGTTCAAATATTATAATCATTATTCCATCTGCGCAATTATATTTCGAGTTAAATATTAACTCACAAGCGAAAGATGAAACATGCATCCCCTGGCGGCATTTTATGAATCAGAAATTCGTCGTCGGAATCCTTTACATATTGAAATCCGTGAATTATTTGGGCCGTGGCATTTGAAATTCAAAAGCGAATGCCCTAAACAACCCGAAATGCAATCTCACAAATATCGAAGTTGTGAGAAGGAGTTATGCTCAAAATTACGTAGGATGAATGTTTCTGGAAAATTAAAATGCATTAAGTTCGAATTTTAAAAGATTTTTCAGATAGCTTGTTGCTATCATTTAAAGTTAATTTTTAATGTGGTTCCAACAAAGAAAAATAATGTATCTAGATATATCATACATAAATGTATGATTGCTTTAAGCACATCCTGCAAGTATGCATGATTGTCATATCCATAGCCTGTACATAAGTATGATTGCTCTGTTCACAGCTTGCACACTTCTATGATTGCTCGATCCTTAGCCAACACATATGCATGATTGCCCAAGCTATATCCTGCACACATGAATGATTTCCCTATCTATAGCCTGCACATATCTATGATTGCCCTATTCATATCTTGTAGATATGTATGATTGCCCTATCCATAGTCTGCACATATGTATGATTGTCCTATCCATAGCCTTCACATATGTATGATTGCTATAGACATAGTTAGCTCACATGTAAAATTGCCCTATCTGTAGCCTGCAAATATGTATGATTGCCCTAGCTATATCCTGCACATATGTTATGATTACCCTGTTCAAATCTTGTACATGCGTATGATTGCTTTATCCATAGCCGCACATACGTGATTGAATTTTTGAGCATATGTGTGATCGAAGTTTTGAATTATGTGTTTTTTTAGATAAGTGAAATAATAATCAAGGGTAACAAAAAATTATTTTATAAAAGTCTATATTCCTGAAAAACTAAAAATATTTTTTGATATTTTCTAAACGTGATGACACAAAAATTTTCAAACTATTATGGTCCGAGCAGAATTACATCCCTTAGCTTCTGCTTGATTCATAATAGTTTTATTTAAGTTACAAAAGATTTTATTTCACAAATAAAATTTCTTATTTAATCCATTATGTAAACTATTTCTATTTTAATGCATTACGTATTTGCCATTTATTAAATTGTCTGAAGGTATTCACAATCTCAAAACCTAAGAATATTCTTAAAAGGAAAAAAAAAATATTTGTCAGGATTAATTAACCGAAAAGAAAAGCTTCTTTTATCTAAAATTGTGCTATTCTAATCTCAATTAATAGAATGAAATGTTAAATGTTTATAATAATCTATAATATTTATATTATCTGTGTGCTAATATTTATATTATCTGTGTGCTAATATTTATATATTATTTGTGATAATCTTTATAAAATATAGTCTTAATTTAATCCATCTATGTAAGTTTGTAACAGCGCAAAAACGGGTTAATCCTTTACTCCTTAACTTCTGAACATTTAGGAATTTATTTTTTTCATATCGATGCACATTTGTAAACATTTAACAAAATATTTTTAATGCCAACTTTTAGGAAAATGTTCACAAGTGTGAAGAGCTATAAAAAAAAATAATTTTTTTCCCCGTAAACTTTACTTTTAACCTTCTAAATAGGAATGGGAAATTCAGGAAGTTTTTCAATACTCCTTATTTCGATCTATATTCGTATATTTTTCAAAAGCATTTTCTGCTGTGATTCATACGTCTATTCCACTCACATATATTCGTGATGTTTCTATGGTAATAATACATTGAATGTCAAGAAAATAAAAAATAAAAAAATCCCACTAAGAGGCAATGGAATTCATTTTTTTCCGATCATTTTATTTTCGAATTCTAGGGATAGAATTTTATAAACGATTTGATCTCATATTTCATTGAATTCTGAAAATCATAAATAGATCGAGAGGCAGCTTTACGAAAAAGTTTTCTATTTATTTTACTCGGTAGCTTCGCCCCTGCTCACCCCACTCCTCCTCCCCCGAGATTGTGTCTCATTCATTTTTTTTAAATAGTTACAATTTCTTAAAAAGGGAACAAAAGAAAGAGCAAAGATCATTTTTTTAATATATTAACCTTTTACTTACGGCTGGCATAGCATGTGGATCACGTGTTATGGTACTAATGATACACCGTAAGGAAAGGGTTAATCGCAACGAAATGAGCGATTATCTGTATTTGACAAATATTCAATTGCACATGAAGAAAATTTAAGCCTAAGAATACAAAATGTGTGACACAAAAAATACTCCTTAACTAAACTTATATCAATAAAACAGTTCAAACTATAAATCTCTTTTGCCTCCCTTGAATAGAGTTTTTTTTTAAATATTTTTAACAATTTTATTGTAAACGCTAAGATTTTTTGTCTGTCTCTGGTTTTTTTTTTGTTGTTACTTTCGACCTTAACTTAAAGCATAAGCTTATAAAACAAAGATATCGAGGGAGATAAATAAATTTTCCTATTGCACAAGAGATAAATGCGTCGTTCAGTTGCAAAATCGGCCATCTCCTTTAAATTTTGGAAATGTGTTTGCTTTCCAGAAATGTAAACTACTCATATGGTAATAGTTTCCGTTCATATTTTTAACGGATTGCCGGAAATTCTTGTTTTCAAAGCTTTAGTTCTTAATAGCACACATTTAGTAAAGGTACAAAACTGAAAATGACACTTAACTGAATAAATAGTTATTATGCCATCCTTTAAGGTATCACGATAAAATTACCAAATTTTACCATGTTTACCAAATTTCAACACACATTATAAAACAACATTTTATTGTTAATTTTACTGAAATCATTATCAAAGCGCTTCGGTATAAACATTTTCGTGTTCTTTAGAGTTCTCATAGAGCCAGTATTTTACCATATTTTGGTAATTTTGACCATATCCTTGGTAATTGACCATTTGGTAATTTTGACCATAACAATTATGGTTATAAATATTATTACTGTGACTTAAGCCTATGACTCTCTTAGTGTATTTTTCTCAGTGTATCTTTTGCATTAAATAAATTAATAATTTTTAAAAAATGCACTGAAAAATTAAGAAAGAAGGTGATAAGTTACTATTTCTTAAAATATACTTTTCAAACCATCATACTTCATTCCCCCCCCCCTTTTTTTGTTTTACTTTAAGCACTTTTTACTACTAAATTTCGCATCTTTTTATCCTCTTAACTTTCTCAATCTCATCTTGCTCTGAAATTCGTTTTTCACTGTTCTTCAGAAACATATCTTTCTAAAATTTATAAAACCTATAATCTTACATTAGAAGGAAAGACCCGATCAAAAGCTAAAATATATAAACCAATCCTAAATTAAAAAAGCCCTTTCAAGCCTTTGACCCACTCCTGTGACTTAAGCCTACTCATGGCATTTGAAAATATCTGGTCAAAAGTTATCTGAAACTTCTCAATTGGGACTTTTCCAAGAGTCTGTAAAAATGGACAGGAAATATAAGAGGGGTCAGTAATTCCCACAACAATTATGTGCTCATCAGAAACAGGGTAGAACCAGAAAATCCCCCAATAAAACTCTCTAAAAAAGTCATTAAACAAAAAGTTAAATTAGAATGATAGTTAAATAAATAAGGTAATTTAAACACATAGTCAGATGGAGGAGGCTCAGGGAGACAGCCTTGGCTTGTGACAGGCTGTAGCGCTAAAGAAGAAGAAGAAGCGGAAATATAAATAAAGTTGATTAAAAATGATATCGTAACAGTAGTAAATCAACCAATTTTTTATAATAAGGAATAATTATAGTTAGTTAAAAAATCTCAGACCCGGGAGACAGTTTATTTGAAAATGCAGAGAAAGCTATGCCTTAAAATATTTTTTTATTATTTTAAAATGCAGTAGACTTAAACTGCTATGTAGTTAAAAGGATGATAAATGATTTTGTAATAATATTTTTTTTCAGTATTAATTTCGTACTATTTGCAATAGGTATTGCAAATGTTACAACACTGTTAAAATTTTTATTTTTCAGTCTATAACGCATATCGTGGTGACACTTGTGAACCTGCGGCAATCCTTTTGGGTAAGCCTACAAATTATTCAGGGTATTACGAAATAGCCCTTCTTAAAATATATTTATAGAAATTTCGTAAAAAAAGAGTAAAACTACTCACATGGTAGCAAATTAATACTTGAATAAAAACGTTATGCCCAACTCAATGAATGCAGCAAAATGACGAAAAAAAATCAGATAGAAGCTTGGATCTATAAAGCATTTTTCCTTAAATAAGGCTAAGTTTTTGTACTTAAATATTGAAATACTTTTTTGATTTCTTTAATTTTTTAAATTTTTTGTTTGTTTTTAATTTGTTGTAGACAATGATTATAGATTGTATATACATAATTCGAAATCAATTAAAAATTACCGATTTTGCCTTTTTTGCCGTAATAACTTCTTAACTATAAAAAATATCATAATTCCAGAAGAGCTAAAAATGATTAAGATAATTTTATAATCATATCAACACATGGTGTAAAAATGTATTAAAAACAACAAAAATATTTAACAGTTTAAATTTAATGCATGGTTCTTTAGTGTGTTTTTTTATAGAATCCAAACATATAGACTTCCAAATAGACTATAGAATCCAAACAAAAAATATGAACTAAATATAATTGATATAAATATGAACTAAAGACAAAAAGTAAATAAAACGACTAAATAATTAAAAAATAATTTGTCAAGGGCTAAGATGAAGTACCTACTATTTGTCAAAGTCCGGAAGCCTAAATTACACTTAAGAATTTATGATCTCATTTCCCCACTGATATATGGACCGGAAAAAAGAACATTCTAGAAATATCCTTTAGTTTATTAACAAATTTTTAATATATTTTGTCTTTCTTTGATTACCATAATTTATGGACCTAATATTTTCCCGGGTACTACATACTATGTTAAATTTGAAGAGACTTGAACATTATTCATCAAACTGAACAAATTTGTGGAATTTATGATATAGGAATCATTGCGAAATAATTAAAGCTCTGGGTTCATTTATAAATTAAAATTGATTGTTTGAAAATGAAAAAAAAATCGTTTTCGTCCATTAAAACGTGTAAACAACAATGTTATACAAATACATCAATCTGTGATGTTGGAAGAGGTAGTAAATTTCAACTGAAAATTAATAACTATCGTTATAAAAGGTACGTAAAAAAATACAACAACATATAATCTTTTGATTCTCATGCCATTCCAAATAATGGAATACAGTTCTGTTAACATGCATTTCAAGAAATGCGGTCAAGAATAGTGTAACATAGGATTATCCAGCTCTTATGGTTTTGGTTACAATTACAGAATCTCGTCTTTTCGAAACGTGGTACAGTACACAGTACAAAACTTAAAATGTATTTGAAACGATGATTTCAGCATGAAAAATATCATGGCGGTTCTAAATAGATATGAAGAAAAGTGTTTTTTTTTTATATATATAAATTTTCTATATGTTTCAGTGATTTAGTTTTACTGAACGCCCTCCGGCGACAACGGAGAGAAGCGTATGGATTCATTCTTCTTTCTTTGCATCTGCATTTCTTTGTCTCTGTCTAGCGTCGCAACAATCTGTGAAAAATGTCAAATTCAATTTAAAACCTTCGTTTAAACTAAATTCTGAGTTTTTCCATAGTGAGAATTATATTTTAACGAAATAGAAAATGATGTTGCGTTTTGAAAGTTTAGAAAATCTGACTGTGTAACCATAACCGTGAGAGCTGAATAATCTTTTCTAAAACAATTCTTAAGTGACTACCTAATAATAATATGTTTATATAAAATTTTATTCCTTTTTTTTGAATGATATTGTCTTTACCGGGACAATGTTTTTCAAAATTATTTACTGGATTTAATACTTGTAATATATTTTTATTTGCCAGGGCTTCTTTTCTTTGCTTAGTTTTGTTTACAGGATTTTTTGTTCACATGAAAATTCTAAATATCTTCGCTCGAGATTATATATTTATTCAATTTTTATTTAAAGCTTAAAGAAACTAAACAAGATGATAAATTTTTATTCACACGATTTGTTTTGTTTACAATCAATTTTCCAAAGAGAAAGTGTCATTGCAAAAGGTAGCGAAACAAAAACAGATAGAATCGATTCGTTTCCTGCAGTCTTAACAGTTTTCTTGGAAACACCTCTCTTTCCCAGATTCTTAAAAATTTGAAGAGATACATTTCCAGAAACAAATTTATTTAGCTATGCATAAATAACTTAATACCCTTTTTCAGAGTGGAGTAGTTCAGCACAATATTTTTACTTTTTTTTTAATCAAAAGTTGCCGTATTTCAATTTCTTATCAATTTACTGAATCTAACAATGAAAAAGTCACACTTCCAAAAAAATAGTGATCTACTTGAGTTATTTCATTTCATTTTATTTCTTTATGTTTTCGAGTTATTTTGCTGCTTACAAATTGTATGGGGAAAAAATGAATTGACAAGGTTAGATGAATATAGTGATCTTTTCCTTTTAAGATTTTTACAATGTCCTATCTTGCGTCATTTGGTGAAAAAATATCTTTTCTATTGAACACAAGTGCGGGTTTTTCTTTTCTTGGATTTCAACAATAGGTTAAATCAGTTGGTCACAGTGTTTCTCCACATCTATTGTTTGACCACATTCTCCTCCCCCCCCACCCTGGCAAGTAACAACATTATTTTTATGCAAAAGAAATCTTGCACAAACTTTAACTATCACCTCATATATCTAGACGTACTTCTTTTACCGCAAAGTTGTGCGCACATTTTGATTTTTTTTTTTACTCTTTTCAGAAATCTAACATATTTTTCTTATAAATATGAATGAAGCGTTTTTCTCTTTTGTTAACCATAGTTTTGACTCAATCATGCTAACATTTTTCTAAATGAAAATTTTAATGAAGAGTTATCCCATAATATAATAAAAAACAACTTAATTTTTGCTCAAAATATAAAAAACATATTTCTGACATAAAATTATGATTTCCTATATTTATAATATTATCTCCAGCGCCTGCTTAAAGCCCAATCACACTAAGTTATAAAGTCAGATTGTGTGCAATGTTGATCTCATCATCGCCATCATGCTTTTTGTTTCAGAGTCTCAACCTCCATGACGCCCCCTCTTGCATTCAACAAACAGTTGCGTGGATGTTTTACTTTTATAACATAGTAGGCAGTTTTTCAGAACTTATCGAAACATATTGTCGCAAACTGGATCGGAACTGTTGTCTGCTTGCATGTAGCAATAGAGTGTTAAAGACAAAAGCCAGCTCTCAAAACGGCGAACTGTGCAAAGTTATCTCTTGCTTAAGGCCTGTTTACACGATCCAAGTTCTTGAATCCGAGATATTGGAGGAATTTCTCTGTCCAAGAAATTGGATGATTCGTCGACACTGTCCAAGTTCTCGAATATCACTGATTCGTCGAAAGAAAAACTTGTGCATGCGCATTGTTCATATTCAACATTATAAAATAATACTTACATAGGTTTAAAATTACTAAATAAATTCAAATAAAATCATAATGACACAAATAAACAGCAACAGATCAATTTATTTGGACTAAAATATATGAAAACAGACAATATATGAAAACAGACAACAAAATGACATAATTTGCTGCCTGCTTGTTGACGTCATAAAATCTAAGACGCTGATTGGTTAAGGGAGAAAAAACTTGGATGGAAAGTAGAACATGCTCTACTATCGTCCAAGAAGTTGGACCAAGTTCTTGGATGATTGTTTACACGAACAAAGCTCAAAGCAAAACAAGTTTCCATCAATATCAATCAATCTCTGTCCAAGAAATTGGATCGTCTAAACAGGCCTTTATGGTAGAAAAGGAAAAGGCTGGAAGGTGGAATAAGCAAATTGAAAGTATAATATTGCTATAAATTGTTGTAATAGTACCAACAGGGTGCGTAGCCGAATTATTCAACAAAAATAAGCACTTTTCAAGCACTCAAAAAACATTTTTAAGTTCTTTAAAAAAATATAATAATTAGACAGAGTTGGAAAGTTTTTGACAATTTACAGTTTTATCTTGTCTTAACCGTCATGCCAAAAAAAAAACTTGTTGTCATTGTTTTTGACAATTGTCAAAAATCGTGACATTTTGAAACATGTAAAACAAATGTTGTTTTCATACGGTACGGACTGACAATACGTCGAAATAGATTGGGGTTGAATGAATTGTGAAAACGTTGAATAGAGCAATGTGAACTGTGTCTTTTTGCATAATTCGAAGTGAAAATTAACATAGTAAAGAAAAAATCTCATTTCGAAAAAGGGAAAATTTAGCACTTTTTAAAAATACCCAATGAAAAAAGCACCTTTTTAGGGCCTTTAAAAAGCGAAAATCTAAAATAAGCATCTTTAAGCACTTTTTAAAGACGCTACTCACCCTGACTAATGAATAACTATATCTACCTATTCTTCTGATTCGTAAACATTAATTTTTGTGTTAGATTTGAAACAGTAAGGGATTTTTTCTTACTTAGGATCAATTATTACCTCTGACAACAGAATGTCTCCTGAAATAAAAAACCGACTCTATCTGGCAAATAGAGCTGTCTATGGGCTGAGAAGATTTATTAAATCTTGGTTTCTTTCTGGAAAAACAAAGTTCTTAATCTACAAAATTTTTGTCCGGACATTCTTGACATACGCTTCTGAAGCTTGGACAATGACAAAACTGGAGAAAAATTGTATCGCAATATTCGAGAGAAAGATTTTGCTGAGTATACTGTAGTGGTGTAAATGAAAACAATAACTGGAGAAGGAGATTTAACTTTGAACTGTACAAGATTTTTATACAACCTGATATTATTAAATACATAAAAATAAGCAGAAGGAATTGGATCGCCCACGTGATTCGAATGAGTGATGGCAATACAATAAAAAAATGCGGACTATAAAGATTGCTGACTCACTGGAATCTGATTTTCTTGTAATTAATGAAAAGAATTGGAGATCAAAGATAAATCGGAAGTCGTCATGGCGAAATCTGCAGAGGAAGGCATTGGCTGACATTGGGCTGTCTGGCCAACTATGATAATGAAATGATTTTCTATGTTGATGTGTTTTGACCAAAAGAATATGTTTCTATTGAGATTAATTTTCGTAATTTTCCCATAGAACTCAACACAACGAAAGTAAGTGTATTAATGTTTATTTCTACTTAAGGAAAATTGGTTATGATGCATTACTTGTGAAAGAAGAGTTTTTCCATTCTATTTTTTTATGGGCTCCAACTTTGTAGAAACCTTTAAATAAAAGCAAATATGAATGAAGATCCTTCTTCAATATATGTTTATTGACAATAACCATAACGGGATACCTGTAAGTGTGGTTTCACGTAGTGAGGGTTTCTCGATCCTGATTGGTTGTTAAAACGTGGCTTTGTTTACGTTAGCCACTGTTCTTTGCATTCTATTTCGAGTTAACTTACCCCGTCAAGTATCAATTCTCTTAAGTGATACATTCTATAATCCTTCACAAAGATTCCTTCACAATGATTTCAATTCTTCCACCATATATTTTTTACTTAACCTAAAGACAGGCACGAAGCCATGTAAAACATAAATAAACTAATTATGCATTGAAGTTTCCAAGTACGCAAAACAAAAATATGTCAAATGTTACAATAAAATACATAAACAAATAATGAATAAAAGAAAGAATTATATTTCAACAAATTCAATGTGCGATACGGAGATGTATTTAATTTACTTCAAATTAATAAAAATTCTAACTTATGTGGAGAAACTTGACTCTTCTTTGACACGCCATTTTCTTTTTTGACAATCAGCTGGTGCTGACGTCATAGGTCACATGTGTGGGTATGTTTGATCATCTTCTTCTCGAAGTGCAGGTACCCAATTTTGCTCAACTTTCTAATGCAAAATATGAATGAAATGTTTTTCTGTATTACATTATAAAGAACAACCATACTTTTACTGCACTCTAAGAAACATATTTCTAATGGAAAATATGAATGAACAGATTTCCTACAGCGTCACATCTTTAAGTCTGCCGAATTGAGAGAGTACTAAAAGTTTATGCTTGAAATCTTCCTTTTACGATAACTATATTAAAATCGCATTGGATAGTCAGCTAAGAGTGATTTATTAATAAATCTGCATAAGAATTTAATATACCGAATACGCATCAAATACGTTATATGCATTTAGGGAACAAAGGGGGCGATAATTCCTTTATTATAGAAGCGAGAATGTTCTAAAACGGGTTTAACACTTAATTACTTAGGAATTTCTCTTCTATTATACTAGTTTGGGTTGTCTGATTGAGGCTTTTAAGAATTAAATTCAAAGAATCTGCGAGCTTTTTACTTCGTTAAGCTAAACAAATTACAATAACAGTTTGAAGTTGAGCACTTTATAAAGATTTATAATTAAATATCTACATTTCTATGCTCGCGCTAACTTAATCTTTAAGCATTTCATCTGATGGATTTAATCCGAAAGAGCTGTAAATTCCTACGAGGAAACTTTAACAGTGCACTTTCAAATTAAAAAAAAGAGAGACCATCTTGGCTCATTAATTTACATAAATTTATTTCTGTAAATTTTCTAACCCTTCTTCGTTATTTCTCCTTTTTTTAATTTGCTAAATCCATATTCCTATCTTTTCAATACATTAAAAAAATTCTATAAATTTTCAAAAATAAGGAAAATTTCATTTTTGTCAGAAACTTTAGCCCTGAATATTTGATTATATATTTACGTATTTAAATGTTTTTAGCTCTTTTTTCTACCGAAAATGTCTTGTGTGAGATGATAAATTAAAAATAACTTTAAATATTACTTTTTATGCATAAAATCTGCATAGTATTTAAGTGATTATCAGTATATGCTCCAAAGTAAAAATTTTCATATGGTTTAAAACTTTTTTTCTGCCTATATCATTCTTAGCATTTTTCACTATTAAGATCTAGGAAATTAGGTTGATACTGTTTTATTATTTTTTAAAATCTATGGAATGAGATTGCTGCACTATTACTTTTTTGAAATTTAATGGAATTAAATTGCTACACTTTTATTCTTTTTATTATCTATAAAATCAGATTACTACACTTTTATTTTTTTTATAACCTATGGAATAACATGGCCGCAATTTTATTTTTTTTATTCTCTATCGAATCAGTTTGATACACTTTAATTCTTTTTTATAATCTATGGAATCACATTGTTGACCTTTAATTTTTTTTATAATCTATGGAATCAGATTGCTACACTTTTATTCTTCTTTGAAAATATGGAATCAGATTGGTGCACTTTTATTCTTTTTTGAAAATATGGAATCAGATTGCTACAATTTTATTCTTTTTTGAAAATATGGAATCAGATTGCTGCACTTTTATTCTTTTTTGAAAATATGGAATCAGATTGCTACACTTTTATTCCTTTTTGAAAATATGGAATCAGATTACTACACTTTTATTCATTTTTTGAAAATATGGAATCAGATTGCTACACTTTTATTCCTTTTTGAAAATATGGGATCAGATTGCTGCACTTTTATTCTTTTTAGAATGGATGATTATGCTACGGATAGTGATTGTAGCACAGTGGATTTTCACACACAAATTTACTCCTTTTTCAATCTGGAAAACCTATATAGGTTTTCAAATGAATGAGAAGTTTCCAAAATTTAGCTTAGAGAATCTGATTAAAAAATCAAACACTGATTTATTTATATTTAGCTGCTATGTAGTAAAAAATGTTGTTTTCTCATAAAGAATGTCCAATATAAATTATTTTTATTTTTAAGAAGTAACCAAATTTAATGATAGAAAAGCGTTATTTTGCAAAACGATTTTGAAAATAATGTAAACTAGCTATCGAACCTTACGTAAGGCTAGCTCTTCCACGAATACAAAAAAGTTATTTATCAAGATGATAAAACTCATAAAACTATCTTCACAATTTCAATACAGTCAAACTCCGCTATAGTGAACCTTCAAGGGACCGAAATTTCGGTTCACTATAACCGAGAGTTCACTATATCCATACTGCAAACAATTTTAACTAATTTTTCCGAACTGTTCCTTTTTATTACACAATAAAAAGAAGCACAAAAATGATTAAAAAACAATATGTAGTAACAAAAAATTTGTTAACCTTTATTATTCATTACTCTTCGTCTTGCGTACAAAAAATTTAGGGATGGCCTTTATTTAGAGATGGGAAACTGAGATAGAAGAAACAAATAAGAAAAAATACTTATGGCTACATTCGAAACAATAGATAGTTTAAAAAATTGGCAAATGTATTTTATGTAGAAATTTCAAAAATACCAAAAAATGAAGAAAAAAGTTCACAATATCCAATTTCCTATTTCTTTTAGTTCACTATATCCATAAAAAATAATATTATATGTGTATAGTAAGGCACGGGAGCGAACATTTCGTTCACTATATCCGGGAGTTCACTACAAACCATGTTCACTATAACGGGGTTTGACTGTAGATTGCTTGTCATATTTTAATTCGACACGTACATTCTAAGGAATCTAATAAGTTACTGATACAGATTTGAAGTCATTTGAAAAAATATATTTTCGGTTAGTTTCGGGAAATAATTGAATATACTCCTTAAAATGAGAACAATTTAGTAGAAGGTCAGTGTACCTAAATGCGACATGATTTCATATAAGTTTGTCACATTTGACCTTTAATCATCGTATTTTGAGAACTACAAGCAGAATTTATCACGATATGATCGTCGATAGGAATTTACCGTCAAACAAACTAAGACTATAGCCACTTTAAAATTAGAACTCAACAATTTTAGTCCAAACTCCGTACTTGATTAAGTTACAAGTTTCAATAGTTTTTTTATTGTTAAAAAAACAGAATTTATCGCCATATTATTGCGAATTAACATTTATCGTCATTTAAAATTCCGACCAAATTTTAACTATCTTATTTATAACGGCAACATAATTTAAAATTGTGACTGCATCTTTCTGCTTGACAAAAATGTAAGTTTCGACTGCTTCTTGACAGTAACAAGCAAGATTTATCATCATATTATCATCAAATAGAAACTAACATCCATAGAAATTTCGGCTATTTTTAGACTATTTAAAATTGCAAAATTTCAACTGGAGTTCTGTGTCTGTTGACAACAGAAATTTCAATGACTTCCGTTGTAAAAAGAATTTATCGTCAAATGGAATTTATCATTAATCACTATTCCAACAGCTTTTTGATTAGAGTGCTCAAATTTTTCAATTGCTACTATGTGCATTGTGACAGTACAAGTTACAATTGTTTCTGAACGCTACGAGAAAAATTTATCGAATCAAAATTTTTCTAATCAAACTTTCCGACTATCTACTTTGTTTAAACTTTAACTAGATTTCTGGGCCTGATACAAGTTACACTTTTGTCCCAACTAGTTCATATATAGATTGTATGTACTAGCATATATTTGAATATTTCAAGTACATACATACGTATATTGATTGGAAATACAGTGTACCTGTATGTGTATACAGGTACATTATTGTAATCACATTGTAAGGAACTTACATACATGTATTTTCAGTACCTTTATACATGTATATTTTATGTACATACCATGTACATATGTACGCCCGTAGATGCAATGCACGTTCATACAACGTACACTTACGTATGTACGTTTGCTCATACAATCTACCATTGCATGTATTTACGCACGCACATGCAATTTATGCCTATGCCTACATGCGTGTGTTTATAATGTACATATATACAATGCATGTACAGTCCGAAAAAAAAAACATATCACCCTGAATAACTTTCGTTCTAATGATCGGATTTTGTTGTACTAAGTGCCAATCTTAATGGTTTCTGAGGATGGCTTCAAACATGCTAATTGTTTAGTGCTAACTATTAATTAAGTTACGAAATTGAACACAAAAACGTACTTTCTCTGAATAAACATATTTTTTTTTTATATATATTTGGATTCTTAATCTTCAAAACATAGGGGGTAGCCGTAATCTGGGAAATGTGGTCACCATAGTTCGCTCAGGAAACTCGATTCAAAGTTTGGACCCCTTAATGTTAATTTCACTTTTTGCGTTTTTAGTTATATTTTAAAAACTAAGTTAGCAATTCAAAAAAAATTGCACCCACTCATAAAATTCATTTACCCAAAGATAATTTTATGCAAAAAATAATTTTTAATAATTATTTATTTGTTACTAGGAGGCTTCGCCCCCTGCTCGCAGGCGCTCGCCAACCCCCGGAACTGCTTTCGCAGTTCATTTCGGATTGCTTCGCAATCCAATGCTCGCTTTGCTCGCTCATTGGATACGTTCTTAACGTCTAGCTTTTATATNTTTGAGGGGAGGAGGACTATACACCCGCAGACCTGTTGTGTGCGTCCCATTGACCAGACAGCACCGTACTGCACGTTTGCAATGGTGTCGTGAGCATCACAATTGGACTGAACAGGACTGGGCATGTGTACTCTTCTCAGATGAAAGTAGGTTCAGTCTGTCATCGGATTGTAGACGCCAACTGATCTGGCGCGAGAGTGGTACTGGTTATCGTCCAGAAAATATCCAGGAAAGGGACCGATATCTGACATGCAGTGTCATGGTGTGGGCCGGCGTCATGATAAATGGCCGCACGCACCTACATGTGGTTGAGAATGGAACTATGAGAGGCCAACGATACATTGATGAAGTTCTACTTCCTCATGTTCGTCTTTTCCATGGTGCTGTCGGTGATAAATTTGTTTTAATGGACGACAACGCAACATTTCATCGAACACTCGCTGTTCAGAATTGTTTAGACAGTGAGGGTATTCAACGCCTCGTATGGCCATCACGTTCACCAGATCTAAACCCCATTGAAAATGTTTGGGATGCTTTGGGGAGGCAACTTGCAGGTCGAAACTATCCTCCGACAAACAAGAACACCCTCATCCGTGAACTGAGAGAGGAATGGGATAAATTGCCTCAACAGCTGCTGGATAATGTTGTGCTAAGTATGATACGACGTGTAGAATGTTGCATCACACTCCACGATAGATGTATCCCGTACTGACATCCTTTCTTCAAGTTGCCTGCTGACTTTTAGATGCATTGTTCCATTTTCCGTACGCCGCATTAAATGAACATTCTTTTTCTTTCAGATGTTTCATAGCTTTTGTACTTTCAAGATTAATAAATATTCTTTATTCTTATGTCTGAACAGTGTGGCAACTATATTTTATCCTACTAGGCCTCATGTCTCACTTAATGCTATGCTACATTGCAATTTGTGATCCGTCCTTAGCAATTGTCCAGCAGTGTATATTTTACTCTCTCTTTATGATACCATGTAGATTCCATGTAGATTTTTTCCGGATAATATACTAAACTATTTTGTTTAATTTTTAACTTTATCACGATTCCCAAGATATTATTTTAGTATAATTTGTTATGAGGAAAATGTCTTATTTTGTTAAGCAGCAAATACTAAAAATTGAAATTTGTAAAAAAGATTCCGAAGCCGTGCTAATTTTAGAATCATCTGATTTGAAAAAAAATGCAATAAAAAATACGCAATTTTCGAACTTATTTATATAATGGAAAAAAATACGCGGCAAGAAGGTTAACATGCTTTTTACAGAAACTGTGGAAACCAATTTTTCCTAAATTTCGTCATAAGAGGATAAGAATAATATTGCTCCAAGGAACCTACCTAATAATTTCGTTATTTCTAGAATGAAATCTGTTTGATCGAAACATATTACTCCTTGAAAATTGAAACTAGCGATGGAAGCGCAATTTATTATTATATTATAAATGCAATAAATCATATAGCTTGAATAATTTATTTTAAGCAAATAATTTAATAATTTTAAGCAAATAAGGGTGTAAAAATAAACTCGATCGAAATACTCCGAAAGTATACCCTAAATAAATGTGGAATAAACTTTGGAATCAATAGATAAAAAATACCTTTTCAAACAACTTCGAGTAAACTAACTTGATTGAAATAGCTGTCCTTGTAACTATTTAATTTCGATTCCTGGTGCTAGGGGACGTTCCATTTTCCTATTCAACTTTTGAAATTTCAATTGTAAACGGAATTTTTTTATGTCTTGAAAAATGTTAAGGCTTACAACAAGAAAAAGAAATGTACTGCATTGGTTTTTTTTAGAGAGTAGTGAATTATTATTTTTTCAATCTAAGAACCTGTGGCAATATCTTACGTAAAACTTATTTTAATATTGAATCAAATAATTTAATATATTCTGTTACTAAATGGATAATCCCAAAAAACTGAATCGAAAATATAAAAACTTCATTGATTTAAAAAATAATAGATGATAATAAAAATAGACATGTTTTGAGAGTCCAATAATTAAAGTCACAAGTCATGCAAGCCTGACAAGTCTTGAGAATGGGCGCTTATATTAAACGCTCGAAACATGTCGACTTTTACTTCCCTCTTCATATTTTTTTAAGGACAGTTGAGTTTTTATCATAAATTATACTATTTTACGTTTGGGTCTTGATCATTATTTTGATAAAGATTTTACACTCGTTAAAGTAAACATATGCATAAGCAACATATGCAGGATTCATGCGGTCTTTAAAAATGTTAGAGCATCAATATTGTAAACGTTATCTTTAACTTTAAAATTAAAATTTTGATACCAGATATTTTGAGTTAATGAAATTGAATATTTTATCTTTTAAGTTTTTGTGCCCCCATTTCAGTATCTTAAGGACCTTATGAGCTCTGTTTGAAAAGAGAGTATCGTATGAGATTTATGTAAGAAAACAAAAATAATCACAGTAGCAGTATTCGTTGGTAAATGTAGCTTATCGTAATTGAAGAACACGCTGTGGGATATTTTATGGTGAATTTACGAACGTAAGTTTCAGAATCGATCGAAACATAAGGATGGTATTTAAAAATCATCTTTATCCAAAGAAAACCATGTGACCTAAATATCTAGCAGAATGAAGCGATTTTTTAAACAATGAATCATGCAATATGCAACATATTATTTCAATATCTTATTCTTAAACATAACATATTTCAATGTTTTTAAAATGCCACTTAACATTCCGCAATTCTTTGAGTTATAGAAAAAAGAAATATCGTAAATTATAGAAAACCTTGCGAATGTGCATTAGAATTACTATACAATCTACATTTTATTTTCCAAGCACTTTTTTTTGTTTCTTCAAACTTTCTTGACTCGATTAAAGCTGTAAAAATGATTGTCCCTAAAATTTTGTATGTAAGTTATGTAAATTTGATTTTAGTATGAAATCCTCGTATAAATATAGTAAAAACAACATGAAAAATCTAACTAATGTCATATAAAAAGTTCATGTATTTAAATTCTAAGAGCTTAGAAAATCATAAATAATTTATAAATCAATTCAAATTTTCTTTTCAAAAGAGATCTTCTCAAAGATCAAAGGAAAAATCTGCTTTTTGGAAGGAGTATTGTTAAAAATTGTCTATTGCATAGAAACTTCGAGACATTTTCTTTTAACTACTAGCTGAATACCAGTTCTTCACAAGGGAATATTTAAAAATAAATTAAAAAAATCAATGAATCAGTATTGAGAAACACTACAAAATTATGAAGTCAAACTGAAAATTATATACCAACACAATTAAAGAGCTTGGAAGAACCAAATAAATGATATTTCTAGGGGAAATAATGAACCAAAATTAATGAGATTAAAAAAAAAAGTGGTTGAATAAATACGGGTATGTTTAATGAAACAGAACCGTTTTTGCTTTCGCTTAAATTTTAGCATAACTAATTACATCAGTTTTCAGTAATGCTTGCATGATTTTTATTTCAAATTAGGTCGTGGTAAATAAATAAATACTAATAAATATGTGTCCCACTTTCTAATAAATTGGTAATAAAATAGTTCAGATGCAGCTTTTTTTTGTTCTGAAAATGTCACTAACCTGTTTCTTCCACTAAGGTTTTTAATTTATGTAGCTAAAAAAATTTCAATTTTTTAATTTAATGTATACGTTGTTATCTTTAGTGGATTATGCTATTGAAGTAAGCAAAGATCGTTGCTTGTAATTCATTGAATAAATATAGAATGTATTTAACATCTCTTGGCATGATGCTATTGCTCACGGCCGATTCATGATAGTCAAAAATTTTAAACACTTAAATCCAAAGCACTTAATTCCAAAGTATAGGTATTAAAACTGCTTGGTGCAGTTTTAAAAATCAGCAAATATATCAATATGATATTTTGTACCAATATAAGTACATTTGGTACTTATTATATAACTCTTCAACATTTGAGTTTACACATATTTGTCAGTGACAGCCAACTAAAGCTGAATTTTTTAAGGAAAGTATGCATTCGAACTACATAAGGATTTTGGATTTAAATACCACTGGAAAAAATATTTTCTGAAACTGCGGAAAACTCATTGTAGAATTCTTATCAGAACAAATTCCCCAATTACCATAATATCAGTAATACATATTACTGTCAGTGATACATATGAATCACTGACGTCATCTGTGAATGAGAATTTCTCTTAAACAAATTTCCTATTAATCCCTCTTCAATGAGCTTGGCTCTTGAGCCCATAGCTAATTTTATTTTACTTCAATTAATGCACATTATCAATATTAATTGAGCTTTAGTGTCAATAATAATATGCATATTTTTTTTACTGTTACCCAAAACGCGAATAAGTATCTTTTCTACTTATTTTTGCTTTTGAGTTCAGAAGATTTTTTTGAATTCAATTAATACATATTACTAACATTAATTAAGCATCATTGTCGTCAATGACAGTATGACGATTTCTTACTGTTGTTTGAGCTAGACAAATAAATACCTTTACTCCATTTCTTTTGTTTTCCAGCATATTGCTTATTTCTTTTATTTAAATATGCATATATTATCTTAATTAATTAAGCATAATTGGCGTAATTAAGCCTCATTGGCGCCAATTTTTTATGTTTCGCCTAAACGAATTAGTACCACTTTCGCATTAAGACGTTGTATGCCACGCTAATTTTAAATGGCTTGCCCGTCTGGCCAAATTGATTTTCTAGTATACGTTGCATATTTTGATGAAATATTTTTTACAACAAAACAGTTAATTTTTGTAGTCATTCGTGACACATTTAGCTCACTGAGGTCACCGGTGACCCCCATGGCTCTACCAACAAACTTAGCACCGGTCACCGGTGACCCCCATGGCATTCAACGTGTTAATTTTTAATTTTGAACACATAAATATTTTTTTTCTATTCCATCACCGTTGGTTTTAAATAAGTAATTATTTAGAAACACTTTTAAAAGAATTAATGTAACTGAAATAAAAGCACTTGGTATCAGATAAATTAAATTTTGTGACGTAGACCACGGGTGCTGCCACGTAATGTTCATTGAATTCATCTGATATTGCGAATATAAAATAATTAAATATTTAAATACGTGCAATACACTATTTTTTAATCAAACGAAGTTAAAATCTAGCAATTATCACTGATGTATCTTTAAAATATGTGAAAATTGATTCGTTACATTTAAAACAATGGCTAACGATTAACCAATCAGAAAATTCCATTTCGATTTTCGCTCATGCCGCTGGAACGGCAACGACATTGTCGTTCACATATTTGTCGTCCGATTTTGTCGGTATCGTGTCGTGTAATGAAAAAGCGCCCTTATATGTAATTACGATAACATGAAATCATGATTACTTGTTGCCACATCTTTTGATTAATTGTAATCAAGATAACATGTAGTAATCTTATATTTTGATCACATGATAGTGACCTCCATTTCGGGGGAAAAACGTCACATTTAGGAAAAGTTGGTGGAGCGAGAAATTGAAAGTTGAAAAAGGTTTTTAAATGTGGGGAAATGAATCGGGATAGGCTCCAGAAATACGAAATTTACATTATACTACAATTACGGATGATTCATGAATTATGATTTAAAGTAACAGAACATTGTCGCATCTGACCATGTATATTAAAATTAATTTCTAAGTGAAACGTTAAAATAGTTCTTTCAAAAAATTCTGCTCTTTTCTCATTTTAAAGTATTGATTTTGACAAAATAAAGTATTCCTTTCAGAAACTCTATTACCCAAATGGAAAATTTCGAAACAAATTAAAAGTCAGAATTGCATTATCATGGGACATATATAGAAAGTGTTTTCTTTGACAAATTGCTTGCAGCTAAAAAGACCACACTCTCTTAACCTTATTTTGAATATTTCAGAAAGTGTAAGTTTGCTTAGAATATTTATTATACTATTCCCAAATGGATAAAACGCAGTTATAAATGGACGGTTTTGAAAACTATGAGATGTTAAATCTAACTTTATTTTCAGTTGTGTTACATAAAATTAAGTCATTACGTTTAAAATAAAAGATATTTATGTGAACTCATTTCCAAATAATAATTTTGTTAAAATATGATTTTATAAAATAATAACCTTCTTACTCAACTTATTTCTTTCAATTTGACATTAACGATAGAGACATGAAAACGTTATTAATTACTTTCTCAAAACGTAGAAATGACTATAGTTGGCCACACGTTTCTAAAATTCATCATAAAAATTGGGTTTATATTGTGTGGTCAACTAAGTTCCCATCGTTTTTTTAATGTTTTTTTAGAGTTTAAAGAGTAGGAGCATTCCATTTTCTCTGAAGAATCTTTAGTTTCGTATGATTTGTTTTATATTTTATAACCGTCGTTGAACAGCCGACTCTATTTTATGAATTTACAACTACTTATGTTCAACTCCGTAGCCCTGTAATTTTGAACCCAATCCAGAAGACAAGGGAACTCCTGAACCGAGTATTGGGAGAATTTTTGCCTTTGTGGAGGACGTTTTGACGGAGCTAACTCGCATTTGCGTTACATGGAGAGGAAGACCATGAGAACCTTCCACGGTTAGCCTGACGGCAAGGGGACTCTAACCCATGATCCGTCTACCACTGAGGATATTTCACTTTAGCACTGTAGTCGGTGCAAGCAGGGGACTGGGATTCGAATCCAGTTCGCCTCATTAGAAGGCGAACACTCTATCCCCTGAGCCACCGCGGCTCCGTACGATTTTTTAACCCTTTAATTACAAGAGGGATACGTGTGCACGAGCACCCACCCATGCAATGCCCTGTGTGTACGAGTGCCGTATTTAGCCGGCGCCAGCGTTATACCGTTTGATAACAGGCCAATCTACTACTGACTAATATTTCTTTAACCTACATTTAAATACCATTTTGAATACGCTTAACAAAAAAACAAATTTCTTCTGTGGATTGTATTTATGTTAAAAGGTACATTTTTTAGATACAAAAGTAACATAATAATCCGAATTTATTTTCGTAATACAATACGCACCTATCGCGGCGCGTCGCATAGTGCAGAGGCGTCACTTCAGACGTGACGAAAGCTCTTCATCGAGCACATTTGGAAGAGCAGAAAGAAGAGCGTCTTTGATGTCAAAATTTTCATTTATGAACTAGGCATACCTATCGCGAATAGTTCTACCAGCAATGGCATCTTCTCCATGCACCGCACAAATGCCACAAGCAGCTTTGCAACCTTAAAACCTCGAAGAAAGAACCATAAAGAAGGTGTAGATTTTTCTCAACTGCATATTCCATTTTAATGACTTGAAAATTAACGTAAATTAATCCGAACAAATAAACAAAACATTTATTCTGGTATAACAAATAATCCTCTTTTGAATGGATTATTTGTCAGACATCATGTCAAAAGCATTTAATTACTTGTATATGTTACAAAAACCAGCGGGAATTCAGTTTTTGTGCTATTCTGTCTTCTGTGTGTTTTTTGTGCTTCCATCCATTAACTGGAATTGAAGTTAATCTGTTGAATAGTCAAGAAATAAATGAACTGCTTCTCAAAAACCATGATTTAAGTATTATTTCCTCCAACTCATAACTTTCTAATGAACTTCACATCCACACCCCACTATCAACACTTCGGCACTTTTTATTTGAGCCCCGCAAGCGACACTATACGGCTATACGGCATTTTTTGACGTACACTGTGAAAATTCGGATTAAATTACGGTAAAAAGTACTGACAGCTTGAGTGGAGCATCCGTGAAATTCATTTTTACCCTAAAAGTTCAGGCCAGAATAGCCTGGTTGGCAGGTCACTGGACTCACGTTCGTGGAAACGGGAGTTCGAATCCAGTCGGCCGTGTAGTAAATGGTGACTGGTTCACGTTAAATCTGTCGGGTCACAAAGTCCTTCATGTTCCCATAACAAATTATACTTCTGGGGGTACTGAATTGGTTCTCTGGTTCAGGCCAAAATTACGATCTGTGGATGAATAGGTGGATGTATGAGTCAGTTCGTCCTATAAACGGGTGTAACGTATGAGTGTGGCAGAAGTCGAATACTTGACCATAGATGGTCCCCTTTGTCTTAAGGGCCTACGACAGCAACAACAACCCTAAATTTTACATAATTTTTACAGAAGTATTTATTTAATTACAATGATTCAGAGATTCTTCAGTTAATATTACTGTAAAAATTACGGTATATCAGATTTTTTCTTCGTAAAATTATACAGTAAAAATGGATTTCAAGGTAAAAAATACTATCACTCGGAGTGTTGGGACTTTTCACCATAACTTTTTTACAGTGTATGAGCCGCACTATTAATTTTAAATGAAAAACTAAAGATTTTGTGAGCATTTGGTGTTAAGGTGCAATGATTAGGTTTAATGATTAGATTTAAATCTTATCTCAATAGAATCATGAACTAAAACTGTAGAACCAAATCTGTCTTAACATTATAAAATATTTTGGAACCTTTTTATTGAATAATTTTCAACTTTGATTTACAAATGTTTTAATATTCAAAAAACAAGCTTTCTTTCTTTCAAAACAAGCTTTTCTTTCGCTGTCACAAAGACAGAACAACTGTTAGTTCACCATTTGAGTATTCTTAGTCTGCACTCTTTATGCTAATTATGAAAATGGGACAAAATGTCAATATGAAGAAGAGNATGTACTATTACTTTAATAAATGTTTAAAATCATAAAATAAATGTACAAACACAGTATCTAATAAAGTTTTATTTTAATTAACAGAAAATTACGTTTGTAGGGGTCGATGGAGAATTCGAAAAATTATACAGGCGTCGATGATCAAAAAAGTTTGGCAACCCCTGCTCTAGGAGGAAAAAAGATTTATGTCCATTTTTCACAAAAATAATAATTTAATTATTATCTGTTGCATTTGAGGATTGATAATTTTTTTCCGAATCATTAACGTAGAAAATCAGTGCACCCCGACATTTATTACAGAGTGAAAATGGGCAGTACTTTAGAAAAATAATTCTTGTCCGAGTGAAAATTCGTTTTTTTTTCCTCAGAATTAGCTTTCATTGACTTATTTAACAACATGTAACGATAACTTTATATCGTAGTATTGGGGACAGTTTTTATCTCTCTTGTAACGAAAATTTTAACAACATGTAACGATAACTTTATATCGTAGTATTGGGGACAGTTTTTATCTCTCTTTGGCCTTTATATTTTTGAAAAAGTTCGATGCAAATGTTAAAATTTATATCAGGCAACATCTAATATTTCTTTTATTTTTTCATTTGTTCCTTTTTTGTTGTTACTTTTGACATAAAGTAAAATGTGAGCTTATAAAATACAAATCAACAACAATGGTTAAATATTTACTATTTAAAGAAAAGATTAAAACTGTAATAACTTTCCCACAAATAGGAATTTCGAAAAAAAGAAACTCTCGTTAAATTTAGTCAAAATGGTCTTATCACACGTCGAATTTTAACTCTATAGTTGCATTTCAGCAGACGGTAGATCGATCAATATTATTTTTTTTACTACAAGTTTAACAGCGTATAGTACTCAATCTAACAATAGAATCACCCTTTTTTTATTCCATTGAACTCTCAGTACATTTTTTCACACTTTAAGTCTTGTAGATTTTGAGCAGCAAGAAAAAAATTTAGCGTAAAGCAAAAAAATAAAATTTAGTTTGCAAAAATACTTAAAAATGTGATTACTTTCAAGCAAATTGAAATTTCGAAAAAACAAAATCTGAGTTAAGTTCATAAGCAAATATGGCAATTTCAGCATTCCAAATTTTTTTCCCGCAGTTGCATACCTGCGGCCTGTAGAGAGGCCCGCATGGTATTTTTTCCAACAAGTTTAACATTTAATAATTCTCAAACTGATCACTAATTGTTAATTTTCTAATAATTAATTTCTGTACACTTTTCTTAGCACTTAAGTAATTTCAAGTTTTTAAGTCTTCTAGTTCTAAAATAAAATGTAATGTTAAGTTGAACACACAAAATTGTCCCTTTACGACTTTTTTTAATATTAAGAGAAGTTTCTTTCTTTAACTTTGGAAACAAAAGAACAAAACGCCTTAAGATTAAACAAGCTTTTTCTAAAATTTTAAATGTAGTTTTATACTATAACAAAGGAAAGATGGCTTTGTTTCATTCTTTTTAAAGAAAACTATAACTATTATATCTTTTCAAACAAATCGAAAAAAAAGCAAACCAGAATCTGAAAGGTCAAACATAAAAAAGATTAAGATGCGGTAGGGTATTTTTCAAAAGCTATTATTTTTGACGTTTCTTATACTTTTTTAGTTGCTTTTCTCAAGGACTGCTTTAGGTATATTTATTTGGTTAATATTTGATGCTAAACTCCCATAAAGAACATGATATTACTTTAATCACTCCTTTTATATTTTTAGTATTATTATAACTTTAAATTGAACAGTTCAATTTTTTTTTAATTATTTTTCTAAGAAAAACGGTATTGTTCTTGTTCTCGATTATTGACTGTAATTATTTTTGAAAAAATGTTACAGTACCTATAAAAAGGACTCAAGTTTCGAGCAGAGAGATAATATAAGTTTATCTATCAGCGTTTTTTAATAACTTTGGACAAATTGGCTGTGATAATTTAAGCAGAAACAAAATTTAATAATGCTTTTACTCATTGAAGGTTTTTTAGTCTTTACGGACAAGCATTTCAATATCTAAGATGTTTCTTTCTGTTGAAGATAAAACTTTGAATTATTTTTTTTTACAATAAGTATGACGTAAAATGATGGAAAGACTGTGTGGATGAGGATTTTGCCATCCTAAAAGTAAAGAACTGGAAATCAATTGCTGGGAGAAGGGCAGAATGGGAAAAGCTTCTGAAGAAGGCCCAGGCTCACAAAGGGCTGTCGTGCCAATGCTGATGATGTAAAATGCACAAAAAAGCAAACACTCTGAATAACTTTCGATTCTAATGTTCGGATTTTCATGTCTTCGAACTCAATCTGAATGATTCGAGGGTCCAATATTAAATATTCTAATTAATTACTGCAGACGATACTTTAAAATATGAAATCAAACACAAAAACGTACTTTCTCGGACTAAATATACTTTTTTTGACGAATTCATATTCTTGACCCTCAAAATAAGGAAGGGTAACGGTAGTCTGTAAAATATGATTCCAATAATTTAGTCAAAGCTGACCCCTGAGTGTTAATTTCATTTTTTGCGTATTTCGTCGCACCTTGGGAACTTTTTAAATAAATCGAAAAGTTTTAACTCACAACTATAAAAACCATTTACTTAAGTATATTTTTACGTAAAAAAGTAATCTTAAAAAAATCATGAAATTTTTTTTTTTACCCTTGCTATACCTGATATTTTATGGATATTCTTTTTGTCATTTAGAAATATTTTTCACATACTACTGTAGCCTCATTAATTCTCTTAAAATTACTACTTAAACATATCCATTAAACTTAATTTTTGAGTATTTTTAGAAAATGTATTGATTTTAGAGGTTAACATCTTTTATACTTTTTAAAATAAGTAGGCTTCGCCCCCAGATCGCTTCGCTCCCCAACCTCCAAGATTCGTTTCAGGTTAATCTTTGTTTCTCGTTATGACGCGGAAATTTGAGGGAAAAGCAAACTTACCATAATATATATTTCATCCTTTTGTTACCCAAGAATCATGAACGATCATTTCCATACTTTTTGTAATTTTTAATACTACTTAAATAGTTACTGACAAAGAAAGAAACTCGAATTTCAAGATTACTTTTCGAGGGAAATTAAGAAGCTTCAAACTTAATTAATCGCTGAAAAGACCACGAAAAGCTTTTAAGTTTGCCCCACAACAACGGAGTTTCAATCTCTAATCCAATTATCGTTACCACTAGAGATAATTTCGGAATTGTGTTTTATGCAGAAAAACTGCTGTTAGTACTTGTTACAGTTTTTAAGGCTCCATTCGCTGCTGTTGTCTCTCACTAACACTTTTCCCCGCAAACTATTTTTATTTCGTATCACAAAAATAATTTGGCCTGAAAAAAAATATTACTCACTTTATTCACGTCGATTAACAGCATAGTCAAGGAATAAACTTAACGTTGACCTTTTTTCTAGCAATTTTGCTCACAGCTTCAAATAAACATGATTATTGAGTCAAACTTTGGTACAAACTAGCTCTTACGAAGATTTTTTCTAATCAAAACCTAACCGCATCTGCGTATACGAAAAAAAAGGGGGAAGAAAAAGAAGAAGAAAAAAACAATCATCTCCCCATTACTACGGTTCAGCCGTTAGCAGCACAAATCGACAAACCCCACTTCCTGAAATATGCTAATTTTAAGTATCTAAGTCCTTGGGTTAGGGCGGTGTTTCCCAAAGTGTGGTACGCGTACCCCCAGGGGTACGGGAACAGTTTAACGGGGGTACGCGTTCTTATGCGAAATATCTTGCAACAAGCAAAAATTACATGAAAATTTATTTAAAAACAAAGTTAGCCATGAAAATGTACCATTACGTATTTTTCTATTGCCTATTTTGTGCAGAGTTAACAGTTAATAATGAGTGGTATCAACACAGCCAGTTGTGATTTTTAACTTTTGAGCATTTTTTTTATAGTAAAAATACATTCATATTTTTTTATCAGTGGTACACAGCGTTACGAAAAATTTAGAAAGGGTCTACAAAAGTTATAAGTTTGGCAAACACTGGGTTAGTGGATTAAGTCACAGCTTCGTATGGATAGAATAAACTTAAATAATACTGATAGTAGTTGATTTACGTCGCACTAAAACTGTGCAATAGGCCATTTTATTTCATAACAGTCGTTGAACTGCCGATTCAATTTTGAGCATACGTCTTCTAATGTTCAACTCCAAAACCTTGTAATTTTGAACCCAATCCAGAAGACAAGTCAACTCCGAGATCAAATATTGGGAGAAATTTGCCTTCGTGGGAGAAATTTTTTAAGGGAACTAACCCGCATTTGCGCTACACAGGGAAGAAAATCACGAAAACTTTCAACGGTTAGCATGACGACAAGGGAACTTTAACCCATGATCCGTTTATCACTGAAGATATCTTACGTCAGCACTGTGGTCTACGAGAGCCGGTAGCGAAATTCGTATCGACCAGCCATCACTGGGATTTGAACTAGGCTCACCTCATTCGAAGACGAACGCTTTATCCCCTGAGCCACCACGACTCACAATAAGCAGTCTGGGAATCACCTCTGTGGATGATCCGCAGACATACCTTCTTCATTTTGATTTTCTTAACAGGGATAGAGTCTCCAGTCTTGGTACCCTGACGATCGGTGAAGGATGACAAACACTAAACCGTAGAACAATTTTACGGAAACCGATACCGCGCACCCTCTGCCCATTCTCAGACTGATCAAAATGTTCGCTGTCCCGCTCACTACCGATGCCAGTGATGCTTGATTTCAGTGATCCAATGGGAACCGTCTCCTACGATCAGTTCGCTATGGGGCAAATAATAAAAGCGTAACATTGTTTTATAAAATAATTATATTGTAAAAGGTAATTTTCCTGTATTTGCCCCTTTTTTATGTAAGTTCATCAATATGTGCAGTCAGCAGCTCATTTAGTCCGTCCATTAAAGGTAACACAAATTTCTAATGTAATTAATATTAAGGCTAATAAGTACAAAAATATGTACACAAAAATTTTTCTTCACCTTTTTAATAGCCAGCCTTGAGCAGCCAAATCATTTTTGGGTGTACGGCTATAAAACTTCAACTCCATAGCCTTGTAATTTTGATCCAAACCCATGAGAAAAAGATACTCTCGGACCTAGCATTGATATAAACTTGCTTTCGGGGAGGACTTTTTGATGCAACTAACCACATTTGCGTTACATAAAGAAAACCGCGAAACAATCCCACGGTTAGTCCGACGACAACGAGATTCTACCCCATGATCTGCCTACCACTGAGCATAAGCAGGAATTTTGAAACGAAGGAAAAATGAAACATAACTATACAAAAGGTAATATAATTGAAAATTATACAAAAATGACTAATAATAGAAATTCTATCTTTCTCAATTAATTTTAACCAATTGCGTTATTCACTCCTATTTCATTCCAAAATTAGAGCTTACTAAAAACACTATTGATATTTTTTTTTACATCAAAGAGAATATTAGATTTCTGGAGAAAAATAATGATATTTTTTCTTTTCTTAAAACATTAATATTAAAGTTCTAAGACGCCATGTTTCCTCATTAAAGTAAATAATTAATGAATTACTCACTTTCATAATCACGGGTTTCTGCAAAATGGATAATATTTCCACTTTTAGACCCCTAGATAATTTCATTGTGCTTAAAAATAGAATGCTCATTAGACGAGAATAATTAATCCAGCGACCTTTAAGAACATCAAGAAAGAAAATTGCCATCAAAATAGATTCCCGAGGAAAGTATATATATTTTTTTAATTTAAAAAAAAAAAAATGTCGCAAAAAATTCCATCTTGATATTAATTTGATTTTCGTACCTTGAAAGTATGAAAATTCTTTTTAATATTTTTTTTCAAGCTAAAGAGTATTTCTTTAATATTTCGTTTTATATTTAAATTTGGTTTTTAAGGGGCGGTAATAAAAAATGTGTTTCGCCTTACGTGAGTGAAATTATTATTTTTCTTAGTAAAAAAAATATGAATTTTCATTTTACAGTTACTTTGACATTTTGAAATGTCTTCTTTAATATAGAGTGCTTAAGAATTTCAGTATAAAATAATTTAAATTAGATATTTTATTTTTATTTTATAACTGGTGTTGAACAGCCGACCAATTTTGAGTTTACGACTATCAATGTTCAACACCATAGCCCTGTGATTTTGAATCCAACCCAGAGGATAAGAAAAATCCTGGACGAAGTATTGGGAGAAATTTGTCTTTGGGGAGGACTCTATGATTTAGCTAACCCACATCTACGTTACATGGAGGAAAAATACCACGAAAACATTCCACGTTTAGCCCGAAGGCAAGAGGTCTAACCCATGACTCGTCTAACTCTTAGGATATTTTACGTCAGCACTGTGTCTCGTGCGAGCCGGAAGCTGAATTTGCATCAACCAGCCACCGTAATTTAGACATTATTAAATCATATTATACTACTTAATATTTTTATTAGTTAGATTACATTTTTTATTTTATTTAATTGAAAATATTAAAGGCGTGTTGTTCATTGAAAAATTATTCTTAACAAATGACAAACCTTCCAATAAAAAAACTCTTACGATTAACATTAAAAAGATTTTTCTGCGTCATTATTTAAAATTTTCCTTTTTTAGGACTTAACAAATTAAATGCTTAGATTTGGAAACGTTAATTAACTATTAAAATCTTGAGTTAATAATATAAGTATTTTTAAAAATGCTCTTTATAATATTATTTTAAAAAGTTTTATTTTATGCCTCTTGAAGCTTTTTATGAATGCTTAGTTGTTTTTAAATTATACAATCTAAAATGTCAGCGTTATATAGTTGAAAGCTATGCAACTGCTAAATCGATATATTGCCTCAAGTGATACAAACTCTTGTTATACGCTTCTGCTTTTGACAGCAAATCAAGAACGAGGGAAAAAAATATTAACTTTTTCGCATTTCCCCCAATTTAGAACAGTCATTTATACTTTTTATGATCTATAACATATATATATATATATAT
>NC_092210.1:17228190-17231006 GCF_043381705.1 Parasteatoda tepidariorum | reverse complement strand
GCTTCAAATAAAAGGAGAAGTATATATATATATATTACAAAATGTGGTTTAAAACTGGGAATTCTGGAACAATTTAATATTAGCAAAGATGTCCTAGATTTTGATTTAGAAATAACAATTAGATTAAACAATTTATGTTTTTTCAAAAATATCTTTGTTTTCTAAAATGAAAGTTACTATTTTAATATATAGAATCGAATTTCCATGAGAAAATTAAATTATTTTGAGAAAAAAAATTACCAAATGAAAAGTTTGTTTTAATAAATATGCTTTTTTCTAGAAGTTGATTGATTTTTTTATTATGCGTTGACTAAAGGGAATCTTTGAACAGCTCTTAGTGATCTAGTTATCTCTGAAGTTTGTCCAAATGAAGATATAGATCTGAAATGATCAAAATGCTAAATTTTCGCTTTTTAAGGAATGCTTTTCAAAGCTCTTAATCCAAGGGAAAATGATAAAAAAAGTCTAAGTTTAAATACCTTAACTCAAAGATTATTCAACAAGATTATTCATTATTAACAAAAATTATTCAATATTAAAAAAAAACGAAAGTAACGAAAGAAAAGGAAGTGCAAAACATTTTTAAAAATCGCCAATTCAACATGATTTTTTGTCACCTAGATGAATATAAGTGAAACCAATTCTGCAGCTCTTTTAAATACTCTTATTTTACCTTATTTTAATAAGAAATTGTCATAACGAATTTTTTCAACTTTTTTTATGGAAACAATTTCAAACAGTGTCTGAAAAGTAAAAATGACTTACAGCTTAATGAGTCTTAAAACATTTTATTTCAAAAATACTCAAATACAGGTAACTTAAAACGTACATTTTTTTAAAAAAATTAACAATTGCATTTAAAACGAACAAAGGTTGCAATGTAAAAATTTTGGTCTTGCAATAATTAAAAGCATGTTGGACAAGAAAAAAGGTTCTTTAAAAGGCATACTTTCTTATGAATAAGTATTCTTAAATTAAGAATCATACTGTTTACTTTTCTTTTAAGAATAAAACTAAAGATTATTAGAAAAATAACTGTTTTATAGTACTTAAAAATTGATTATTATTTACCGGTATTATAAATCGCTTTGAACTATATAAATCTCCAATAAATAGCTTTTCATAGTATTCTAAAACCTCTTTATTTTTCTTTATAAATAATTTCGTTTTTAAAAATAAATATTAAATTAGGCAAAAGCACTCAAGTTTTTCTTATTCCGATAATTTATAATGAAAAAAAATCCTGTGACTAAGCTTTTAGGAACTAGTTAGAAATGAAAATCATAAATTTGAACGATTAAAAGACATTTTAAATAAATTTAATAAATAAAACATGAAATCACAATCAGATACAATTAACTAGTTTCGTAGAAGTTGATAAAAAGTTATACACGTAGAACACAGATCTCTAAATACATAATTTTTTATTACGCGTTCAGTGTTTTTCCTTATAATAAGAATCTCTGTTAAGTATCTATAAAAATTATAAATACCGAACTGAACTGTCTGTACTCGCTCTTAGTCAATGTCAAAATGAACACTTTTTTTATATTTAAAAACAGATTGTCTTTCAAATTTCCACTTTTCTCAATAGACCAAAGGTATTACAATATCATATGAATAAATCTAAGAGCTGATATATCGTTAGAAGAGCAGCAAGATTATATAAAAATCATTGTACAGATTCAGTGTTATGTCGGAATATTTAAATGATTGAAAAAGTATCGCTAAAGTCGTAAAATAATGCTCTAGAAGAACCAGTAAATGCCAAAAAAAATCAGTAAATGACAGAAAAAATCAGCAAACGATAAAAATTTAGCAAACGATAAAAATTTAACAAAATAAAAATAGAGGAAAAAATGAGAAAATTGCATTAAGTTCAAAAGGATGCTTAAATGGCGCGCAAAAAAATACTACAATGAAATAGTTAGTGTAATAGGAGGTTTCCCTATCCTAAAAAAGCAGCAAGACATTAAAATTTTGCTTCAAATAAAAGGAGAAGAACTATTTTAAATTATATTAAAAATAGCGATAAAACATTAAAATATCAGAAAAGAGTAATTAACAAGAAGCTAAATTATTATTAAAAGAGCAACAGTGAAGTATTATGAAAATGGTAGCAAACACAACAAAAAAAAAAATCATAAAGGAATGATATAGCTTTTCAATTCAGCTTAGAGTCAATAAAATCCGTTAGAAAACAAGGTTTACAGATGATATAACAGAGAAACAAAACAATTTACAAATTCTAAATTCCATATATACAATACGAATAAAAGTTCTTTATGATCAAACTAGTACTTTCGAATCAAAAGTTTTAAGCTCACCCCTAATTCATTTAAGAAGAACGAAATTGTTTTTTAAATTGGATAGCGGAACAATAAACGAACAATGTTTGTTCTTTCTTATCCTGTCAAAATATCTTGTTCGTATTACGTCCCAGAGGAAGGTTTAAGGCACGGAAAAGCGTAACGATCAATAAACGAACAAAGTCTCGACGTTGTCGGAACTTTCGACTTTTCTTCTCATGGCAGATTGACAGTTAGTGTCCTGCAGAAAATAGTCCAACCTTTATCTGTAAAGTTTCGATCGGTCAAAAGTACCGTGATAGACAAAAGAATTGCTCGGTACAGAAGGAAATCCCATTTCTTCAGAAGATGCACATTCTGAGTTTAAAGTGTCGTAGTGGAGGCCACCAGAATGATTCTGAAAAAGATATACAGAAATGGTTATCGCTTTGGTATTAACAATTCAGAATCTCCTTAAAGATATAATCCTCAATATATATATATATATATATATATATATATATATAT
>NC_092210.1:17199278-17228071 GCF_043381705.1 Parasteatoda tepidariorum | reverse complement strand
ATATATATGGTAAGTTCAAAATGTAGAGAAAACATGGAAAAAATAACAGAACAATGAAAAAAGGGGGGGAAAGAAAAATAATAATAAAAATACACTGAGAAAACAAGAAACTGAGGGGGGAAAATCCGAAAAAAAGGAAAAAAATGAATACAAATTCGGAAAATAAAGGATATAATCCTTTCATCAGCTCACACGATTATATCCTCGAAAAAGGAGTGCTTTCGAATATAGCCAAAGCAAAATATATCAATACAATATTGTGAGAAGCACTCAAAAAAGTTTTACAAAAAATTACAACAAATAAAATATGACAATTTCCTTAAAGATAATTTTAAAAAAAGCACTAAAATACATTTACGATTCTAAAAAGGTTATGTTATAAAAAATTGTAAATTTGGTTGAATACTTGAGATTATTCTTTAAGATATAATACTATAGGCATGAGGAGAAAAAAATTCTGGTAAAATTACCTAACTATGCGGTAAGGACATTTTTGGTTTAAAAATAAAAAAAAACTAACTCGGTTAATAAAACCAAAAATATACGGCATTTGAGCCATTCAGTTGGTAATTTTTCCGTTCATACGGTTACGGTTTACCAGAAACTCTGGTTCTTATTACCACATAGTTAGTAATTAATACGAAACTGATAAGTTAATTCAATCGAATAAATGGTTCTCATGCCAAGCTCTAAGGTAGCATGATAAAATTACCTTATTTTACCACATTTACTAAATTTTATAACATATTATAAAACCATATTTTATTGTTAATTTTATCCAAAATTATTACCGAAACGCTTCTTTAAAAATTATCAAGCTTTTTGGTGTTCCCATAGAGCTAGAAACACGGCACATTTTACCATATTCGGGTAGTTTTGACTGTGTAAAGAAAAAGCTGTATGAGGCTGGATTAAATGATTTTGCCTTTGCAATTGTGAATTATCTTAAAGATATAATCCTATAAGTATCTTTCATTTGAAAAATTTGCAGTTTTTGTAGTGAAATTTAAGAATTTCTAAAGACATAATCCTAAAATGGCACTATTCTGAGAAAATATGCATAAAAAAATTACTGTTTTAGTTCGATAATTGAGAATATTCTTAAAGAAATACATTATCCTAAAAGCATTATTCAAAAAAAAAAAAAAAAAAAGATATATGTTTGAAAAGGTATTGAGAGAAAGATCTCTATTTGGTCTTAACATTCAAGAATTTTTTCAAAGATATAATTTTTTAAAAAATTCTTGTTTAAAAATATATATAAAGATCTAAGAGGTTGTTCGTTGGATATTGGCAATTGAATAATTTTTTAAAGACGTTTCTAAGCAAAACACTAATTTGCAAATACAAATTTTTGGGATTCTGGAAGAGGTATGAAAAATTATTTATTTAGTTCGATAAGTTAAGAAATAATCCCAAAGATATTATTTAAAAATGATATATTATGATACAAAGATATCAAGAAAAAGATTTTATTTCGGTCTCAGCAAATGTGATTTTTCTTAAGGATATAATCATATAAATATTTTCTATTTAAAAACAATATGATATTGAAAAAGATTTAAAACAGCGCTGTTTTTTCGGAACAGACAATTGAGAATTTCCGTAAAGACAATCTTTAAAAAAGCAATCATTAGAAGAAATACATATACGATTCTAAAAATCTTCATTTTGGCTCAATTCTTGAGAATATTCCTAAAAATCTAATACTACAGTTTTTATTATTTAAAAAAATATATATGATGCCGGAAAAATATTTAAAAAAAGTTCTAATATTAGTCTTTGCAACTTAAAAGATATTAAAAAGATATAATCCTATAAAAACTTCCCATTAAAAACATTTATTCCTGGAAAAGGAATTGATTAATGTTGTTGTTTTTGTATTAATATTTAAGATTATTTTTAAAAAAAACATAATTCTGAAAGATATTATATGAAATTTAATATGATTCTGAAAGAGATATAAAACAATTATCGTTTTTGTTCGATACTTGAGAATATTCTTAATGATATTATCCTAAAAGCATAATTAAAAAAAAGATACTTGCTGGAAAAGGTATTAAAATCTTTCTTAATTTGTTATTAGCATTCGAAAATTTATTTAAAGATATAATCCTACAAATATTTATTATTTAGAATAAAATATGTTTCTGAAAAAAATGCAAGAAAACGTTGTTCTTTGGGAACCGACAATTACGAATGCTCATAAAAACACTCCCAAAAAATCACTAAATGAATTACATATATATGAATGTTTAATAGTTAGATAGTTGAGAATAGTTTTAATTATACAATACTAATAGTACTAAAAGTATTTTTTAATAAAAAAGGATGCATCAAGCATGCAATATCAACTAATTGTAGGTATGGAATGATTGATTCTTACCAAACTATTATGTCTTTGTAACGTTCTAATAATCTTCCCATAAGGGTTCGAATCGTCTTCGTGGTACATTTGGCTCCTCTGAAACCGGTTCGGAGGCTGAATTGTGGATATGGCATATAACTGACTAGCAGATGCTGACAGCTGTGGCGATGATAGTTGCATAGTCGATTCGGACGGCTGTGGAAAAAAAATCGTTAAAAGGAGTGCATATTTTTAAATTTCAACATTTTAAAATTATATTATTGTTAAAACAATACTCTCATTGGAAAGAGGGGATACGACTCAAAGATAAAGTGATAACTTCTTATACAAGCTACCCCTGATTACTACTCGCACTAACCACAATACTAACTTGCCATACAACATAAGCAGTGATTAATAAATAATGGGTTAGAGTCTCATCGTCGATGGGCTAACCATGTTAAGTTTTCGTGAATACCTATTTTATAAAACGCAAATGAGAATTACTTAATTTTGATATGGATTTTCTACAGAGGCAACTTTACCCCGAATTTTTATTAGGAATTTCCCCACCTTCGAAGTTGGGTAAAAAATTGCAGTTGAATGGGGCTATTGTCTCATATTCAAAAAGTTTCCAGTTTGTTCGGATACAGATAGTGTCAAAACATTAACAAAAAAAAACTTCACCGGCAGTGAAAGATTTTTGGGAAAAAAAAGGAAAAACTATACGAACTCTAAAGTTAATTTCATCAAATGCGTTATTTTCGTTAGTGTCGAACGAAAAATGTATGTAATGAAAATAAGCTTCAGGGTCGACGACTGAGCTGGTACACATCTAATAAGTGTTTCATCACAAAAGCATTACAACTCTTGTACATTATAGCTGTGTACGGCTATTGCGGTGTTTTTGAAGACGGTCAGCATCCACGATCTTCAGTTTTTAACTGTTAAATTTCCGTATAAAATTAAAGTAAAAACTACTAGCACCTGAGTGGCCATACTTTTTACCCTAAAATTTTAGGGAACAAAAAGCATATACCGTAATTTTTACCACGGCTAAAGAGAATAGAAGGGCTGGTTCACTCCTTTGAAGTAGCTCTCGCCGCGCCAATCCTCCGATTTTCTCTAGTGACGTCACTTCGGCGCAAAGCTCGCACTTTTACTTCAAGAACGGAGCGTTCGGCCTTACTAGCTCTAACTAATATTGGAGCATTTCTTTTTGCGAGATATTCTAAGACATTTGTTATTTTCTATAATGACTTTCCTCAGTTTTTGCAGTGAATTTACAAGAATTTAAAACTATTATCGAAATGCCAGTTTGCGCGATTGCAACTTGCAAAAATTCTGATATAAAAACAAAAGGAAAAAGTATAATTTTTCGCGTGTTCCCTAAAGTAAATGAACAACTATGTAAAGAATGGATTCCGAAATGACACAGTTAATATAAAACCGCAATACGTTTATTCTGTCGTAAAGAACTTTTATAAAAATTCATTATCTAAATAGAAACCGCCTCGCTACTTCATAAAGAAAGGCAGGTGAAAAGAATTAAAAAATAGATAAAGTCAAAGAAAATTAAAATGTAAGTAAAAAGTATAAATAAAATATATAGTATATAGTTGAAATTCTCCTAATTTCATAACATATTTTTTAATGTAGTTATTCTAAATATTTATGATTTTTTTTAAAAATTATATTCTCTTCAATTTAAATATCTATATATTATATCATCGTAAATTTAAATGTCTATAAACAATTGTAAAATTTCTGATGTCATTATGAACCTAAATTATTATTTTGTTTCAGTAATTAGCGTTTAAGGTTGATGTTTCCTAATGATTAAGTATGAACAAATTGCTATTAACGACATATTTTAAAATCAGGGATTCTAAATTTAACTTAACTTATCTTTATAAAAGAATATGTAGATAAAAAAAGTGTCGATATATGCCTTCATTTTTCTTAATAGTTAAAGTTAAAACTGAACTTTTTAAAATAAAGTATTTATCGTGTCATTTTCACCAACTAGCAAAACATTTTTATAAGTTTAAAATGGTATTTTTTTAATATAATAACCAAGAAAGTTTTTTTTGAACTATGTTTATGAACGGAAATAATGTGTTAATTACGTAAAGTTTGAAGGCTAATAACCAGAAAAAGTCTAACTTATTTTTACAAAGAGAAAGATGCAAAGTTATCACAATATCTTTGCTTGCGATCTCCGAGATCTGTGGACACAGTGACGTCATGAGGAGGGAAATCGTAGCTTCAGCTCTAAGAGCGGAGTGAACTAGCCCTTCTATTCTCTTTAGCCCTGAATTTTTACAGCTATATTTATTGAATCCCTGTAATTAAATGAATAGTACTGTAAAAATTACTGCGTAAAATTTTACAGTAAAAATGGATTTTGCAGGTGCTATACTCAGGGTGCCAGGATTTCTTACCGGAATTTTTTACAGTACAGGTGTGATTAGACACGTCAAGCGGGTTTATCTTTAGACGTTTACACTTTTGGAGTTCGACGAAATATAATATTGAGAATATTTTCTCCAAGCATAATGCTCTTATTTATGATTGCAGCAAATGTATATAGTTTTATGGCTTAGGTTCAAAATATCGATTGAACGTTAAACCGATTGGACGTTAAACAGATTGAACGTTAAACTGATTGTCCTTTTTAATTAGTTGAACATTAAACCGATTTTTGTATTGAAAAGAAACTAATCAATATTTATAAAAAAAAATCATAATAAAGACATTTTCCTTTTACCGAGGACAATAAAACTTTTTTCATCTTACATTAAATAGAATTATTGAAGAAAAAAAAATTCCGAAAGATATTAGCGATATAATTTAAAACAAGGTTAGTTTGCATTAAAATTAACTTCTTTTTTTACATTTTAAATTAAGTTTCAATTTTTTATTTTCGCTTTTACAAAAATTACGATTCCTCCCTCTTAGCGTCTCCTGAAATATCCGACATATCGGGTTACTTAAATACATTTAATTCAATAGATATAAAGCAATACTAATTCTAACTCTAGACGTTATTTTATGATCTCCCTGCATTATATTGTCTGGAATGTATTTTCATCTTCAATTCAAAGCAGAAAAGAATTTGAAATCTGAGACAAAACAATGAAATCTTGACTAAAAATATTTGCCAATGATAACTAATACCTTAGTGATTAAAAGATTAAAGTGATGTTCGGTCTTTCGGCATTTAATCAGCTTAAAACTTTTATAGCTTCTTTGAAACTTCAATACTTTCTCTTAGAAAGACTTAAAAAAAAGACACACAAATTCCCTTTCAGTTATTAGGGATAAAACGCAATAACCTTAGAAACTTAGCTAACAAGATAGGGATAAATAAAAACATGGTTTCCCCTTTCCCTCGACAGCTGCTGTACAAGGTCAGCTTCGGTTTATAGGAAAAAAATGATAAATCCCTGAAATAAATTAAACCACCATAATAAAATCTCTTTTTGTGCATCCAAAACCGTGTGAGGATACTGAAATTTGAACAAAGGGTGCGAGAGGCAATTTTAGCAATATCTTACAAAAATGTTTCAACAATTTTCAACTAGTTTAATAATGTTAAACTTTTTTTTTAAAAAAAAAGATTTTTCGATATTTTTGCTCGGTGGTACCAGTTGCGAAGCGTCCTATAGTTTGTCTACGGTAAGAACTCCCCCGGCACAAAGGCTGATCTGTCCTGCTGCTATGGCAATAAGAATAGTGCATTTCACGGAGGGTAGCTTCTCTTCACTCTAGGGCTAACACAGTAGGCCGAAGAAAAACATTCCCTTTCTCTCGCCCGAGCCGAAACCTGTCCTAAACAGTGACCCCAAACCCCAACTTGAAACAGTTATACCTCGCTACCATAGTCATCGCTACGGGTCCAGACGAGTGGCTAGGGGAGTTCTTACTTTAGACAAACTATAATTTATTTTACTATCGTCAAAGTCACGCATTAATTTTGCAAAAAAATGTTTTCGGCTCCGGCAGTGTGGAAATACTTGTTGAACCACCAATAGATGGCAGCGTTTATTGTTAATTAAATTGTAACCGTAACTGTAAAAAGATCTTGTTAAATAAAGAGACATCTACGCTTTTTGAAAGTAGTAGTTGCTGTAGCTGTAGTAGCCTTTTGTCCTGTATATCTCATGTTATAATATATTTTTGTTGTTACTTACCCCTTTGTAGCTATTGAGTAGTTTTCCTGTTTCTCAAGAAAACGAGAAAAATGATAATATAATGTGAATAAATTCACTAATAGTTTAGATAAATCTTCGGTGTATTTCATAACCCATTAGAAGTAATTAAACTCAAAAAGAGAAAGGCAGATTAATTTGTAAAAACATTTTACTGATTTTCTCACACAAATCATACAAGAATCTATAATAAATATAATAAACTAGAATCTATAATAAATATATGATATAAATATATGATTATATTGACAATATTATAATTTCATTTATTGTAAGCAAAAATTAATTTTTCTATCTTTCTGTATGAAGCAAAGGAAACATGCATTTTTCATCATTCTTAACTCCACTCTCTAGAAGTAGGAATCATTCTCAAAGTCGTTGCAACGTCTTTTCTTAAAAATTTCGATGTAGAGAAATGTTCAAACAGAAAAATAAATCTTACATCAATTTCAACGACAGAGATGCATAATTTTATTTGCTTTGTTCATTGTGGTAATTATTATTTATCTACTTTTCATATTTTATAGGCCAGAAAAAGTTTGCGCCAGTTTCATTGTCGATTCCATCCATGAAAAAGAATAATCAAACTAATTTCATTCAAACGAATCAAATTACTTAAGTGACTCCAGAATCATTTATTCGATTTGAATGATCCATATTAACCTATTTAAATCATTATTTTCGAACCAATAAATTAAATCGCAATATTTGATTCGACTGATCTTAAAACATTTGATTCAGATAAAAAAGATTCAAATCATCAAACTCTATTAAAATAGGTTAAATAGCCATGGTTCACATCAAAATTCTAAATGCTCATAGATTCGAATAACTAATTCAAATAAACTCATTAGATTTGCTGTAGATCCAAATCATTCTGACACAATATTTTCAAATGTTGTTGACGTATGCCTGTTTAGGCAGGGGGTGCGATTGTTCTTGTTTCCCAGTGGCGCCATCTATGGCCAAGAATATTTTCAAATGATTACAATTAATGAAACTCGGTCAGTCAGTTTATTCATCGTTTGTTTAGTATCAGCTGATATAATTCAGTAAGTTTGAATAGGCAGATTCGAACCACCGAAATCAAATTCATAACGAAAGAGATATTCATAATAAATAATCCCAAGAAACTGAAGCGGAAAATGTATACTTGTTCATGTAAAAACTATAGTTGTTTCAAAATTATAATGGTTAAGAAAAAAAAAAGAGTTAAGAGGCTTAGCGGTCAAAAATAGGCTCCCATTTTCAAGATTCACCTAACGTGAATAAAGAAAACAAAATAGATTTGAAAAAGAAAACACAAAATTTTAACAAAAAAATGGAAAATAAATTTAAAAACCAAACTCAAGAAACTGCGGTAGCCGAGATGTAAAGATCTGATTTGCTTTACATCTGCCGCAGTTCAGTTTTGTTTTTCTCTTTTATTTTATTTTCCATCTTTTCGTAGACAATTTAACGTTTTCTTTTGTCGCTCGAAATATGTCGACTTTTTTTTAGCTTTATAATTTGTACATTAATAACTGTAAAGATAAATCTATTATATTTACTTAATGATTTTATAAACTAATGAAAGCAAATATTAATAATTCATTTTCGCTTTAATTTTTTTAAACATAAGTTCTTTAAAAAATTAATTTCAAGAATTTGACAAAATCGCAATTTACTTTTCGAATTTGTGGCGGTACGTGTTAGGAAACGAAATGTGTGTGTTGGGCGAAGAAAACTTTTCAGCAAAAAAAGAAAAATACATCTCAGTAATTTCAACAATTTCTAGAAAAAAGAAATTTCTGTGATCTTTCAATAAACTTTAAAAAAAAAGTTTGCTTTTTAACTTTATTCCTTACAAATATATGAATGAATTTTTTTTTTTAAATAGAGAAGTACATTTTTATTTTCTTTCTCAAATCTCTCAATTTCGAATCACGTTGCAGCAAAAATGTTCAACTTGCATTTACCTTTCTTGTATGTTTCGAATTTTTATAAAAATAAAAACATTTTTTTGAAAGACGGAAAGAAGCAAGAAGAAATATGATACAATTCAATAACAAATTTTAAATCATGGCACGTTTTGATAAGTCACGTGATAGCTTACACGAAGACTACAAATTTCTGAATCAATTTTCAGGTAAACAATTTTTATCTTTTTTGGATAGACTAACAAGAGATTGAAAAGTAAACTAACTTTTCTAAATATTTCCTTCTTTAGCACATTTTCATAGATTCTATTCAAAAATATTTTTGACGTTCTTACAGAAAATGTGTTACTAAACAAAATTGAATTTAAATATGAAACTGTAGACACATTAAAAATTCGATTTTCTTAAATTAATATACTGGGATAATAAATTAATATACTGGGACTAAATTAACAACTGGAATACTACGTTTTCCAGTTGTTCATAGCAATATTTTTTCAACCTGCAGGCGACGTCACGTGTGTGTGTCTAAGCTGATTGGCTGACCTACGCGTGACGTCATTCGCAGATACTCAATTGTATCGTTCATATGCAAAACTGGCCATCTTATCAAATTTTAGAAATTCCCTTTTATTTTATTTATTTATTTATTTAATTATTAGTCTTTAACCTCTAAATAAACTTTTCCATTAACTGTATATAAGAAATCATAGCATGTTGAAAAAATCCACGTTTTCAACGCTTTTGAAAATCACGTTTTGCTCAAAACCGGTCATCTCCATATTAGTTTCTTGTCACTTTTGATTAAGAATGTTGTTTTTATCTGTCATTTAGCATTATAACTTGTTATTGCTTGTTGATAGAACGCTGTCTTAATACTTCTTAAATACTTCTTAATACTTCTTGTTGTTGTTGTTGTTAATTTACGTCGCACTAAAGCTGCACAATGGGCTATTGGCGACGGTCTGGACAACATCCTGGAGGATGATCCGAAGACATGCCATCACAATTTTGATCCTCTGCGGAGGGGATGGCACCCCCGCTTCGGTAGCCCGACGACCTGCGCGCGAAGTCGAGCACTTTACGGTAGCACAGTTTAACGAGGACCAATACCGCACACCCTCGGTCCCTACGCAGACTGATCCAAGTGGTCACCCACCCGCACACTGACCGCAGCCAGTGATGCTTGACTTCGGTGATCTGCTGGGAACCGTGTCTTAACGATCAGTCCACTGCGGGACTGAAGAGTTTTGGAATGCCATTTTTTCTTGAAAATTGCATGGTCTTAGGGTCTCTCTAGGCTCTAACTTTATATGCAAACGATATTTTAAGTTTAAAAGCTCAGATAAACGAAAAAGAACTTTCTTAGAATTAACACACTTTTTTCTACCATGAATTCCGATATATGAGCCTCAACATATGGTGGATAGGCGCAATATGAGAAATATGGGACCAGTCATTTATTTAGCAGAGCGGTCGAAAATTCCGTTGTTATTTTTTATGTTATTTAGATGTTCCCCTTTACGTTATTTTCGTTTTCTGTGTCTTTCATAATATGTACAACATAATTTAAACGAATCACAACCAACTATAAAATTATAACCATCAACTATTCATTGATCCGAAGAAAAATTTATTTAAAAAAAAGTAATTCATAATAATTTATGTTAAAAATAATGTCTTAAAATTTTTGAAATCTAAGTTAATTAATTTATTTAATTTAATAAAGTCATTTTGAGATTTAATGTTCACAGATTTTTATCTCAATTTAAATTATCGGAGCATAAATGACAAATTCTAAAAGTTAAACAAAATCGATCAAATATTTCTTGAAAAATTAAATGAAAAAAAAAAAGTTTTTTTAAATTTTAATAATCGGAAACTTTTGTGACGATGCCGTTTATTTTGTCATTGAAAATTAGATATTTGAAACTAAGGTTACAATTCAGGAATGTTACTCTTTCCTTATTAAACTAGTGAGACACATTTTCCAGATTAAATAACGTTTGCGCAAATTAATTAGCATACTTAAAGTGAATCTCTCAAACCATTACGATTGTATCGTAGAGCATAAAAGTGCAAGAATTAGAAGAAAAAAAACATAGTATGGCGTCTCGTTTACTGTTATTAGTAACATTCTGAAGAAAAAAAATTAGAGCTAAATGAGAGTGACAGATAATAAAATATAAAGCAATTATTATAAATTACTAATAAATTAGTTCTGCAAAAGCATATTTTTTATAAATTCCGATTTAATACTGTTTTCTGAAAAATTTAATCAAAATATTTATTTTTATTTCGAAGGATTAATTATAAATTTAGAATATAAGGATAAATTTAATTTTAATCATGTGCTTTTCCGTTTCCTTGGGGAAAATAATGCACGTTTTACTCTATTTAAATTTTAATTATTGAAATTTATTAAAATGTTTTTTAAACTTTTTTGTTTCTACAACTTAAATTTAAGTATTTAAAACCATAAATGGTAAACAATAAATCTATTTTTATTTTAACAAAAAGAATGTGTGTTTTATAAATTGTTTTTTAGCATAAGAAGCTTATTTTTTTAGCATTTTTCAATAAACGAAAAACAAAGAAATGAAAAAGAATCATCCAAAAAACGAATTTCAATTACATTTTTTACTGAAATGAATGTAACATTAATTAAGTTCTACTCGACTAATATTTTCTAATTATTTAAATTGTTTTAATTACTGTATAAGAATTTTTAATAACTCGTATATTTGATAAGATATTTATTTATTTATTGAAAAAACGTTTAATGTTTTTGCATCTCTTTAAGCAAGCCATTAATTTAAAAACATAAATCGTGGATTTAAACGACAGTTAGTAATGACACTGCAAAATGTATTTATATTTATAATTTTCCTATCAATTATAGAAAGAGGTAAGGAAGTGATTCTAGCGCCATCTATTGGTAGAATTGGAAACAATATTTCTTTAATAGGGAAAGGTTGTCTTTAAAAATAATTTCGATTATTCTGTTAATTATAACTTTTCTTCAATACACCACTCAAAATTAAGGTGTTAATTGCTTAAATGCCTCTATGTATAGATATAAAAAGGTATCAATACTTATTTATAATATTCGGTAAAATTTATAGCACTCGATCTCCATACATTATAGAACGTAAGAGATGAAAATAAACTTTTTCTTAAAAAATCGAAATAGCTTATTATTTAAACAAATATATTGACATCTTATTTCCAACTGTTTTATAATATGATTTTTATTGTTATAATAATATGTTAAATAACTGCAAAACTGAAATCTAAAATAATATACAATTTTATGGTAAAATAATTAATGCACGTTTTTAATGGTAAAATAAATAAAAACAAATTTTGGTATTTCATAATCGCGATTTGATATATGATTGCAAATTAGTATTTAATCATACATTATTAGCAATTGATGGATGATTTAATGACTATCCTTAATACGATTCCTTTTTATCAATTAATCGCACAAAAACCGTATCGAATATAATAACAAATTTATAATTTGTGAAGGATTTGAAATTTTACTGATCTCTAGAAAAGTTTCCAAAGATGTATTTCTGATTTGAATAGGTTTAAAATTCCTTAATGAATAATTAGATTAATTATTTCACTAGATATAATTTCACGAAAATTTTCACATTTGCGCTTGCTGTTAAATTATAAAAAAACATTTTTGTAAAAAAGAAAAAGAAAAAAAAATCAGTTTTTTTCCTTAAGATTTCACATTGGTAAACCTTCACAAAAAAAATAATAATAATAAAATTTAGTTTGTTTTCTTACCACGTATGTACTTCCGAGGGGACTTGTGGGTCCCCATCTCACGTGATCAGCCATTGTCTGAAGCCTATATCCAGCGTGCTTTGCAGCTTCTGATTTCTGATGAGCACGTTTCCATCGCCGGCTAAAATTGAAAGTAAATAAATAAGCTATAATATATAATTTATGAGCCATGCTCTAAGTCATCAGAGAGGAGCACTGAACTAATTAGAAGATTTGTGTTGTCTTTCAATTAACATTCTAAATTAAAAATTTTCCGGCAAATTATTCGTTCAACATTAAAACTTAATTTTTAAACATAAATATTTTTGTAAGATACAGAGTAGAGTCAATGGAAACCAGTACAGTCTACAATAAAAATCTTAAAGTGAAATGAGAATATTTTGCTCTCATCATTTAAAATACTCATCTATACACAAGCATTTTTTGTAAGTAAATTTTTTTTCCTTCCACAGACTTTGTTAAAAAAACAAAGCGACAACGTTTCTTTAAAACAAAAATTCGCCTTAGAATAAGCAAAAAAAAATTATTATGATTTTAATGCCATGCTCTAAGGCATCATGAAAAAATTATCAAATTTTACATTTATAAAAATTTTATCGCATATTATAAAACCATACTTTATATTATAATATACCATATTGTATATTGTAAAACCATACTTTATAATATACCATATTGTATATTATAAAACCACATTTTAATTTTACCAAAATCATCACCAAAGAGCTTAGGTAAAAATTGCCGAGTTTTTTGGTGTTCTCATAGAGCCAGAAATACGGTAAATTTACCATATTCTTGCAGTTTTGTCCACATTTTTTTCTCAGTATAAGGTTCACTGCCAGTACGAGATAACAACTTATTCTTTATTAATACTTTGTTAGAAAAAATCATAAACATAGTTTCAAGAATTTACAGGGTGTTCTGTTATCCCCACCTTTGTTAAAAGTATTAATAATTTTAGGAATGTTGCCAATATTAGAAATTTTGTCAAAAATGAAGTACGCATATATCAGCAGAATCATTATTGTGGCGGGTGGGATTGAAAACAAAAAAATTCGTTTGATTAAAGCACAAAGCTTCAAAGTGTTTCTATTGTTTGCCTTTCACTTTCGTTCGGTTTCTCCTGGCAAACTAACTGGTTTTAATGGCCGGCCTTCTTCCATTCATTAGATTTTGATATGCTTTTGCTTTCTCGTTTAAATATTCAGTAGATTTAGTTCGAAAACGTAGAGAAAATATACTCCGAAACGAGTACACAAAAACAACAAACATTCCTTTTGAAAGCTAATTTCTATGATTGGCGAAAAAAACTAACATATAATTCATAAATGGAAATATTGATCAATGTTTGACATTTCGTGAGGATTTCAGAGCTCTTTCTGATTCGAGTTTTGTCAGCACATGTTCCACTTGTCAACGTGACCCTAATTGATATCTCTATATTTTATATGGGTATTATAGCAAACTTGAAAAAGCTATCAAAGAAGATAGATCTATTATGTTAAAAACTCCCTGACCTAGAAAAGGTAATTGTCTCACGAAACGCAATTGCTTTTTTTTCTCTTTTTGTTCAGAGAAAAAAATTACATACTTATCTTTTTTTTTCGTTTATTTTTACATGCTTGAAAAGGAAAAATGTTAAATTAATATTTTTGACACCACACATCTCGAAAAATTCAGAGCATAAAAACATGGTTGTTCTTTTTTCTCGTCGAGTTAAAAATTAAAACATTTTAACTATTGAAAGAATTTAAAATTTCTGATATCGATTAAGGCTAATTAGGATAAAGGTTTTGATATCGATTGTTAGAAAGTCCGTAGTACGTAATTTTTTTACCCACTGGGAAAATCGGTGTTGTTCTAGGCTTTTTATTTTTCTACCTTTTTCGATTAGATCAACAGCAACACCATAATCACAAATAAAGAATTGTAAAAGTCATAAAAAATCAGTCTAACATAAGTATTAATGAAAAAGCAGCACAAAAAGATCAACTAAGAAAAAGCAGATGATGATGATTGGATACTTGCAACTCGCGAAGAAATAACGGGATTATGCATGTAATTTAAATCAGATTTAATTAGATACCTGTAAGCGACGTCACGCGCGTGTGCCGATACTGATTGTCTTTTGATTCGACAAATGCAATCTTTTACCTATGATGACGTCACTTACACACATCGAAAGGGATACCTGTAAGTGACGTAGAGTACGCGTCTCGATCCTGATTTGTTGTTGAAACATGGCATTTGTTTACTCTAGCAATAATTTTTTTTCCATTCTATTTCAAGCAAGCGAAGCCAGTCAAGTATCAATTCTCTTAAAGGACGCATTCTATATTCTTTTACATTGATTCTTTCTCAAACATTTCAATTCTTTCACTACATATTTCTTACTTAACACAAAGACAGGCACGAATTAACTTCAACGTTAATTATTCTAACTTATGTGTAGAAACTTAGCTCAACTTTAACTCGCCATTTCGCTTATAAACCATCACCTGGCGCTGACGCATTTTGTAGCTTCTTAAGATGCATACATTGGCTGGAATTGAAAACCAATCCAGCCCATTGGACTTCTAGAGGACAAATATTAATTTTGTGAAATTTATAAATGTCTATCCAAAAATATAAAAAAGATATTTAATCAATGAGTAAATAGAGATAGCAATAATATAATCACAGTTATCCCTTTTTTGTAATAAGCCGTATTTTATTTAGAACTGCTGTGAGTTTGTATCCAACAGCTTTTCATTAAAAATTACACTGGGGAACAGTTTTTGTTTTTTTGTTCTGTGAGTTTTTTTTTTTAACAGATCCTAAATACTTTTGTATCACTGATTTCAAATCAACAATTGGTTTCTCCTTTCAAGCTACAGCCAAGATTTAAACTCAGAAATTAGTTTTACTACGGCAGTTAAAAAAAAAATAATTGGGGTTTTCTTTACTGTCGAAATGTACAAGTTTAAAAACGTTACATATAACACGGGGTCGTATATATGTTGCGACAAACTTGTAGGCGTGTTAGAGCACAATATCATCAAGATTAAAATTGCATGAGAACTTTCCCGTAAATGTCGTCATACGCCACTAGCGACGCTTCCCTAATACAAATAATTTCTTTGCGTGCTTTCCTTTAAATGCGCCCCTAGCCGCATACGACGACATTTTCGCGCATGGGTTCCAATATTATTATAATCCGAATGAAGTGTCCGAACTCCCCTGAAAGTCGCAACCTTCTGTTTTGATGCGACCTTCTGTTATATATATAATATTTTTAAACTTGTACATTTCGACTAAAAATGGCATTTAAAAAAAATTTAGCTTTCGGATTAGGCACCTGAATTAGGAAAAATCAAGTATTTGTATAAATACAACAAAAAATTTGCTCCCCAGTGTAATAGTTTAGGTGAAAAATTCTAGCCAAAATGGTGATTTCTTGAAGAGAATATATTTAAAAATATATAAGCTAAGATATTAAGCAAGGTTTGATTTTCAGATTCGGAATATCGTTGAATTTTTATAGAACACCATTGAATACTGTTGTTTCATACATTTTCTGTAATCTATATCATAATCTTAAATAGGCCTCTTTAAAGGTAGTATTGCCTTATTTTATCAAGATGGCATTTTTGAGAAATAAATATATCTTAAATAACAGCCTTCTCGCGACCTTTTTTTCATATTATACAGAAAGAGAAATTGAGCATTTGTATATAAAATACTAGTAGAGTTTTATACACAGATGGTATCATATAGACGAAATTAAGAACAAGGAATTTCGAAAAAACGATAAATTGAAAATATTTGTTCGTGAAATAAAATTTGTTTATTTCTAACAAGCATGGAATATGAATACTAATATGGGCATATAAATTAAATTTGTTAATGATAATCAATCGCAAAAAACGCATAATATATTATATTTCTGGAAAATGAAAATTATTTAATTTGTATTATATTTAGAATATTCTATAGTATTAGAATGATAGAGTAATAAAATGTAGTCAAATTTTTAATTTATACATGTTTAAAAAAATGCTAAGTTTCATTAATTTAAAGTTTGTGTACTCTTCAAATACGTAAAATTTTGAAAATACTCAGAAATTTCTAAATTTTATATAACTTCATTACTTTAAAAAATTATTTAGTTTTTATGTTTAAAAGTTCTATCGGAATTATAAAACATAAAAAGAGGCCCATATAAGAGTTCTTAACTTTTAAAAACTTTTCTTAATCATGTAAAATAATGGATTCAAAAATTATCCTAAATTGTTTATCATTTATTAAATTATCATGATTCAAAAATTGTCTGAAATATTACTAATTGAACTTACTTCCACAAATAAAGACATGCTGCAGTAATAGCTATCACAATAATAGCTATAACAGAAACACCAACAGATACACCAACAACTAAAAAATTGAAAATTAATATGTTTATTAAAAAACGATTAAATTTAACAAACTATGCAACAAACGCAAAAGAATTACTTGCAAAATAAGGAAAAGCTATTTTTAATAACGATTTGGCAAAAAATTGAATTACATAAAAAAAATTTTATTTTTTTATGTGTGACAGAAATAAAATTAATAATGTGTCTTATGTTTTTTCGTTGTTTTCTCTTTTTTAGCTCTCTTTAAAAACATAGTTTTTAAAATTTTCATTATTCTTAACTTGTCTAAACACTTCAGACAACACTTCTGCGAAATTAGAATAATATTTGATTTAAGTTACATATTTGGGATATAATTATATGTTATATGCTATTTTATTTTAGATACTGTTGAAAATTAAATGTGAAACCTAATTAAATTTTCATTTCTTATTTACATTTAAATAAAATAATAAAGCATTACAAAAACTAAGCACTAATCGCATTCATTGCAAAAAATAATTCAAAATTTGTAAAGATTACTTTAAAACTAAATTGTGAACCTGTATTTTACCTTCATTGTCAACTTGGCACCTGGAACCTCCATAATTTCCTCGGCACCTTAAAATGCAAAATATTTATTTAAAAAAAACTTGTTCAAATGCCATTAACAAATCTATTACATACACAAATAAAGAGCAAATAATGTTAATAAATCAAACCGTTGATAAAAGCAAATCATAGAATTAAAGATAATAAGCTAATTGCAAACACAAACTAAGAGCAAACGGTGTTGAAAAATCAGATAACTGGTTAATGCGAATAAGATTCAAATAAATAGTTAAAGAAAACAGATAATTTGTAGGTGAACCTCGGTTAAAGTCCCTTTACGGTCAAGCTAACCGTGGACAGTTCTGTGGTTTGCCTCTACGTGCAACACAAATACATGCTTGTTACAGAACAGAAAGATTCGTCACGAGGCTGAGTTAGTGCTAATAACCAATTAACAGATTTTTAATTTTTCTTTAATGCACTTAATACGCATCGTTAATTCAACCAATCATGTATTGAATAAACCCGCGTGATATTTAACCCGAAATAAATCATATTATTTAAATTCTTAATAAATGTCTTTTATTTAATGCAGAATCATCTAAACTCACGAACGGTACTATTATCTTACAATGGCACTAATTCTTATTCTGGCACTATTTATATCCATAAAATAAACTACTATTATTTTTTAATTGTTCTTTATTGAATGCTTACCTGCATTCTTGACGCCCTTGAACTACAACACATTGACCTTTGCCATTACAATAATCGGGAGAACAAGCTATAAAAAGAACAATAGGCTAATTAATATCATTTTGGTATTCAGTGTAATATCCAAGTTTCATTTTTATCTTATGCGCCATTTTCAATATACTAGAAAAATAAGTTACATTCATAACTTATTCATCTTTACAATTTTTATATTCTAACAACTTAGTTTATTGTACAACGTAAAGTAAAAATTCAAATCCGTAGTTACAGATATGTAATGTTGTACATAACTGTAGATATTGGAGGCTGCCTACATTTTTTTTAAAAATCCATCCGTCATTCCTAAGCCTAGAAATGTTAACCCTAGAATTAGAATATTCTAGGGTTAACAGTAGAAAGAAATGTAACAACTTATTGTTACATTTCTTTCTGTTATGTTAAAGATTCTGCCTTATAACAAGAGAAACAAATTGCGGGTTCAGTGAAACAAAAATAAAAAGTTTGGAATAGGTTAAAATACTTTTTTTTCTTCCTGGGTATTAGAATTTAGCTAATAACGTGTTTTAATGTTCGTAAAATACGTTGAACTCCTATGAAGCATACGAGTGAAACTGGGTTTTTTTATCTTCTAATTGGAATTAAAGTTATTTATAACCGTAATGAGTACTAAATTTTGTTGAATGCCTTAAACTTGACTGGAAAAAAAATCTATTAAATTAGTTTTTTATTTCGTTGAGATGCAAATACTCTATGTCTGTAAGATGCTCAAACTCATTTAAGTTTGAAGGAAATTTAAAAGTCTTTCAAAATTCCAGAAATCACAAAATAAAAAGATTTTTTTCCTTTTAACTAAATTGAACTTCTTAATATAAAAAATAATTTAGATTTTTTTTTCTTTCAAAAATTTAAATGTAAGCACTCTATGGTTATATAACATTAAAATTTTTATTAAATAAGCTGAACTTCTAAGATATTACTGGCCTGCCAACTGTTACTCTTTTTGTAAAATAAGTTTTAAGTTGGTAAACATTTAAAACGCAGAGCTTTCAAAATTGTTGGTAATCTTACCAACATTTTAAAAACCTTACCGTGAAAGAGCTGGAAACAAAGCGGTGTTGCACTTGAACTTTTAAATCATTTATTTGTAGCGGTGAGAAAAATAAGTTTAAGGGAATAAAAAAATAATAAATTAAAATATTAACTTAGCTACCAACAGAATAAATTTTTACGAAAAGAGTAGAAAGTAGTCAGCTCTGCTATTTGCTTAGAAAAGAAATTTTTAACTTTAAAAATGTATGTAATAATTTAAATTTTTAAGAATTAAGTAATAGCTTGAAGGAAATCAGCAAAATGTGTTAGTTTTTTTTTTTTGAATGCATGTAATTTTTAACATTTAGCAAATGGTTAAAATATAGTTTACTTTAATTAAAATTTCTAATTTCTATTTGTCAATTAGATTTTTATTTTCAATTGTGCCTGAAGCACTGTTCCATGTTTTCCACTTGCGGTAGTCTAAAAAAGAAAGAAAATAATTAGAAATCACATTTGACAAAATGAAATCTCAAAATTCACTTACCGGAACAAACTCTACCCTCATTCTTTGGATCTCCTTTGTATTTGTCTGTGTAGCCAGGTTTGCATTTGCATTGGAACGAGCCGAAAAGATTGTCGCACAAAGCATGTTCAGAACAATCATTCAGAACCTTGTCCTTGCACTCGTTGAGATCTGGAAGATAAAATTATTCTAGAATGTTGTTTGAGAATTCCAGCTTAAGGCATTGCATGAAATTTCAGTTCCGTACTAGCCAGACTAAAAAGTTTCGCTCGTCATTATTTTCACGAAATCTGTGAACCATTTTTAAAATTTCGACAGTTGTAAGTTGAATAACTTTTTTGGTGGCCGAAAACTATAAAATGGAGAAACTGAAAATTGTGAAATAGTGTAAAATGTTATTATAAGAAAAAAAGTATGGTCAAATTTACAGTATTTCTGGCTCTATGGGAACACCAAAAAGAACGGTAGTTTTTTCCGAAGTGTTTAGGTAATAATTTCGTAAAATTATGAATACAATATGGTATTATAGCATGTGATATAATTTCGTAAATTAAATTTGCTTTTCAGTTTTGTATTTTTTACTAAATATGTGGTAAAAAAGAGACATAATTTTGAAAACAAGAATTTTTGGTAAACTATGTCACCATATAAGCGGAAAAATTACCAAGTGAATCACTTAAATACCGTTTAATTTATAATTATTTAATAGACCAAAATATTTAAATAACTATGATAATTTTATATTTATTTAAAAAAATTATCTTATTAACCAGTTTTTTTTCTTCCTTTTGGCCGGAAATGTCATTATCGTACAGTACGGTAAATGTTACCAGAATTTTTCTCCGTGGATAGTATGGATCAAATTTGAAAAACTCGTTGAACAATCTTTATAGAACTCTTGTTAAACGCTGTTAACTTCTCTAATATCTTAATCCATAACAATGAAGCGAACTCGAATTCTGTTCAATTCTGATAACACAACATTCACTTGCTTATTAAAGAGATTTGGGATTTATTTCATGAATAGTTTCGTTATATCCTCGATCCCAAATTCAAGAGTAGGGAAAGGTGGAAGGCCAAGGGTGTCAAAAACATGCAGAATTGTTAACACAGCTGATGACATAGATTTGAGTCTTCTTTTGTGATATATATATTTGCGCATGTTTTATTAATCTTCCTCTTAAAGTCTTCTCGCCATTTTTAATATTTGTCGACAGAAAACTCTGGGAAAAGAACATTATTTTACAAGACTAAACTTACTCTCCAAAATTGAATATTTGGTCGCCAATGGTAAGCTGGTGAGTGAAAATTTAGCTCTTTGGTTTGGAAAAAAATTTATTCTTTAACATTATCATTCTAATTGAAAACTATTAATGTAATTGCAAAAAATAAATAAATATCGATGCTTGTAAAACGTCCTCGAAATTTTTATGTAAATCAAAGAATAGATAATATAAAGCATGTAAAAGGCATTTTTCTCGAGTCTATATTTTTCAAACTTTTTATGTGCAATTTGAGACTAGGACTATGGACGATAATCAAAATTTTCTTTCACGATTTTGTGAATAGAATATTATTAAACCATTATTTTACGATTTTGATTTCATTTACTAGTTAACTTTAACCTATATATACACTAATGGGATAAAAGCGACGGTCTTTGAAAACAGCACTTGAGCAGTCACGCACTGCACTACCACAATTTAGACTGGAGAGCAAATAATGGTGCCACGCTCTCCCCCTCGTAATCTTACGTGGACATTACCAGCTCTGAGACCTTCGAGGATTTTACATTAGTTTCTATTTCGAACAACTATTATGACACCATTGGCGAAATACAATGTGATAACTGCAAGTGACGTAGTGTGGGTATCTTGATCCTGATTGGTTGTTGAAACGTGGCATTTGTTTACGTTAGCAGCTGCTCTTTCCATTTTTTTTTTCAAGTAATCCAAGCCAGTCAAGTATCAATTCTCTTAAATGACACATTCTGTATTCTTTTACAAAGGTACTTTCACAAGGATTTCAATTCTTCCACAACATATTTCTTACTTAACACAAAGACAGGCATGAAGTAATGTAGAACATAAATAAATGTATCGAAAATTATGTATCGAAGATGCTTGGTACACAAAGCAAAAATATATCACTGTTACAATAAAAAACAAATAATAAATCAAAGTTTTTTACAGGGTTCCCACTTATTTCAGAAAAAAAATTCTCTGATTTTTCCAGGTATTTCAGGCAAATTTCAATGAAAATTCATACCATATTTTATCGATACTGCGAAATTTTTCATTAAGAAATTTGGATTCTTTTATTTGTTATGCCAAGTATTAGATTTTTTGTGCAAAATAAATATCATTACATGAGGAAGGAAGCATTTCAGTATGTCTAAAATGTAAAATTTATACAATAAATAATTGTAATCGATGTTAGAATTATTTAACTCGAATCTCAATGACTGAGTATTGTTACTGACAATTTTAAGACTGGTTTTTTACCAGGAATAATGAAGGAATTTTCCAGGTTTTTGTAAGACTATTGTAACTTTCCCTGACTATTCCCTGATTTTTGGAGTTAAAATAAAATTCCCTGACAATTCCAGGTTTTCCCTGTTCTCCCTGACCCGTGGGAACCCTGAGTTAAGTAAAGGATGTAGAAGAATTATATTTCAACAAATGCTATGTGCGATACGGCTATGTATTTAATTAACTTCGCATTAATAAAAATCCTAACTTATGGAGAGAAACATAGATCAATTTATCACGCCATTTTGCTCATAAACGATAAGCTGCCTCTGACGTCATAAGTCACATGTTTGGGTGACATTTGTGATCTTCTTCTTGAAGTGCAAACAGCCAATTCGAATCAGCCTTTAACAAGAAAAATCGAACACAGGAATCTGAAATGTGAAAACATTACCCATCATACCGACTCAGGGGTTTCCAACTTACATGAGGCCGGGTGCCACAATTAAAAACACCAGTCAAATGGCGGGACGCAACTTTGTAAAAATTTTATATAGGACTCTTTCATGTTTGAAGGAGCATTAAATATTACTGGCAGATTTTTATCAAGTTGTTCAAAACAAAAGTATTGAATTACAAATAATAATAAATACTTTCTTGAATAAATATTTTCTTAAATGCAATGCCTGAGAAATAAATTTTTCTGTTATGTTAAATTTATGTTTATGTTAATTAATTAAATTTATAATTTTGTTAAAAATATGTTTGTATATTAAATTTCACAGAAACGAAGATTTTTTTTTTTTTAACGAAGGGAAAGTATTTTAAACCCATATTGATTTTTTACGAAAATTTTCCGCGAAAAAACGACAACAAATATATTTTAGTTTGCGGGCCGTAAAAAAAAGGCTTCGCTGGCCAGATGCAGCCCACGGACCGCCAGTTGGTAACCACTGGACTAGACGGATATCTTTTTTCGCGTAGATCTTTTCCAAGTAACAATATTTATGATAGCAGCGTAGAATTAAATTAATTAATATCTTTGTTATATGATATTTAATACCAAGCAGAGAATTTCAAAGGCTACGTGTTTTGGTACAATTAAGTACTGTTATCAAAAGTATTGCTTCAAACAAAGACTCTTTTCTTCTTATGCAAATGTATGGTTTATACCAAATTATAAGAAGAACTTATGAAATCTTTAATTGTATACTAAACGCTGTTTTTAACTACCAGAACAAAATTACGTTAGAAATAAAGTTTGTTTTGTGGTAGCTAAATAAATAATAGTTCAGTTTTTTTATTGATTTGCCTATTTTATTTATGTATGTTACTGTGAATGACCGAAATTGGTGGCTGTTGACTTCCACCGGTGAATGTTGACAATCACATAGTCTCTTTGGTAAATGTCCTAAATATATACTATGCCACTGCCCGGTATGCCCTACATCAATGTTTTTTTAAGTTCGAGGGCCACTGCCCAGTTTGCATTTAACCGGTACTCCGAACACTGATGTTTCTCCCAATCTATCCTCAGCAGATATTAAATATCGAATAAGTATAATAACATCAACGAATAAATTAATATCAAATCGGATATGACAAATATTTCGGACATTCACCAAAACGACTATGTGGTTGTTGACATTCACCGGTGAAAGTCGACATTTTCTAGATTTCGGTCATTCAGGTAACATATATACTTTTTCAAAAAATAGAAAAGGGTTTTTTTGTTCATTTTCTAGAGTGATACATTTCTAAATTTCATAAATATTTATTCAACGAAAAGTTTTAAGTATTTTTATGTTTCTTAAACTAAGCAGCATCTTTGATCAAAATGTGTATTTCTCTAAAATACACTGCCCTTTGTATAAGTTTTTGCTTAAAATGACATTTAAAATTTTAAAAAAAGCTCTTTTCTTTCAGGGTTGAAAATTTAATTTAAAAAAGTTTTCAAAATCACTTAACTCGTCACATCTCATTAATGTCTGATCAATAAATAAATAATGGGTTGCCATTTTTGTTTGCAATCGTTGCTTTATAAATTTTGAAACATTACCATTAAATAAAGTTTTTGCTGCATAAATATATTAGTTTAGCCACATACGAAATACAATGATTTCTCTTATTGAGAATATGTAATCGTGCCTTCATAACATACATTTTCTCTCGTTATTTTGTTCTCTTATAAGCAATGAATGTGCAATTCAGAGTTGCACACACAAATATTTTTTTCTATAATAAATTATCTATATACATGAATCTTAGCTTTCAGAAAAACTTTTTACTAGGTATGAGACTGTAAAAAGATACGAGTGCAATTTAGTGTTGCACACGCATGTAGTTTTTTATAAAATATGATCAGCATAGATGAATCTATAGGTATAGCAAACAGTTTTTATTTTGGATTTGGGATAAATATGTAGCAGAATATGTACAAATTAATGTTGCAGATATGCATACTTTTCATAATATATGATTTGTATTTCTGAATCTATGTGTATTAAGTTGCAGTAGCTTTAAAGCCCAGTTATTTCTTGTCGGGATGGCTTGCACTATCTGCTTGAACCTTTGTACATTTATAGTTTTGAACACAAAAGACAACGAAATACTTGAGTCCTGTACATTGAGTATGTATGAAATACATATGTACTATTGGCAATAACTATCTTACTTTCCTTTTTTTCTTCTTTCTGTATATTAAGTAGGGACGTGATGTTTATTTGTGATTTTTCTGAATGCGTATACGCTTGGTTTTGGCAAAGAAATATGCTTTCAAGTAGATTCTTGAAAATTATTTTTTTTTGCAGCTAGTTCATGAATTTTGTATTAATTTTACTTGTATTTTGTTTTTGTATTTTATATTCTCTTTTTCTCTTTTCTTGAACTTCTTGCAAAGCCTTTGGGGTACAGAGAGTGCAAATTTTAAACCTTTGTCGGGCTCACTCGATAGAAAAGGCTTTGTACTATTTTTATGACTTTCGGGGCTAGTATCCCCTGACGACGTCATTTTCGGTTGTCATTATTATATTTTTCATTGTTCTCATCTTTGTTTACAATTTGCTTTTGGTTTCAATTTTCTTGTAGAATTTCTGCTGCATTGCGAAGCTTTGCTTTGAAATTGTAGTTTTAAGCTGTTTTTTACATTATTTTTTTTTATTTATACTATCTACAAATGGGTTGGCAAGTAAGCCTCGATCAACACGAATTTTCGTGCAAAATAGTTTTCAACACTCTTCAGTGAATTGGACGGCAAGAACGAAGTAAATCTTCTTAAATTTTTGATTTTCAAATTTATCATAGAAATCACGAGCAGATTATTCAGCTATTCCATACACAATGCAAATGTCTAAAGTCTAGAGCGAAACATCCTTTTCCGAATGATCTAAAACCTAGGTTCCCAAACTTTTTTTAATTTTTTGACTCACTACTCACTTTTAAAGACATATATTATTCAATACCCCTTAAAAATAATTTACAAATGTTTATTGAATATATTTAAAGAAAAAAAAACATTTTTTCCTTCTTTATTTCGATATGGTAAATTCCTATTCCTACCGCTACTTTATTGAAAATTCCTACCAACCAATGCTTTTCTATTGGAATTTTTTTTAGGAAATGTTTCATGAAAACAGTCCTTACAAAAAAAAATATTTGTTTTCTGCAAACTTCTAAACTGTTTATAACATTTGAATAATTACTCGCAAACAAATTATTTTAAAAATTCAAAAATATTGAAAAATTAAAAAAAAATTAAGAATTGAAAAGATGTGTCTGACTTTTAAAAAACGAAAGAAAAAATTAATCTGAAGCTTCCGAGTTTTAAAAAAAAGTACGCAGAACAACTATAAAAGTGTTATTTTACTTACGTGTATATTTGATTAATAATAATTTTCACAATAAATCGCTGAACTAATAATTCCTTTAATATCATTTAATTTACACAGAGTTAAATATGTATTGCGTGCTGTATAAAATTATTAATTTCAAAATGTACTCAAAATTTAAAAAAAAAATTATTCCTTGTGTGTGTGTGGGGGGGGGGTAAGTTCTTGCATTTAAAATTGTAAATCAGGGGTTTCCAACTTACATGAGGCCGGGGACCGCAATTAAAATACCAGTCAAATGGCGGGCCGCAATTTTATCAAAATTTTATATAGGACTCTTTTATGCTTAAAGGGACATTAAATCTACAACTTGATAAAAATCTGACAGTAATCTGTCAGATTTTTATCAAGTTGTACAAAACAAACATATTGAATTGAATTACAAATTAAAATAAGAAGTAGATTTTTAAGCAACACACAGGATTAATTTTGCATTTAAATAAATATTTTCTTGGATGCAAAACCTGATAAATAATTTTTTTTTTCACTGTTGGAATGTTAAATTTCACAGAAACTACGAAATTAGGTTTTTTTTTTAATGAAAGAAAAGCATTTTAAACTTATATAGATTTTTAACGAAAATTGTCCGCAAAAAATGACAACTAATATATTTTAGTTCGCGGGCCACAGAAAAAGGTTTCGCGGGCCGCCAGTTGGTAACCACTGTTCTAAATAATATGAGCCCATGAAATTCTTCAAGCACCACTGAAGTTCGATTGCCCCCAGGACCTAAAGCATTTTGCCAGAGACATTCAGTGACAATGGGCATTTTTAAGTTTAAAAAAAAAAATAATAATAGTGAAAACTTAGTTGCTAACCCAGTACACATGCAACTATTTGTCATTCAGTCCCTGAACACAGATCAGAAACGGCACGGAATGGTTGACGTGTAAAGCGAAGCGCAGATGGCGCTGAGGGTCAAATTTCGCCGTAGAACTTTTGGGTTACTATTTCCGACTGAGTTTTACGCCTAAGCTGGAAAAAAAACTCGCTATCCAATTTTATTATACTTGTAGTGTTTTCAGTATAACGCGTTTTTTCAGTTTAACTTCCAACGAAACAAACAACAAATGAATTCGGAAGATTCCTTAAGCTTGCTATGATACTACCCAAAAAATAACGAACGGCACTATTTTACACAAATACAGCCGAATAAGGGATAACACTAAAAAAAAGGCAAACATTACACTTTATTTATGCTGTGATATTAATTTTGTTAATTTTTTTTTAGGCTCGAGACCTGTTAGAATTTATAAATTACAGAAAAATCTTATGAATGATAAAATTAAACTCAAATTTAAACACAAATCACAATAATAAAACTTCCTGGAATATTAAGCATGTTCACACATCGCTTCGTAAACATAACATAAGCGGAGGGATAGACCGGATGTTTTCTAAATTTCTTCGTGTTTTAAGAAGCTTTTTTTCTTCTTTTCTATAACCGTCGTTGAACAGCCGACCCAATTCCTTGGGTTTACGACTACTAATGTTCAACTCCGTAGTCTTGTAATTTTGAACTCAATCCAGAAGGTAAAGGAACTCCTGGATCAAGTATTGGGAGAAATTTGCCTTCATGAATGGACCTTACCAGCATTTTCTTTACATAGAGAGGATGACCACGAGAACCTCCCACGGTTAGCCTGATAGCAAGGGAACTCTAACCCATGATCCGTCTACCACAGAGGATATTTCACGTCAGCACTGTGGTTGGTGCTAGCCGGATGCGGAAATCGTATTGATTGGGATTCGAAACCGGTTCGCCTCATTGGAAGGCGAACTCTCTATCCCCTGAGCCAACGCGGCTTGTTATTGCTTACATTCAGTCAACCATCCACGTGCGCTAACAGTTTCAGCAGAAGTTATAGTTGATTGAACGTATAATATATTTGATATACCTTCGACTTCCACAAGAGCGCTTAAGGGTCCGTTCACGTAGAGTTGACTTGTTCCTAATCTGTTTTCTCTCCTGCTGATGGCAGTGGCTACGGCATGTTCAACATGATGCCTCAGGGATCCTCTAACCTCTGATTCTGACAGGTGGACAGTGCTGTTGATGACCATTCGATTGGCGATGAAGTAGATACGATTCAGGATTGCTCCCCTGTAGGCATCTGAAAGTGGACTGTAGCCGAATAAAGTAGAGACCTGAAGAGAAAAGAATGGTCGAACACAGAATGATATAAAAATGGATAGACCTCATATGTGATTTTAGACAATGACAAAAAATGCACAACCATATTAATGTATAAAAGACATAATGGTATCGAAAAGAAAAAACGATATTATAAGTCGGATATAACAAATTACAAATTTAAAATTGTAAAAAAAAAGAAAAACTTACATGCAAGTTTAAATTTTTAAAATAAAAATAAATAAAAAAGACGAGAAAAAATTTAAAGCGAAAATCGCTTAGCATTCAAAATAAATATTAAACAAATACGAAAAATTCTTCACTTTGTATTGACAATAACGTGAACTATTAAAATCAAGACAAAAACATGCTTGTTGATATCCATTACTTGGGGCAATCTTTAATTAATTATTAAATCTTTTGTTTTCATAAAATCGAAATGCTAGAAATACGAGATAAAATTTAAAAAAATCGGACTGTTTATATTTTATGAGAGTAAAGAAGAATACTTTTTCATGCTTTCACAGTACGATTGATTACAAAGACATAAAAAAAAAAATTTAAATCATTTCAAAAACGCCAATCATGTCACTTCCTTTTCAAAAGGCAAAACTATAGAGGAAAGTTGCCTAAATCTTTTCTCATTTAAATCTTCATCAGTCACAAATTACTAACATTTGAAATATAATATTAATAAAATGTAGTTATTCAGCTAGTTATATAACGTTTTGTATAATAATATTTGTGTAGTTGAATGAAATTATTTTCGCCATGTCTAGAGATGGGATGATATCGCTATCTCTGTAAATATATATATATATAT
>NC_092210.1:16915633-17197905 GCF_043381705.1 Parasteatoda tepidariorum | reverse complement strand
ATGTGTGTGAAAATATTATGATAAAACAATAGAAATATACAAAAATGTTGATTATTACTCAGTATTATACAGAAATATAAGCAATACTCCTTAAGTGAGCGGGGCTACCCGACTCCCTCCTATATATATATATATATATATATCATTCATTTTGTTAGGTTATCTTAAGTAACAATTCAAGTAGTGTTAGAATACGTTAAGTATTTATTTAGATTGTTAGGTTGTCCTAAGTCATAATTTAAGTATTGTTGAATAGTTAGTTATACGTTAAGTGTTAAGTAAATATTTAGAGTAATTTCATATTTTTATCGAAATCAAAACTTAGTTACTAAGTAAACATTTAGATTTATTTCAAATGCTTTCTAAAATGACTGTCGGGGTTTCAATATAAACGGTGCTATGGTGCCGCATAGCTTGACGGAGCTTGCCTTTTTCGAGCATTTACATGACATATACATGAGCCGTGGGAGCTTATGGGATAGGGCGTTCGCATCCCAATGATGCGTCCCGGGTTCGAAGTCCAGCGATGACTGGTCAATACGAATTCCGCAACCGGTTCTCTCCAACCACAGTGCTAACGTGAAATATCATCAGTGGTAGACGGATCATGGAGTCCTCTTGCCAGGCTGTTTTTGTGGTTTTCCTCTCTATGTAACGCAAACACTGGTTAGTACCATCCAAAAACACTCCATGAAGGCGAATTTCGCCTGATACTTGATCCAGTTCCCTTGTCTTCTAGATTGGGTTCAAAAGTACAAGGCTACGGAATTGTGCATTAGTAAACTAAAAATAGGGTCGGCTGTTCAACGACGATTTTAAAATAAAATACAACAGTGTATACTTACATGTATTATGCGATACTCAAACTATGGTTCGAGAAGTTCATGAAGAAGAAGAACAACGCGTAATAGAACATTGGAATGATTTTTAACTCAATTCACGGCAGAAATGGAAACAATTTTACTACTTCTGCTGTTATATACCGCACTCATATTTACGATAGTTTGTGTGATTCAATGGCTGCCGGGCAGATTTTAAATTAATAATAAAAACTCAATAAAGAACTTTGACAATATCGCTGACATCTCTTAAAAATAATTAAAATTTAAATCACATTCCTTCGCGAGGGCAACAGCTAGACGGTAAAATAATTCGGTTAATATATTGTTTAAAACTAATTAAGGTGTTTGGAGTGGAGGAAGGGTTGAAAAATTAGAATATTTAAATATAGCTGTGCTGTGCATTCGGCTTGGTTAGCATTAAAGTTTATAAGTTATACAAGATAATTTAAAGAGGTGACCCTGAGGGTTGCCAATGGTGGCTAGATAGAAACGTCGTCACTTTTTTTTATAAATTAAGGAAATCAAAAATTCAAATATGTCTTACGGGTGCATTGTGTTCTTTCTAAATTGCGCCCATATCCAGGTCGGCATAAGCATGAACTCACACCCCGTTCTGTTCTACATTGCTCCTTCAACTGCACATCGCACGTGGTATCATCGCCGACCACACATGTGTCGATTCTAAAGGGAAAAAAAATTTAAATTAGAATAGCAATACGTCAAAATGATGACAAAAGTACAACAGAAAATACTGAACACTGGGATACAGATATAAAACACAACAGAAAATATTGAGCACCGAGATACTGATAATAAATACAACAGAAAATACAGAACACTGAGATAGTGAAGAAAAATACAACCGAAAATATTGAACACTAAGATACAGATAAAAAAATACAACAGAAAATATTGACACTGAGATAGTGAAAAAAATACAAAAGAAAATACTGAATACTTAGATACTGATTAAAAAAAATTCAACAGAAAATAATGAAAAAAAGTACAGCAGAAAATGTTGAACGCTGAGATAGTGGTAAAAAATACAATCGAAAATACTGAATACTTAGATACTGAAAAAAATACTACAGAAAAAAAAGAAGAAAAAAAGCAGAAATACTGAGGTACTGATAAGAAGTAGAATAGAAAATACTAAGTTCTGAGATAGTGATAAAAATACAACAGAAAATACTGAACACTTAGATACTGACAAAAAAAAATACAACTAAAAGAACCAAACGCTGAAATACTGATAAAAAATATAACAGAAAATACTGAATACTGGTATAATAATAAAAAATACAACAGAAAATATTGATAAAAAGTGCAACAGAAAATATTGAATACTGACTTAAAAAAAACAATACAACAGTAACTATTGATAAACGGATAAAAAAAAATACTAGAACTTTGGTTCATCAATAATCTTATTAATAGAGCCAGAATATTATTGACTTAAAAAATATTTCAAAATAAATTTAATTAATTTAATAAAATGTGTTCTTAAATTAAAGAAAAAACATTCCTTATATTTAGGAATCCAGGAATCGTATCCTCTCCAGGAATCGTTTAACTATAAAGTTAAACGATTCCAATCTGATACCTTATTTCGTTCCTAGATTTAGAAATATGCGTATAAGAGAAAATGAAATAGTACAATTTTCATTTAAAGTTTGAAATAAATGTTAAATGAGGGGGAAATAAAGGGTGGGGAAGGACTAGATTGCCAGAGATATTGCGAGTTAAAAGCCAAAAATATTTAACAACAAAATGTCTAAATTTTAAAAAAAAAGATCCAATACTAAAAGCTATCTTAAAATGTAAAACAATATTTTAAAAATGTGAAAAGCAAATAACTTGAAATGTAAATATGCTGCTCTAAAATAAGAAAAACATGCCGAAATTCTTTTTAAACGTACCCTAAATTAGAAAAAGTGTCCAAAATGTTCACAAAAAAAAAAGAAAAAAAAGTGACATACAATATAAAGGAAATGCAAAAAAAAATTTTTTTCAACTGTTCCATAGTTGATGAAAAAATAATAAAGCTGAAAAAACAAATTACCTAATATGGAAAAAGAGTCTAAAAAAGCAAAAAATGCCTTAAAGAGGAAAAGGAGTTCAAAAATGCTTAAAAGGCCTTATACTAGAGGAAAAAAAGTAGAAAAGTACAAAAAATGTCATTAGAAAAAGTACAAAAATGCAACAAAAAAAAATATTTTTATTAATTGCCTAAAATAGAAAAATAATCCAAAAATACAAATAAATGCCCTAAACGAAAGAAAAAATGCAACTATCTTCAAAATCCGGGTCTACATAATTAACAATCAATAAAGTTCTTAAATAGTCTGCCCCCACAAAACAAACTAAACTAACACTGCTCCTTCAATTTTTTTTTCTTCTCAATGTTACCTTTTTTTATGTCAGGTTGTGGAAGGTGAGGTTGATGGATTTTTTAAAACTTATACAGAAACACAATTAACAATATCGAACGGAAACACTATAATTATGCCCAATTAAGTCCTCCTGAAGCGTTAACAAAAGGGGGTCTTTTTTTTTATCAGCGTGAGAAAATTCACAGGTCGACAATTCTTGAAAAAAATAAAATGAGTAGTTACCGGTGATAATGGAAAAAAAATTAAGTGGGTCAGTGACAACTCTTTACTGCAAAAAGGTCGCCGTCATTAATTTTTTTAAAGTAAAACTCTATTGAGTTTTTATTTGAAACTCACCTCTCTGCATAAAAGTAAAATAATCTAAATCGTACTATAAAAGATGCTGATTTTGTAACTATTTTTAAGAAACTCGGAAATAAAAATGAGAATGAATTCGGTTGAAGTAGTTCAGTCTTGGGCAATGTTCGTAAACTCAATTTTAAGTAGGAAATTGTACTGATTTATCATTGTGCTTCAAAATTGAAAAAATTATTTACTAGATTTAGAAAAAAAAATCGACACAAAAGATGAAAACGATAAAAAAATTATAAAAAAACATAAAATGATAAAATAAATAGATCCAACAAAATTTAAAAAAAATATTGCAAATACGTGTATACTCTCTTAAAATGTTAGCTTTGCATTTAAAATTTATATTTTAAACTGTTTCATAGTTGAGATATAAAAAATAATAAAGCTAAAACAATAAATAGAATGGATAACATTTTTACTAGACGATATCAAAATCGAAAGGCTACATATTTTTGCGAAATAATAATTTCTTGCAGTATGAAATCTTTTTTTTTTGGGGGGGGGGCTTAATGTTTTTTGTTTTTACTTTAACAATACTCAAAAAATGAGGCCCACATGGGTCTATGTAGTATCTATGTGAAAAAGAATGTTTCACGCGGAACCACAATCCCCTCACCTCCAGCCCACATCTAACCCATATGGTAAATATGATGGAACTCTATGCTCAAATATTAAAAATTCTCATTGCTTTTACCTAAATAAACGTATATAAAACATGACAAAAAATAAAATTCTTCATTCTGGTTAAAAAAGCGATTCGAATTTCTTTTTATATGAATTTTAAAATGTGTTCGAAAGGGTGATTCTAAATTCGTCGTTACAAACTTGATAAATTTCAATCGAAGAGATTTTTTTATTTATTTTCAATTATGAAATGCTCTATATTACAGTAGCAAACTAATACAATGTATAGTAAATTTTGTGAACTACAGTTATTACTTTCTCCTATAATCATTTAAAACTGCATTTTCAAATGATTAATTATGATTTTAAGTTGAATTTGATTCTACCATAATACATCATACAAACTGACTTATTTAAAGAGTTTTGTGGAAGAAAGTTCTACTTTAAAGCCATTAGCTTTAGAAGATATTGCTGCAACAAAACACTTTTACCATTAAAAACCATCTTATTTAAAAACTTGTCACGGAATTAATCATATGTTTTAAAACCAGTAATGACAAACTTTAAAAATGCCAATTTGCATCTTTTACCATGATACCAATAGAATAATATAGAATAACATAGAATGACATTGAATAACATAGAAATACAAAAGAATTGTATAGAAATTGAAATTTTGAAAAATAGATACTTGCCTAATTTCTGGAAGCTGTGGTGGCTGTGGTCTAAATATCGGTGGTTTCCTCACAATTGTATTAGCTCCCGGTTTAGGAATTGGCAACGGTCTTAAACTATTACCATACTTAGGTAATGGCGGTGGTGGAAATTCCGGAGGCCTTGGTCTAGGGTACATGTTAGGCCTACTCGAGGGCCTTAGTTCTGATATGTCAACGGGATAGACTTGAGGTCTACCAGTCGGTGGTGGAAGAGGAGGAGGTGGAGGAGGCAAAGCCGACACACTCGGCCGTCCATAAATGACATCTACTTTCGTTGATATTATAGAAACAGAAATGTCAGTTGTCGATGTGACATCGGTGGGTGTAATCAGACTTGTAAATGTGGGTATGGCTTTCGTCTCAGATTGGTTATTGTACATCTGTCGCGTGACAGTAATTTCGAAACTGTCAGGCTCACGAGTTATTATGACTGGCTCCTCATGATCGATTTTGTGAGAACTTGTATAATTTGGTCCCCTTTCGGGGGGTTTCGGAATAGGCAACCATTCCGTAACAGGTCCTGATGGATGTTTATGAGTTGAAGAACTACCAGTTAAAGGAACATTCGTTGAAGGTAATATGATCGGCAATTCCGTGTAGTTTATGGTCGTTTTTGGTGAACTTTTATCGCTTGAACTATCACCTTTGCTTACAAAGGTTTCTATAAATGTATGTCCATTTTTATCGAGTTCAGTTAAGACTCCTGTTGGCATAATTTGAGTCCCGCTATGACTTAGAGAGTCAGTCTTTGAAGTGTCATATGAACTAATACTGGCTCCAATACTTGGCACTATCTCTACAATCTCCAATTCCCCAGAGGAAACGTTACCTCCATCACCTATAAAGGTAGATGAAGAGTTTAAGACTGGTGTCGCATCGCCAGCAGGACTTAGTGTGCTGTCTGTTTTATTAATAAGACCTAAAATCGCACTAACATCTGTAGCATCTGGGAAAAATATTTTATTGGTGGAAGAGCTACTGATATCTATCACAGATGAACTTGACACTGATGGTGATGATGGTCTGCTTGCATTTGTGGGATGGCGTTTGGGATATTGGTCGAAATGGGCCGGACCCCTATCATTAATTCTTGTCGGTCTTGGTGATGCAGGAAATATGACAGGTGGTAACTTTGTTTCTGGTCTCGTGACATGTACATCTCCTCCCAGCAAATGAATAATGCCACTAATTATGTCATCAATCGATTGATTACTAACGCCACCTTGTCTGGGTGTCCTCTCCTCCACCGCTTGCCGGTGGAAATCTGGTACATGTAGGTAAGAAAAACCTTTTCGGTACAGATCGTGGAGTGGTTCTCCCGGTCGGTTTTGGAATAAAACCATCTTTTTGGGATCTTGAGCTTCGTCAGATGATTGATACAGAAGACGACCTTCCCTTGACTCCTTCCTGATTTCACGAGGTTTTCTGCCTCTGTGTGGATCACTGTATTCTTTTGGTGGGATGCCTGAACCTAAAGCCATTAAAAAAAATTATTACTTTTTATGAAAGAAATATTATTTATTAGATTAATTCTGTAGTCATTTGATAGTTTAAAAGAAATTAAAATAGCACACTTTTTGTACTGATTTCATTACTTTAATTTTCGCTTACATTTTGTTTAAAATTTAATGGCACTTGACTGAAACGCCGGATGCAAAACACCATATTTATGAATATTTTTTTTATTAAACATGTTCTAATATGCCAACTCTAGAGATGCATTATACTATCCATCTGATATTATGTCCATGCCAAAGTATATTGTCCACAGGACAACAATAATCAATTTATTTTATTTGAAATGCCTAAAGAATGCATGAAAGCATTAAATCAATCTTTTTAAAACAGCAGTATTGTAGCGTAATTCATCCATAAGGACAAATAAATTAGAAGCTTTTAAAAAACTTGCTATTGACTGGAGTACAACTATTCAGCAGAGTCATAGGTGAAAAAATTATAATAACGTCTGAGAACAAAATCAACTTTAAAAACTTTAAAGAAATTATCTTACACTTATTAAAGAGTATAGCGTACTATCTTTACAAAACACTTTGTATTTAAAATTCGATTTCTCTCTCAGGAACTATTGAATCTATTTCGCTCCAACTTTGTATTTTGCCATGTGAATTTACGCTCTTTAAAATAATTTTAAAAAAATATATATCTTCCAATTCTAAATTTTTCCAACTTTTATTAAATAAAATAATAAAAAATAATAAATATTTACTAAAAGTTATTTTTTGCATATAATTATCTTCGGATAAACAAATTTTATAATTGTGTGCAAAAATATTTAAATTCGCTTGAAAAAAACTGAAGATAAGACAAGATACGCAAAGAATAAAATTAACATTAAAAAGTCCAAACTATTTCTATTCTGACCAAACTAATGGGACCATATTTCCCAGATTATGGCAACATATTTATGGCATCAGAAATCGAAAAGAAAGCAAAGAAAAAGTTTGTTCATATAGAGAAAGTTAGTTTATGCGCTGGATTTCGTAACATAAAATATCGTCTGCACTTATTAATTAGCATATTTGAGGTCCCCCTTGAAACCGGTAAGATTGAATCATAGAACTTGAATATCCAATCATTAAATCAAAAGTTATTCAGGGTAGTCCATTTTTTCCTTCGTTTTTTGCGCACTTTATAAGGGATACCATAAAATGTTCCGACTCAATCTAATATTTCCTCAATAAAATAACTAACGTAATATTTAGGAAAACATAACCTAATATTCATAAAATCGTTTATTTATTTTTTTCCATTTTGCAATAACACTATTATGAACTTCCAGTTCTTAACGCTACAGACGTACACATCTAAAAGAAACAATGTCAATTTTTTTTTCACATTTCCTAATGGTTTCTTCTCTTATTTTTTTTTATACATACAGAGAAATTACAGTCGAAGAAATAAGGAAAATCCCGCATCGTCACTTTCGACCGATGACCTATTTTTAAAGGAGGCTTTATGGAAAGTACCCGGATTTTCCTACAATCGGAAGTCATTCCAATTCTAATAGTCATTAAAGGCAAAACAACTGCCTAAATTAGAAAGTACTTATAGATCCGGATATTGGTATTAGACAATAATTTCTTTTTAAATATGAAACAATAAAGCTCATCGAATATTGGCGAGTATATGCAAATAAGGAAAGTTCTTTTGTGATTTTAGGTATTATTTTAATTAACGATGCAGGTCAAACAGAGTACCAGTTCTGAGGAAAGAAATGAAGGTTCCAGAACTTTAATTCAACTTTTTTTAATGAGTAAGAGGCTTTGCTCGCCAATCCTCGTAATAGATTTTCATTCAGCATTGTTTATTTCTTGTTAAACATCAATATTTTCCACAAAACGCAGAACATCTCGGTTTTAAAATAAATAATTATTGTATCTTTATATAACAACACTTTGTGTGTTAATCGTAACAAAATAAGCTATTACCTATATTTGAAAAAAAATTATCTGTACTAGTAAAAAATGACTCTCTTTCTCTTTTTGCTGCGTTTAATTGATATCTGCTTTATTTCTTATAAAATAAAAAATTAAGGACCTCATGAGGGAAAAAAAAATTCTACATATATTGGATTCAATATTTAAAGCAAAAAAGCTGAAAAAAATCACTAAAAAACACTTACATTGGCAATAACTTTCGAAAAAATAGGAATTTATAAAAAATCCATCGTTAAAATTATAATACAAAATGGTCCTATCAGAAAGTCAAATTTCAATTCTGTAGTTTGCATTTCAGTGGACAATAAATCGAGCGACAGTGTTTTTTCTTCTTCTTTTATTACATGTTTAACAGTTAATAATTCTCGAATTAACAACCGAAATGTATTTTTTTTATTTCATCAAACTTCTTATACGGTCATTTTTCTACACACCTGCTAATGAACTTTATGCTTAGATCCCAGATCAACGACCTTAAAAATTCTAATTTGTTTCCTAATTCCAATTAATTTACGAAATTCTAATTTGTTCGATAGTTATGGCAATTTCCAAGTGTTTTTTGTGTCTTTTTTCTCACTTTTTTTTGTTTGTTTAAATTGCATTTTACTTTGCTGTTCAAAATCTTTAAGACTTGGATACTTGAAATTACATAAACAAGTGAATTTACGTGCTAATTAATGAATGAAATTGCATAAACATTCTGTATGCCAAATTTAAAATTTGTATTTGCATAACTGCGGCTTGTAGAGCAGCTCGTACGGTATTTTTTCCAACAAGTTTAACAAATTCTCGAACAAATTATCGAATGTTAAAGTTTTTTTATTCCACCGTAACAAACTATAACGTTATGCTAAACAGCAAAAACAACATCGGTGGCTCTTACGATTCTAAAGTTATTTTAAAGCGTTTTAAACTTCATTGGTATGGTTAAAAAAATATGTTATCAAATATCCCCAAATAGTGGTTTTTGTGTAAAGAAATATCGCCTATTTATCTTTGTGTAATGAGAAAGCCCAATTGTTAATTTATAAATTTCCGCAAGTGGTTAAATCTATTGTGGATCTTACAGCGGAACAGTGGAATATGTAAAAAATACTAGTTCAGATGTCAGAAATGAAGATATCATAATTGTTGTATCACTTTTTTTTCAGACAGATTAATTTTATTTATTTTTTTTATAACCGTCGTTGAACAGCTGACCCAATTTTTGGGTTTACGACTACTAATGCTAAACTCAGCAGTCTTGTAATTTTGAACTCAATCCAGAAGATAAAGGAACTCCTGAAACAAGTATTGGAAGAAATGTGTCTTCGTGGAGGACTATTTGGTGGAACTTACCCGCATTTGCGTTACATAGAGAGGAAAACCACGAAAACCTCCCATGGTTTGCCCGATGGCAAGGGGACCGTAAGCCATGATCCGTTTACCACTAAGGATGTTTTACGTCAGCACCGTGGTTGGTGCAATTAAAACATTTTTAACTACGTACTGGTTTCGTTTGAAAGTATTTGCCATCAAATATCTCAAATTAGAAGATGGGTTTTTTTTTGTAATCGCCAATTTAGTTTCACGCTATGAAAAAGCAATAAAAGCATAATTGTTTCTTTGAAAATACTTAACTTCGTTAAATCGATGTGAAGAATTGCTATACTTTAAGAATTGCTTTCAGAAAGACTGTGAAATAATTAAAAATTCTAAAAAAGTTTCTTTGTTATGTAACTAGTGAACTCCAAAAGTTAATATATAAAATAAAATGACGGCTATACAGCATTTCTTTAATGAAACCTTTTCTTAAAATTGTGTAAAAGCCACCTAAATCTTTCATTTGGAATGAAAAATGAAACTTTTTTCGGTCTTATGAGCAAAAAGCTTTAGAATTAGGGTGTATTTTTTTTTCGTTTTTTTAATCTTTTGATTCTTTATCAATCCACTCAAAATCAATTTTTAACAAAGTTGCAAATAAAGCAAAATTAAAAATTTTCATTAGACAAATCTTTGGAAATGGGACATTTGTTGTTATTTAGTGATGCATCGAAGAAAGTAGAACAAAATTTCTATTTAAATATTATGCAGTCATCGAAAAAAGAAAAATCCGGAATAACTTTTGTGATTCATCTTAAATCAACCAAGCAATACATTTAGTCTTTAAAATCGTTGTTGAATGGCAAGGTCAGTGGCTCAAGACGTCCTTTTACTCTCTGTAAATTAATCTATTTCATCTGAAATAGTTCTTTTCTATTTACTATTCGGACCTCACGTGATTGCATCGCATATGCCATAACCTACATTCCTACTAACCTTTCTATTGGCGCGTCTTCGTCATTTAAGTGAATTAGGTCGATATATAAACAAAGATAACTATTTCAACAATGTTTTAGTAATATGTTACACTTATAACATTTAGAAAGCCAAAGGGGGGGGGACACTATTTCTTTTTGTAAAAGTTGGCGGTGTCCATTGGCCGTGCAAACACCAGTGACCCCTTGCATTTTTATTACCTTACAGCGATTAATAATTTAACTCATTTTTATGATCCTTGACCAGACATGCATTTATTATAACATTTATACATTGTACAGATTATACACTATACAGATACATCAATATTGCATTTATTATAAAGCGTAATTATGACGAATTACTATCAAACTAATTATTTATTTTAATGCATCAATATTGCATTTATTATAAAGCATAATTATGAAGAATTACTATGAAATTAATCATTTATTTTCATTAATATTGCATTTATTATAAAGCACAATTACTATGAATTACTATCAAATTAATTATTTATTTTAATACATCAATATTGCATTTACTATTAAGTATAATTATGACGAATTACTATCAAACTAATTATTTATTTTAATACATCAATATTGCATTTACTATAAAGTATAATTATGAAGAATTAATATGAAATTAATCATTTATTTTAATACATTAATATTGCATTTATTATAAAGTATAATTATGATGAATTACTGTCGAATTAATTACTTATTTTAATACAATATTAAAAAAATTACTTATTTTGATGTCTTTAATATGATAATTTTTTTTATACAAACGGCTGTATTAGTAAATGTATCCAAGTCATTCAAGCAGTTCACAGCACTACATAGAATTAAGAAACAAAATGTAGCTAATAAAAAGAAAACAAAAATCTGTTTGGTACAGTGCTCCAAAAGAAACGGACCACCCTAAATAACTTTTGATCTAATGATTGGATCTTCTCGTTCTAGGACTCAATCTTAATGAATCAAAGGGGGGGAATTCAAATATGCTAATTAATAAGTGCAAACGATATTTTAGGCAGCGAAATTGGACACAAAAACATACCTTCTCGAAATAAATATGCAATTATTTCAGCGGATTTGGATTTCTGACTGCCAAAATATAGGACGTTGCCTCAATCTGGGAAATATGGCCCCCATAGTTTGGTCAGAAGAGCTATCCAAAATTTGGACCCATTAATGTTAAGTCAAAAAGGTATGTTTATTCAGCGAAAATACGTTTTTGTGTCTGATTCCGTAACTTGAAATACCACTAATGTCTGATATTAATATATTTAAGGTTACCCCTTTGAATCATTAAGATTGAGTCCTAGAACGTGAAGATCCAGTCATTAGATCAAAAGTTATTCAAGATAGATCATTTTTTTTCTTTCTCTTTTTGCGCACTTTATAAGTGATACCATAAAATATTTCGACACAATCTAATATTTCCTCAATAATTTTTTAATTTGCACACTGTACATTATTATTATTATAATGATTAATAAATGTATAACGTATGTATTTATTACAAATATTTTCATTACTTTTTAATATTTTTTTTCACATGTACTTCAAAAATTATGCAAGGAATCAAATCATAATTAGTTATATATCACTAGAGGTAAACGTAAAGATGTGTAACATACAAACAAGATTAAATAATAATGAAAAGCTTCTTGTCATCTATTGTTAAAGCATAGGAAAAGATTTTATTCATGTTTTCACGTTAAAAAGGATGTTAAAATCAGCATACATATTTCGAAAACAAACGCTAAAAAATCAGCATTCATATTTTCTGTAAGAAATATTTTAAAAATCAGCATTTATATTTCTCATAAAAAAATTTTTAAGTAATCGTATTAGCAACAAGAAATGTTTTAAAATCAACAGTCATATTTTCAGTATAAAATGTTTTAAAAATTAAATTTTATATTTTCTATAAAAATGTTTAAACATTTATGTTAATTACAAGAAATGTGCTAAATCATATTTTCTGTAGGAAATGTTTTAAAATCAACATTCATATTTTCAGTAAGAAATTTTTTAAAAAAAATCAGCATACATAGTTTCTATAAGAAAGGGTTTTTTAAGCATTCACATTTAATGCAAGAAATGTGTTAAATCTAATTTACTACAAGAAATGTTTCAAAATCAAACTAGCATTCGCATTTTTTAAAGAAATGTTTAAAAAAATCAACCTTTATATCAACTATAAATGTTGATGACTTAAATTCATTTTATTAGGTTGATTTAAGAAATAATTTAAGTAGTGTTAAGCATTTGTTCATCTTTTGCGTTAGATATTTATTTGGAATAATTTTATAGTTTTATAGAAATAGAAACGTAGTTATAAAGCAAGTTTATGATCCTTTATAAAATGGCTGTAAAAATTTTAATCACTATGGGTTCTATGGTACCGCAAATTGTCACGCCAATTATCGCCTGTTTCGAACAATAGCATGTATATTATACGATACTCAAGTTATGGTTCGAGAAGCGCGTGAGGAAGTAGTTGTATATCACGTAATGGAGCACTGGAATGAGTTTTATAAGTTATCTCACGACTGAGGTGGAAATAATTTTTAATACTGCTGCCCAGTATATCGAACTCATACTTACGGTTGTCTGTGTAATATATCGCTTGAAAATAGTTAAGATAGAAATAAAAGTACTTCTACGCGAACAACAGCAAGGCAGGTCGAAAATTTGGTTTATATATTGTTTAAAACTAAATAAGGTGTTAGGATTAAAGGAGGGGTTGAAGAATTTGCTGCAGTTGTTCTGTGAATTAGTCTTGGCTACCATTAAAATTTATTTCGTATATAAGATTAGTTTGAAAGATGACCAAGCTGGTAGCCAAAGGCAGTTTTTCTTCAATAATTTCAGCAATTTGTTCTTCTTAAATGGCGTGACAATCCAGTGTGAATCATGACCTACTCAAAAGCAGATTTCGATTTTGACCTATTTAATGCCCTTGATTAATTTTAAGCATTATAAGGTATTGCTCAAAATTATCAATATATCGCACCATGTGATTTACCATAAAAACTCTTTTGACATTTCTGTTTTTCATTCTGACGAAATGTGCTGCATTCAATAAATTTCATAACGTTCTTCAAAGTAATAACTTTCACCTAATCAAAAAAATATGTTCTACAGAGAATTTTCATAGTTTAAAATAAAATGAATCCCCCTTTTTCTTTCTCGCAAGGTTATGGAATTTAACTGTGAACCGTTGTTACATGACTACTTTTTGAACTTAGCTTCTACCCGCAAGTCACACATTGAAGTTGTTATTCCAGTAGAACTTTTTTATTTAACGAATGCCATCCTTAAACTAATAATGTTAGCTTTAGAAGGAAAAAAATTTAATCCAACAGTATATTTTCGAAGTCAAAAAAGTCGAGTCAAACGGAACAATATTCAGGATGACACCTAACCTTTTTCACCTGTCCTCAGGTAAGAGAACTTCGAAAGAATTTAGAAGAAAGAACTGAAAAAAGATGGCTGGTGGGTTAAGAGTGGGTCACGCAATATTTTGTTCCTGTTCCGCTTTAGTAGAACCCACATCAACGACCTCAAGCAAACTTCTTCACAAATCTTACACGACTATAATGCTTTGTGTCGTTTATACCGGTACCCGAGAATAAATTATAGGCAAAATAGTATTACAGTAAAATGAATCTGATACCGTAACAAAAACTTAGCTTAAACTTGGAGCATTTCTAGTTTTAGTTAAGACGTTAGAAACTGATTAGTGCTAATATTGGTACATAGTCGAAATACAGCTTATAATTTAATCCTGTTCCGTTTAAATATCCCATATCAACGACCTCAAGCAAACTTCTTCACAAATTGGTATAATCGAATGCACTGTGTCGTTAATGTTGGTACATAAGGATGAATTAAAGGCAAAATACAATTGCAATAAAATAAATTGGTATACGACAATAAAAGCTTAAAATTGTATAATTGGATTAGATAATAATAGAATAAAATAAATTTTAGTTAAAGTACTGATAAGTGCTAAGATTCGTATATAATCAAAATATAATCAAATTCGCATTTCTGCTCCTGTTACGCTTAAATATCCTACATTAACGACCTCAAGCAAACTTCTTAAAAAATCTACACGGCTTCACGGATCGAATACACGGTGTCATTTTTGCCCGTACATGATTATAAATTAAAGGTAAAATAGTATTCAATAAAATAAAGCGAGTATCACAACTAAAACTTAAAATTCAAGTATTTCATTTTTAATTTGCTACATACTGAGTAATGCTAATATTCATGCAGATTCAAAATACAGCTGATATTTTGTTCATGTTTCTTTTAAATATCCCTCATAAGTGAATTTAAACAAACTTCTTCAAAAAATTTTTATACGACTATAATCGAGGACTCCTTGTAGTTTATACCAGTGCTTAACATGAGGATAAATTAAGATGAAATAGTATTCCAATAAAGCAAATCGGGTACCGGAATAAAAGTTGAGCTTCTAGTACTTTCTAGTTCTAGTATATGAAGTACTAGTTAGTACTAGTCATAGCTTCTAGTGCTAGTATAGGAAGTACGGTGGAGTAAAAACCTTGAATCCAGAATTGTTAACTGTTTTAAACTTATGGGCTCTGCAACCCTCAAAAAAAAATAGCAACGGAATTCAAATTTCAAAGGCTTTAATTTTTATTTATGTTTACAAGTTTTTTCTTATTCCAATTTTTTTTCCTCCAAAAGTTATTGCAAGCAAAATGCTTTACATGAATTTTTCTCACCTATTTTGCTTTAAATAAAGACTTCATATCCATTGGTGTAGAAAAATGTATTCCTTTCTTCGCGAGACCTTTATTTCCTAAGCTCACTCTTGAGTTCATGTTGGAAGTAGAAAAAAAAGGAAGAACATGAAGATAAAGAAGATGAAGACTAAAAATAGGGAGAAAAAGAAGATAAAGAAGAAAAATAGGCAAAGGAAGAAGATGAAGATAGAGAAGAGAAATAAGAGAAAGATGGAGAAAATTAAGTCAGAGGAGAAAAGAAAGACTGGATTTTGCCAGATATGACTCTTAACATTTATACTGAAATTCTTAAAGAGATAAAAAAATTCATTCTAAAAAGACAAAAGCCATTTTCAGTTTCTATTTGAACTGTTACTATGATTAAAGTTTCGTTAATTAGTCAAATTGCTTCTCATTAATTTCTTTTTATTGTGTCACATATCCTGTATTAAGTTATTATTTCAAGTGCAATATTTTGAAATGCAATAGTGCAAAATATTTTCAAGTGCAGTTAAAAAAATATTTAAATCCAAGGAATCATTCATTTCGTTCCGATTACTAACAAAATGTTTTTGCATAAAATTATATACTAATTGCATATTTTGTTAACAAAATGTACTTTGTTTTAGTGGTGATGATGAAACACCGATGATGGGAACGAGTGTAACCAACACCTCCTAGAAAGAACAGGCCTCAGCACGGGTTACCATAAATATCCCTTAGTAGTCCAAACGTAACGTGACATATTTTGTATTTTCAATCACTGCGCAGCTTAGTACCCCTAACGCAGAGGTCGCCAAAGTGGTCTATATAGACCCCCAGGGGTCTATTTAACGAAAGCGGGGGTCGATCTGAGACAGGGGGGCGAATGGGGGTCGATCCGAATCGGAAGGGTCGATTGTGGGTTTAAAAAAAAACAGTTCTCAATACGCAAATCACACATACCTAATTAAGTATATAAAATTTGTGAATTTTTTTTTATAATAGACTCAATATCAGTTCTTTATAAAACATAAATTAATAAACGTATATTTATTGGGGTGAAACAAGTATTTACGTTCCACCGCGCAGTGGCACGAACTCAGCGCAGTTTATAAGTCATATGCACATGTGCGCTTGTCCAAATGTCACGTGTGACGAGCATTNGTAATGAGGCTTTTTTTGTCGCCGTGTACGAGAAATATATATATAGATATTCGTACATAATCGAAATACAACTTATAATTTGATCCTGTTCCGCTTAAATATCACATATCAACGACATCTAGCAAACTTCTTCACAGATCTACACTGCTGTAATATAATCGACTGCAGTGCGTCATTAATGCAGGTACATAAGGAGAAATTAAAGGCAGACAGAAATTGCAGTAAAATAAATTTGATACTGCAAGAAAAGTTTAAAATTGGATAATTGCATTGGATAATAGGAGAAGAAAATTAATTTTAGTTAAAATACTGAGGAGTGCTATATATGAGCTTTGTATAAAATCAAAATACATCGGCCGGGATAGCATGGTTGGTAGGGCGTTGGACACCCGTTCGAGAGAACGGGAGTTCGAATCCAGCCTTCATAAGACTCCCCGTGTAGTAAATGGTGATTGTTGCAAGTTAAACCTGTCGGGTCAATAAGTCCCCCATGTTCCCATAGCAAATTATACCTCTGGGGGTATTGAATTGCAGAAAGTTGTTCTCTGATTCCGGTCAAATTTACTGTATTACGATCTGTGGATGAATGAATGGGTCCGCCCTCTAAACGAGTATGGTAATGCATCATGATAATGCATCAGAATTTTTGCTCCTATTACCCTTAAATATCCTACATTAACGACCTCCAGCGAACTTCTTAAACTACACGGCTTCACGAATTGAAAGCACGGTGTCAGTTTGACCGGAACATGATAATAAGTTAAAGGCAAAATAGTATTTCAATAAAATAAATGGAGTACCACACTGAAAACTTAAAATTCGGGAACTTCAATTCTTAATTTGCTTATTACTTGTTAATACTAATATTAGTACGGATTCAAAATACAGCTGATGTTTTGTTTTTATGTTCCGTTTAAGTATACCGCATAAGTGACCTTAAGCAAACTTCTTCACAATTTTTTATTAGGCTATAACCGATGGTTTTTTGCAGTTTGTACCAGTACTTAAGATGAAATAGTATTCCAATGAAACAAATCGGATACCGGAATAAAAGTTGCGCTTCTAGTACTTTCTAGTGCTGTAGAAAAATGTATATGAAATACGGTGGAATAAAAACCTTGATTCCAGAATTGTTAACTGTTAAACTTATGGGCTCTGCAGCCCTCAAAACAATACTAACGGAAATTCAAATTTCAAGGGCTTTAGTTTTTATTCATGTTCACGAGTTCTTTTTCCTTTTTTTTTTCCAAAGGTTATTGCAAGCAATTTTATGTGCTTTTTATGAATTTTTCTCACCTATTTTGCTTTAAATGAAGATTTTATATCCATTGATGTCATGAAGATAAAGAAGATGAAGACTAAAAATAGGGAGAAAAAGAAGATAAAGAAGAAAAATAGGGAAAGGAAGAAGATAGAGTAGAGAAATAAGAGAGAGATAGAGAAAATGAAGACGGCGGAGAAAAGAGAGACTAGATTTTGCCGGATATAACTCATAACATTTATATTGAAATTCTTAACAAGATAAAAAAATTCATTCAAGTAAGACAAAAGTCATTTTCAGTTTCTATTTGAACTGTTACAATGATTTAAGTTTCGTTAATTAGTCAAATTACCTCTCATTAATTTTTTTTATTGTGCCACATATTCTGTTTTAAGTTACTATTTCAAGTGCAATATTTCAAAAGTCTTTGAAATTCAATAGTGCAAAATATTTTCAAGTGCAGTTAAATATTTTTTAAATCCAAGGAATCATTCTTTTCGTTCCGATTACTAACAAAATGTTGTTGCATAAAATTATAATGATTGCATATTTTATTAACAAAATGTACTTTGTTTAAGTGGTGATGATGAAACAACGATGATGGGGACGAGGGTAACCTCCTAATTTTCTTTTTAAAAAAAAGTTATACATTATAAATAAAAGGTATTTAAACTACAATTATTCAATGATTTGAAAAAAAAAACTAGGAATAATCAATCTATAACTGATAATTCAACACTTTCAAAAGCACTGGCAATACCTTCCAAACACTCAAACCTTAAAAAAAGACTATCTTTTTAAGCTTTTTACAAACAAGATCCTAATGATTAAAAATTTAATTATCCTTGGAACAGTGTACTAGATTGAATGATTAATAAACAAATATCTATGCCACAAATATTTGACTACAATACGTTAATTATTTTAATAAAATAATCAAGTCATTCCATATCGACTGACCTGATTTTAAATAATGCTGAGTAAAGATTTTGAATTAAATAAACGAGAAAAATTCTATATGCGGTGGAAGTTTTAAATACGTGATTTAAATGCATGGAGATTTTCTAGGTCTATGTTAAGTCTATTGTTTATTCTGGTAGACTGCACTTGAAGATAAAAAAAATAAAAAAAAACGGTCCATTCATAACTGATTTAAAAATCGATTCGTAAAAAAGACCTCACGACCTAGTAATTGCAACAAAAAATTTTAAAAACTTTATTATCATGAATAACGTAGCAGTTTTATTCTCATGTTTAGAAATTATGAATCTTTTTTACACAGTTGCAAAACTAGTTAAAGATAATGATTCATTATGGAATTAAAAGTATTTAGTGTTAACTGTTTCATGCAGGTTTCTATTAATTATTATGATTGTTCAAAAAATCTATTTTAATTTTGCCTGGTTGTATACGATTAAAATATTGACAATAAATCAAATCGTTATATCTCTAGTTTCGATAATAGGAAATCAGGGAAAGATGCACACAATATATGCACAGTACGCAGAATAAAAAACAAAAACACGATCATTACTTTCTATCTAATGATCGAATTTTCATGTATTAACAGGCAATCTTATTGGTTCGAGAGATTGACCCGAAATATTCGTTTTGATTAGTACAGACGATGTTCTAAGTTCGAAATCAAACACGAAAATGTACTTTCTCTAAATAAACATGCATTTTATTTTCAATGGATTCGGCGGACATAATCCATTTAGATTGAATAGCAATATGTGAAAATCCTATCATTAGATCAAAAGTTATTAAGGTGTTCCGCTTTTTATTTTGCACAAATTTGAGCACTTAAAACTTCAAACGCAAAAAATCTCAAAACTATAGATTTTAAAATTGACGGGTACAATATCTAACAAACCATTGACTCGATTTTACTTAATTTAATTACGGTACAATATTTTACGGTAAAAATGTATTTTATAGATTGTGCTTTATACCGTAATTTAATCTGGAATGTTTTATTGATTACTGGTCTGTTTAAAAATTATTTTAAATGTTTTAGCTGAACTATTGCATTGAACCATTGCAGTTCACTAATTAATTAACAAACTTAATTTTTTTTGTTTCATTTGTTATATCACTTTTTCTATCTCCATTACTTAGGCTTACATAAAAAAAAAATTTGTTTTTTTTGCAGAAATCACACAATCAGTCTAAAAAAAAAAATTCTCACCTTTTTAGATTTTTTTTGTATTCGGTGTAAGTTTTAAATGGTTCGCATACACATACACATACCTATAACGACAAGCTGTATAAAATTCGATTATGTGCGCTTGTTTACCGGAACTGTAAGATTAATGAATTTTTAAGAAATTCCATTTCTTAATTAAGAAGACAGCCTCCTTCCCATTTCTTTTAAAGATGTTTGTTCCGAGATAAATGAACTCTATAATTAATCCTCACTTTGAAATGAAAGAACAATTAGCTTTATTTGCCCCGAGACTAATATTATTCCAAACGGAAATGTCAACAGGCAGGGAAAAAAAGGATACTATCTTTGCACGCTAACACCGGTGACATGAAATAGTTCAAACTAAAAAAACTAATCGGGATATTTAAAATGAACTAATTTTTCTTTAGCACTAGAGAAAATTAGAAAACAATTCGACATTTTAATCTCGTAAAGGCTTAAATTTAGCGTTATTTTAGAAAACCTTAATTATTTTAATAATTAATTAGGTAGATATTTCATCTAAAGTATCTATGATAAAAGGAAGAGTTTGTGTGGCCGATTGTCTTTCTTATAACTCCAGAACCGCTTTTACAAGGGTCCAAAGGGTAATTTTAGCCCCATATCCTTGAATTAATAAACAATTTTAATCAATTTTTTTTAACAAATGTGTTTGTAATACGAAATACAATACGATACAAATGTAAAACGAATTTCTATCATGGGTTTAGCATCACGCATTATTGGAAGCAAATTTCAACTGTTTTTTTTTCTTCCAATTATTAAAAAGATAATATCAGTGATGTTTGCTATCTTACAGTTCTGTTTAATCAAAATCGAGTTTCACTGTGAGTTTATGGCACGTCTTTAGTATTGATCTCTTGTCGATTATGTCTGGTAAGCATAGACAAGATCAATGCAAGACGTCTCAGAATTAGTTGTTTAAAAACTATCCGAAATCGCATGTTTATTGTGTTTATAGTTGCGCTTTCGAAACGTGATTTTGTAAATCCCAATGACGTGAATGAAAAAAAAATATAAGTTATTTACAAAAGAGCCAATATATATAGTATGAAATAAAGCATCATTTAAGTTAATTTTTTTGTGATTTAAAAATTAAATGCTGTTAAAAATATAAATTTCTTGGTTAACATAGAAAAAACTTTATGATGCCACTTGCGAAAATATTTTTCAGAAATTCGCAAATAAATAGATAAATCTACGATTTCTGATTTGTTTTAGTTAATCATTTTCCTGGTGGCAAGCCGGAAAAGCTCTAAGGACGCCTTTGTTCATAAAGGATTTGAAATCCTGTTGGTACACGACTGTTAGGTACGTTTTTCGGTTGATATTTAGTAAGAGTTTATTCATGACTGTTAGGTAAGGTTTTCTCTATCTTTTGTCTGCACTAGAATACTAGTTAAGGAAATGATGAAAAATTTCACACTTAAAAAAAGAGCAACATTTTATGAAAATGAAAAGCTTTAGTAATCTTAATTTTTTAAATATTTCAAAAGTTACTCCAACGCTGCATCAGCTAGGTTTATAAAAATATGCAGAAATCGTGAATTATTTATTGATTTGATTGTTTTCATTCGGTTGATAAAGTATCAAAAAATTCTCTATTTAAAAAAAACACCCAATTTTTCTTAAAAATATTAAAATTTTCAAAATATCTATAACCGTTTTGAATTTTTTTCCATGCAAAACAGTCAAATTTTAATATTAAAGCTCTGTCTTAAGGCATTTGCACCGTAGTTCAAAAGGGATTAAATTAGACTAACGCAATTTTAATATTAAAAAGGGATTCTAATATTAAAAAGATGATTTTAATATTAAAAAGGGAATTTTAATATTAAAAAGGCAAAGGGAATTTTAATATTAAAATGGCAAAGGGAATTTTAAAATTGAAATGGGAATAAAAAAAATAGGACTATACTCTCTGCTTTAAAAATAAAGTATTTTTTTAACCTAGTGGCTGGCGCAGTATAGCCATGTCTGGCTCTTGTGCCAATAAACTTCAATCAGCCAACCAACCGTCTTAAGGCATTTACACCGTGGTTTAAAAGGGGTTAAATTAGACTAACGCAATTTTAATATTAAAAAAGGGATTTTAATATTAAAAAGACAAAGGGAATTTTAATATTTAACGCAATTTTAAGATTAAAAAGGGAATTTTAATATTAAAAAGGGATTAAATTAGACAAATTTTAATATTAAAGCTCTGTCTTAAGGCATTTGCACCGTGGTTTAAAAGGGATTAAAATTAGACTAACGCTCTGAAGTTCTTAAATTAATGAGCAATTGCCCAACTGGTGATTAATGACCTAACACTCATCCATCATTCTAGAAAGGAATTTTCAAGGGGTTAACAAGCGAGAGACCTTTTGATACAAACAGTTATTCCAGATCATGGCGCTCTCACGAAAATCATCTAAATATAAATCGGGAAATACAGAAGTATCCTGCCTAATAGAATAACTTTTTTTTAGTTTCGTTTTGAGGTACAAAACACTTAAATTCATTCGAAGGTAACCGAGTGAGACGATAGCAGGTGTCGTGGGTCGGGCGTTACGGTTGGTTTGGGTGGTTTGTTTCGTGTGCGAGGGCGGATCACATGACTTTGTCGTGTTGATGACGATTTTGAGAAAGGAATTTATTTCATGTTTTGCGATTATTGAAGCTTATTGATATAAAACATGCAAGAAGGCAATGCAAATGCCACAATGAAAATCGCCACAAATACCACTTTGCCAATACGATGTTTCTGTGTATTGTGTCCATTAGTTGGGAACAATATTAAGGAACAGTTAGATGAAAGAACTGACACTTTTCGAACGACATAGCAGCCCAATATTATTTCACTCGAAACCTTACAATTATTAATTTAAAAATTTTTTAAACTGATTACTTTGTTAGAGACATTTCGACAAAACTACTCTATGAGCCGTGATAGCTCAGGGGATAGAACGTTCTCCTTCCAATGACGCGACCGAGATCGAATCCCAGTAATACGAAGTCGATACGAATTCCGCATCCGGCTTGCACCGACCACAGTACTGACGTAAAATATCCTCATTGGTAGACGAATCATGGGTTAGAGTCTCCTTGCTATCAGGCTAACAGTGGAAGGTTTTGTGGTATTCCTCTCCATGTAACACACATGCGGGTTAGTTCAATCAAAACGTCCTCCACGAAGGTGAATTTGATCCTATGCTTGATCCAGGAGTTTCCTTGTCTTCTGGATCGGGTTCAAAATTACAAGGCTACGGAGTTAAACATTAGCAGTCGTAAACCCAAAATTGGGTCGACTGTCCAACTATAGTATGATGTGCTGCATCAAATATAATGATGTGCTGCATCAAATATTCCGAAGATTCTATCACAAGCAATTAGAATACGGAAGACATCTTTCCTGTTATTGATGTCATCTTTAAGAAGAAAAAAAAAAGAGAGATAGCTTGTGTCATTTATTGAGAATACATTAAGAGCATACTGTATGCGTGCATTTTCCTCAATAAAAAAATCTTTTCTCTTGTGTTTTTATTAGTGCAAATTACAATTACAGTTAATTCAAAATGTATCGTTTAATGTTTCACTTAGTTCCCGATTTCAGGTCACTTTTATCAGTGAACGTTTAAAACTTACGATTTTTCTATNACATCATACTATAGTTGAACAGCCAACCCAATTTTTGGGTTTACGACTACTAATGTCCCGTAGCCTTGTAATTTTGAACCCCATCCAGAAGACAAGGGAACTCCTGGATCAAGTATTGGGAGAAATTTGGCTTCGTGGAGGACTTTCTGATGGAACTAACCCGCTTTTGCGTTACATGGAGACGAGAACCTCCCACGGTTAGCCTGGCGGCAAGGGGACTCTAACCCATGATCCGTCTACCACTGAGGATATTTCACGTTAGCACTGTGATCGGTGCAAGCCGGGTACGGAATTCGTATCGGCCAGCCATCTCCGGGATCAAACTCCGGTTCACCTCATTGGAAGGCGAACGCTCTATCCCCTGAACCATCGCGGCTCAAAGCACACCATTTAAGAAAATCGAATAGAATTTTGTTTAATAATTTTATAAAGGTATGAGGTCATTCAAAATTTTAAAAACAATTATCTAGCTCTTATGCTAACGGTTACAGTGACCTAATTTTGAAACGCTTAAATGCAACACTTATTTTTTTTTTCTCATCGTAACATAATCCTCAGAGTAGAAACTTAAACTAGTGTTGGAGTGATATATTTCGTATGAAGAGTGGCGACGCTAGATTGAGATAAAGAGAGGAATTACTTATTTATATCTACTGAATATACTATGGTAATGAAATGAGTAATGGTACTGAAAGAAAAAAACGTTTCTTGCTCTCTTCGTCTCTCCCTAGCTCATCCACTACTCGCGCTAAAAATATCATTCAAACTACATTTTAAGTTTTTATTGTGAGAATCACGTTTAGATTAGAAAAAATATTGGGTGTTGCATTCCTGTTTGAAGAATTTCGATATTATATCACTGTAACTGCAATCATAGGATCTGGACAATTGTTCTAAACACATTTCTTGAGCACGCCCTTTATAAATCGTTTATATATGAAGTTTTATTCCGTTTTCCTAAGTAATAGCTTGTCAGGGGATCATGTGTTTAGAAAATTATTTTAGGTTCTGCTCCATTTCCATGAACCGAAAATCCTCAAATCATCGTGAATCCGAAATCGCCAAAAATTGAAAAAGAAATCGTCAAAATATTATTGTTATTTACAGCGATATTGTAATTAATTGTGGTAAGATGTAATACTGGTATTGTGGTAATAAATATCTAATATGCTAATATAGATCTGTAATGGCCTCCAGAAACAGAATACAGTTCCTTATCTTATACTCCCTCTGAACTTAAAAGCGTTAACAGTTAAACTCCAAGTGTGTTATGTAGTATTTATACTTCTTGAGCCGTAATGGCTATGGAGATAGAGCGTTCGCCTTCTAGTGAAGCGAACCGGGTTTGAATCCCAGTCGATACGAATTCCGCATCCGGCTTGCACCGACCGTGAAGTTGACGTGAAATATCCTCAGTTGTATACGGATCAGGGGTTAGAGTCCCCTTGCCGTCAGGCTAACCGTGGGAGGTTCTCCTGGTCTTCCTCTCCATGTAACGCAAATGCGGGTTAGCCATCAAAAAGTTCTCCACGAAGGNAGATTCTCGTAGTTTTCATCTCCATGTAACGCAAATGCTGGTTAGCTCCATCAAACAAGTCTTCCATAAAGGAAAATTTCTCCCAATACTCGATCCAGGAATTCCCTTGTTTTCTGGAATGGGTTCAAAATTACAAGGCTACGGAGTTGAACATTAGTAGTCGTAAACCCATGAAATTGGGTCGGCTGTTCAACGACGGTTATAATATAATTATAATATTTATGCTTCTTATTAAGTTTTTAGACTATTTTCTTAACGAGAAAAACATACACCAGCTAGTCTTTTTTTAAAAAATAAAACCTATTCTATGTTTATTTAGATAACATGTTAATGTTTTTTTTTTCAATATCTTTTAAGCCGCAACCGTTCAAACAATTTCAGGAAACAAACAATCCAAAAAGCCAACAAAGCTTAAATTTTTTAGCACCAAAGAAGGGCGATACACTCTTCCATAATGCATTTACGACCGCCTCTTCAAAAAGATTTTCTAATAAACCCGTTCGTAAAACAAAGCTCAAAGAATAGAAATGTTCGTCCATCTTGTGGAAGTTTTGTCGAAATGGTTTTCCTTTTTATAAAAAATCATCCGGAGCTTGTTAGAATGTTTCGATTACAAAATGGTTGCACTCAATCGGGTGTTCAGAAATCACTGAGTGGAAATCCGAATTCATTGTTCCAGGAATTTCCCTTTTATTTTCTACACCGTTTCCTGAGGTAAAGTGCTAAAATATCTCCTTCCTAAGGTCAAAATACAGGAAGCACCCCAACACGTGTTCTTTTTGGTCATTACTATAGTTTTGTTTTAGGTATTTTTACAGCCTATAAAAGTATATATGGAATGGAGTAAATTGTAACTTTAAATAGAATATAAAAACGGGTATTATTGATGCTTCCTCCATATTTTTTTTATAGATTACAAACGCACTGAAAGATAAAAATTCAAGGAAAGAAAGAAAAAGGAAATAAAAGATTTTAAAGAGAAAAAGAAAAAAAATATTAAAAAATTTTAAAAAATCAACCAAAATTGGAAGAAAAAAAATATTAAAAAAATGTAATCCTGTCATCAGCTCACACGATTATACCCGCAAAAATAATACACTCTAATACTGTATTAATATAGCTTAAGCAAAATATATCGATACAAAAACGTGAAGAGCACAAAAGGGGGAAAAAACGATTTGAAAATAAGGTTTTATCCAAAAAAAAATCATAGTTAATCGAAAATCAGTTTTTTTCCTTAGTTCTCCTTACACTATTGCATTGATATATTTTACTTTGGCTGTTCTAAAACAGTATTAGATAGCACTATATGTGCGGATAAAATCGCGTGAGCTGATGACAAGATTATATCTCTTAGTTTGTTTGTTTTTCTAATTTTAAATGGTTTTAAATTTTTTTTAATTTTTAATATTTTGTTGCTATGATTATTTTTTGTCTTCTCTTTAATTGTTTTTCTTCCTTTTTCATTTCTTACCCTGTTTTCCTCGCATTTTTACAAAATATTGGGTTCTATTTACTTGCAGCTCATAAGCAGTTAATAAAACTTACTAAAACTTAAAGTTTTGGTTTCCTCCTTTAGTTGTCCCTTAAATGATGTTTTATTGAATTTAAGCTAATGAACTACAAAGTTTGTACATTGACAAATCGAAAAAAATTTATTCCCTCCCTTTTTTTTCCTTTGTGCTCAAGGTGGAAATCTCTAAATGCTAAACATTCATTTAATCAGTTCGTGTCTTGCGATTCATACTCTTGGCTTCTAAAAATCACAAAAGTTTGGAAAGTAATTACATTTAAAGGCATTATAAGTACATTGCATTATAATTGCACACGCATTGACACTTGCTAATTGCTTATTTTAGTTGCTGAAGTACGAGGGGAGATCCTAAATTACTGAAATTGCACTTATGTAATATTTAAAAGCGTTCCTTCATAGTTGCACTTATAGATATTTCATGTTCACTTTGAAAAAAAATAATGCCTTACACTTATAAGAAACATGTCATTCATCTAAGTTTAATTAAAAAAACAAATATTAAATGTCTAATAAATACTCTGGATGTAGAATAAATCGTATAAACTATTTTACATAAAAATAAATATTTCCACATAAATTAATATTTAAACAAACTATTAAGCATACACACACAAAATTATTTTATTTTATATTTTCTACAGCCGATCTAATTTTTGGGTTTACGACTACTAATGTTCAACTACGTAGCCTTGTAATTTTGAACCCAATAAAGAACACAGGGGAACTCCTGGATCAAGTATTGGGAGAAATATGCCTCCGTGGAGGACTTTTTGATGGAACTATCCCGCATTTGCCTTACATGAAGTGGAAGACCACGAGAGCCTCCCACGGTTAGCTTGATTGCAAAGGGGACTCTAACCCATGATCTGCCACTGACGATATTTCACGTCAGCACTGTGGTCGGTGCAAGCCGGATGCGGAACTCGTATCGACCAGCCATCGCCGAAATTCGAACCCGGTTTACCTCATTGGAAGGCGAACATTCTATCCCCTGAGCCATCGCGGCTCACACAAAAAAATTTCTGTTCTTCAGTTTACGCTATAAGACGGTCACTTTTGCACTATAAAATCGAATAGTTACCTCTTTTGATGAGGTTACAATGAACGCTGATGCTGGTTTTTATTTATCAACATTTAGGTGAAACTAAAGAATATTCAAATATATCATGAGTATATAATATTTTCTGAAATTTCTTCAATCTATTTGAGTTTCAAACGTACTTTCTTATAGTTTAATAATCCTATGTTTAAGAAGATATAGATTTCAGCTATTATGTTTTAATAGTAAACGTCATTTTTTTTTCTTATTATGAGCACTGCAATCTCTATAACAACTATCACTATGAATAAAGTAAAAAAGTAAAAAAACGAATCAATGAATCAGCGAAACATAGGATCTGCGTGGCGTGTTATTAAATCAGCAATCATTGCATCGTCGGATCAGTGAAGCCTTAACCGAGTATCAAATCCCAGTAGAAAAAAGTTACGAGGAGAAAGTGCGAATTAAAGATGTTTTTTATTAATAGAAGTTAGGAATTACGATTTATAGAGTGGAAAAAGGTTTGATTGCGATTTTTGCAAATACTTTTGATGGTTTTAAGAGTGTTCCATAATAACAATCATCTTAAAGCCTATTTTTTTTATTATTAAATAATATTATTCTTTAAATAATAATCTATAACCCCTAATGTGCATACATTTTTGTTTCACTTTCAAGAAAGATTATTATTATGATTAGTTTGCTTTTTATTAAATAGATGGCAGCAAAATATTTTATTTAGAAGCATTTGAAAATACGTAAAAAATTTTCTTTATGTTTCAGTAACATTTCTGAATTGTAAATTTAAAATCTTTAACAGGGTAGCGAGTGAACAATAATTCATTTATTTTTGGAAGCAAATAAAAACATAACAGGATTTTTCTTAAACATTTTGTTACGTTAAAGCTAGTGACAGAATGCCGAAAAAGCTTTATCTTTCATTTTGACATTACAACTGGAAATAAATTATGAATATTTTTGAAAATAACATTCTTTATGCTTTTGATTAATAATCAAATGACATTCATAATTCGTGATTTTAATAAAAAAAATCGCAACATAACTGTTTTCAAATTCTTTGTAAATGACCTTGCATTTAGAATATATTCAAAATTATTTCTAAAAAAATTAAAGGAACATTACAAAATTATTTAAAAAATGTCAAAGAATTGCAAATAAGACATTACACGTATAATTTGTTTACTTTAAATTTGTTATAAATACTTCCAAAACTTTTTAATCAAAATTGCAACAACAAAAAAATTTATTTAATTCTTCAGATGTTTGCAATTCGTAAATTCGTAAAATGTTTGCTATTTTTAATTGTTTGTATATTTTGTATTTATATTCTGTTGAATAAAGAAAAACGATTATTGCGGAGTACATTGAGGATTAAAATTACTCTTACTTACTGGTGACAAATCAAAATTAATTTAATCGACTACAGATTTCTAATTTTAATCAAAATCCTCACGTTTATTTAGAATGTGTCATCGAGGAAAGGGGAGTTCTAAAAAACCAATTTTTTAATTAACTTTATATATACATATATATTAAATATTTTCCTTTAAATTAAGACCATTATATATTATTTGAAAAATTTTAGTCTTCTATTCAATTCGAAAAAAATTGAAAAAACAGTTACCGCTAATGGTCTAGTCTAATCGCAGTGCATTGGGATTTTACTCAGGCATTTACCGATACAATTAAAAACAATTAAATGACTTCTATTTTTACCTATTAACTGATTTTTTTTTTACCTAATCACATATTTAGAAGCTCATACGATTAAAATAAAGATTTATTGTATTAATATAATTTTACATTTTATTGGTCAAAATGCATCACAATCATCCTTTATCCAGTACATATTCCTTTCGAGGCCTATAAAAAACCGATCATCGCAATTATATGTCTATATTTCCAGATTTGGAATGTATTAAAACAGCACCTATTCCCACAATACAGATTAAATTAATTATCAGCATTTGTAAAGCGTCACTGGCTTCAAAATAGTTTGGCGTTTTTAACTGTTTCCCTAAACAAATAATTATGTTTTTCTCTATCAAGCTTGCTTTTTAAATTCTTTAAAATAGTTTGTTGATTTTTTTACCGTTTCCCGAAACAAATAATTAAAATTCTTCAATCAAATTTGTTTTTCAGTAGCGTCAAAATAGCTTGGCGTTTTTAACTGTTTCCCGAAACAAATAATTATGTTTTTCTCTATCAAGTTTGCTTTTTAAATTCTTTAAAATAGTTTGGTGATTTTTTTACCGTTTCCCGAAACAAATAATTAAAATTCTTCAATCAAATTTGTTTTTCAGTAGCGTCAAAATAGCTTGGCGTTTTTAACTGTTTCCCGAAACAAATAATTATGTTTTTCTCTATCAAGTTTGCTTTTTAAATTCTTTAAAATAGTTTGGTGATTTTTTTACCGTTTCCCGAAACAAATAATTAAAATTCTTCAATCAAATTTGTTTTTCAGTAGCGTCAAAATAGCTTGGCGTTTTTAACTGTTTCCCGAAACAAATAATTATGTTTTTCTCTATCAAGTTTACTTTTTAAATTCTTTAAAATAGTTTGGTGATTTTTTTACCGTTTCCCGAAACAAATAATTAAAATTCTTCAATCAAATTTGTTTTTCAGTAGCGTCAAAATAGTTGGGCGTTTTTTACAGTTTCCCGAAACAAATAATTATGTTTTTCTCTATCAATTTTCCTTTTTAGATTCGTTAAAATAGTTTGGTGATTTTTTTTTACCGTTTCCCGAAACAAATAATTAAAATTCTTCAATCAAATTTGATTTTCAGTTGCACCAAAATAGTTTGGCGTTTTTTACAGTTTCCCGAAAAAATTTTTTTTTCTATCAATTTTGCTTTTTAGATTCGTTAAAATAGTTTGATGATTTTTTTTACCGTTTCCTGAAACAAATAATTAAAATTCCTCAATCAATTTTGTTTTTCAGTGGCGTCAAAATAGTTTGGAGTTTTTGTACAGTTTCCCGAAGCAAATAACTATGTTTTTCTCTATCAATTTTGTTTTTTAAATTCGCTAAAATAGTTAGGCGATTTTTTTACTGTTTCTCGAAAGAAATAATTTTTAAAAAAAATAAAAATAGTTTAGGCTTCAACATAGTTTTGAGGTTTTTTACAATTTCCCAAAACGAATTCCTTTCGTTCAACTTTGTTTTTTAATGGGGACAAAATAGTTTGATTATTTTTTACGGTTTCCCAAAATGAATAATTACTTTTTCTCCATCGATATTTCTTTTTAGTGGCATCAAAATAGTTTGGCGATTTTCAATGGTTTCCCGAAACGAGTAATTAGCTTTTCTCCATCAATTTTACATTTTATCACATTACTTTTTTTTTATTTATTTCAATAACCGTTGGTTTTAAATTATTTAATTTTATAGAATTACTTTTCAAAAGCACTACTGTAAACGAAATAAACACTTGATTTCAGATTACTATAAATATACGAATCCCATAATATCACTTGCCCCATTTATTATTGATCTTACATCTGATATAAAGATCAATAAAAATTAAATTTTACAGAATGTGCAATAAACTCTTTTTTTTTTTAATTAAATAGAGTTATTAGCTAGCAAACACTGGTATTATCTTTGGACTATTTGAAAAGAAAAAGAAACAAATGCGTTAATAATTTAAATTTATAGCAATGTCTATTTCTAAATCAATGAGAAAATTCCATTTTTCAAACGTCTCTCAAAAACTATGTAATGGGATACCTGTGAGTGACGTAGTGTGAGTACCTTTATCCTGATTGGTTGTTGAAACGTGGCATTTGTATACGTTAGCAACTATTCTTTCCGTTCTATTTCGAGTAACCCAAGTCCGTCAAGTATCAATTCTCTTAAGTGACACATATACATCCTTCAAATGTTTCAATTCCTTCACTTTATATTTCTGACTTAACAAAAAGACCGGCACCCAGCAATGTAGAACATAAACCAACTAATTATGCATCGAAGTTGCCAGCAACACAAAACAAAAATATATCATGGTTACAATAAAGTAGATAAACAATTAATAAATCTAAGTTAAGTAAAAGATGTAACAAGAAAGAAATATATTTTAACATATTCGACGTGCGATACGGAGCAGTTAATTAACTTATCGTTAATTAACATTCTGTTGGGAATCTTAGCTCAATGTTATTAGGCCATTTTGCTGATAAAGATTAGCTGGTGCTGACGTCATGTGTCACATATGTATGGGTATGAGACGTCTTCTTGAAGTGATAGTACTTAATTGCTAGTTATTAAATAATATTATACAGAGGAATGGGTAAACAGAAACTTTAAACATGCAACTATAACAGCATGCAACTCAGTTGCAAGCATATTTTCAAATTTTAGGCAATTTCACTCGATATGAATTAAATAATGCCCTTTTTTATTTCTTAGTCGTATTATTTAAATTTCAACATGTCAACAACTCTATCGTTTGCCCTTTTCTGTTCCATAGAACGCCAAGAATTCTCATATATATCATTTTTTTGCTTGAACTTTATCGAAAAGGCTTTAGTTCAAGCGTTTAAAAGAAAACTTCGAATTGTGAAGAGAGCCGTCACACTCAGCTGATAGAGCATGAGTTTCACTTATTTGTTCTAAAACAAACGCTGCTCCCCTTTCTGCAGTTGCAACATGAAAGTTTCGGCACTAAACCAGGAAAGCATTCGGGATTATGCTCAGAATTTTGTTTTCGTAAAATGAAAGCAAAACGTTTTGTATGCTTTCAAAAAAAGTATAATAGCAATGACAGTTGGTGGCACAATGCAAGTTTGAATTGATCAACAGACCTTTTCGAAAGTTTTGATATATCTATTTTGTCCTTCGAATAAAATAAAAAGTTCTTTCTTAATGACGTATATTTCAAAATATTTGAATTCGCAGTATACTCTTACTGTATTGTATATGTTTAAAGTATCTGATTGCCCTTAAATTGCAAGATTTTTTAAGATATTTTATTATTCAAATGTCTTAACATTTCAAAATGTTCAGTTCTTGCATTTTCAATTAATAAAAAATAAAAGGGGAACAAGAGGTGTCAGGTGTTCTAGTTTATCCCGAAATTCTCAAACAAAGTAAATAATCTTTGAAACATAAATAATGTATAACTTTTATAATGCTAAGGAAAGGAAAAATTTTCCTTTTCTTGCGGTCACAAAAACCTTACAAATAAATACTCAAAAAACATTACAAATAAATACTCAAAAAACATTACAAATAGGTTTCAATGAATGAATGAATTTCATATTTTTACAGTATTCTTCTGCTTTAATATTGCAAGTTTTTTTTAGATATGATACCTGAAATTCATTACTTAAAATTTACAATATTTTAAAATTTTAAATTTCCTAGATTTCTTTATACATAGAAAAAAATTGTTCCTCGTGTTTCAGTTGATATTGTATATCCTACATCGAGCAATTAATCCCTAAAATTAGCTAATTTGTTTCTTCTGTAACATTCGTAGCGTACAGAAATGTTTCAAAAGGGAAATGTAAAAACGTAACGTAAAATGTACACTTTTTTGGAATCACAATTAAAAACTTTTCTTTATGTTTTTGAAAGGTGCCATAAACATTGTGAATGCGTAGATAATGATATAGAAACTTTTGTGATGTGATATATTTAAGCGGAAACAATCCTATTAGAAAGTAAATATTTAAAAAGTAATTTTAAAAAATAACAAAATTAGATCATTATTTTTTATGATATACTAGAGATGACTATATTCTAAAAAAAAATATTTAAAACAAAACACGATTGAATTTTGTACCACTAAACAATAATCCGGCTTACAACAGACGTTCTTTAAACACGTTACAATCATCATGCGGCAGGCACTTTAACGGAGGTTCGAACCCAAATCTATAAAACAAGATGGCACTCAGACAATTACTCTACCCTAAACACAGTAACGAAATTTTCAATAGATATTAGAAAATTTTCTTTTGCGATTTATTATTTTTATTTGTCACTTATAAAGTCTTTAAATTAAAATGATTAGGAACAAAAAGCATCTAAAAATAGTTGATTTGTTAAGTTTACTGTAATCTCAGGTCTTAATATAGATTTTTAGAATCTTATCTGTACATTAAGTATCACAAACTAATGAAGTGTGGTAGAAACAAAAACAATATCGAAATCTGTTGAACCACCAGTGAAGAATGCGGGACTAAAAACACTAAAACCAGTTTGACTTCTATAATTACAAACCTATAATTATAATTACAGAGCTATAATTATAATTACCAAACTATAATTACAAATAAATGTTAAGCTTGCTCAGTTTTGCTATGGATAGTCAAGTACTCGATGCATGCATATTGTTTTAAAATTGAAAAAAGCTCAAGAACTAATTGATAGTTTTAAAACAAATTATGTAAGAGGAAATAAGTTCGTTTTTGCATCTACCATAAATTTTATGAAAAGATAAATTAAAAATTATAAAAATCATGGTTTTTTAAACCGTAAGATTTTCTATTGGGGAATATTCTTTTGAAACTGTGATCGATCTACATAAATATGTTAAGGCAACTTAATGATTTTTTTAGTATCATAATAACGGAAATGAACAATTTGTTTTTTGAAACAATTTAGCACATATTTTGAAAGTAATAACAGAGCAAATGTATAAGAATAGTTTTTGTTTCATTGTAAAATAGAAACGGAACATACAATTAGAAAAAAAGAAGTAGAATTATTTGAATTGACTTTTATCAATCCAGTATTAATATGATAAACTCCTCTGAATAAAATTGTAGATCTTTAAGTTTTTGAATTAATTAAATTTTGCATTTCTTCGTCATAAAGTGCTGCAAAGTTAATTATTTATTTTTAGATCTCCTAGTAGAAAATATTTTAGTTAAAGAGCTCCATGAGAGATTCCCTGATTGCAGGCATGAAAAATCTAATTTTATTTATTAAAAAAGGTAAATTTGAGCAATAGGTAATTATAACATTAATTTTCCATGTGATTTAATGTCCATGTGATACAATGATGGGAAAAATATCGTACATTATTTTAAGATATATAGATGAGCTAATAAGATATCAGTTCCAGAAATTATCAGTTAATATTGTCTTATCAACTAAATTCTTGTAGTTCGAAAAATTTATTTTATTAAACACTAATCAGCTTAGGTGAAAAATGTCCCATAAAATCTTTTTTCTTAAGCTTTAGAAACAAAGGGGAGGAAATTAGAAATAATACTGGCCAACATGGCCAAGAAGAAACAGTTATTCTCCGACCGAAATTTTGATGAGAATAATTTTATTTTGACTGAAGAAAAAGCACAGGAGGACGATGTGCAAAATATTAAAGAACACAATTAATTGACACAAATTCGACAAAGAACGCAGCTAATTTTTTTAAACTTTAAAAAAAACGCCCTAAATGATTTAATATATATATATATTGCATTCAAAGTCAACTTTTCGGGAGAAAAAAAAAATTATTTTTTTTGGTTCAACCAGCAGCAAAAGAAGCAGAAATGGTCTTGACAAAACAAGAAAAAAAAAGATCCCATCAGGTAGGTCACCCATAAAAGGATATAAAATAACGACATTAAAGAGAGAGAAAAATGTTAGGGATAATATTGAAGCCAATATGCCAAACGCAAAATCACATGTGTGGCTTTATGACTGAAATGAACCGAACCCTTTAATTTCATTTTTCCCTCTTTACTCAGTTCCGCTTAAGTGTGAATATCTTCATTAAAAAGCCCTTACTTTTTTTGTATTTTTTTAACTTTATACGAACATTTGAATAAAACCAAATCTTCTTTCTTAACTTTTTATACGAACATTTAAATATAACAAAATCTTCTTTTTTAACTTTAGACGAACATTTAAATGCAACAAAATCTTCTTTTTTAACTTTATACGAACATTTAAATGAAACCAATTCTTCTTTTCTAACTTTATACGAACATTTAAATAAAATCAAATATTCTTTTTTAACTGTAGACTCTAACATTTAAATATAACAAAATCTTCTTTTTTAACTTATACGAACACTTAAATATAACAAAATCTTCTTTTTTAACTTTAGACGAACATTTAAATGCAACAAAATCTTCTTTTTTAACTTTATACGAACTTTTAAATGAAACCAATTCTTCTTTTTTAACTTTATACGAACGTTTAAATAAAACCAAATATTCTTTTTTAACTGTAGACTCTAACATTTAAATAAAACAAAATCTTCTTTTTTAACTTATACGAACATTTAAATATAACAAAATCTTCTTTTTTAACTTTATACGAACATTTAAATAAAACCAAATATTCTTTTTTAACTTAATACGAGCATTTAAATAAAACAAAATATTCTTTTTTAACTCTATGCGAACATTTAAATATAACAAAATCTTCTTTTTTAACTTTATGCGAACATTTAAATATAACAAAATTTTAAAGAGAAACAATTTAAACTTATGACTCTGAGACCTTTTTTTTATTTTTATGGTAAACAGAAAATTTGAGCAAAAAATCTCCTATTATCACTTACTATCATTTTCCTGAGTAGAATTATGCTTATAAAACCTTATTCAGTACGTTACCGACGCAACTGGAAATTTTGTCCATATAGTACAAACATTCTACTAAAATTCTGGTACAACTATTCTGGTTTCGTTATAAAAGTAACAGATATTTTCAAAACATAAACCTATTTAAAATAATAAATGCCATTAAAAAATATTTTATTTTCTAAATGTGAACTTGATATTAGAAAAAAAAGTCCTATTATTTTAATTATTTGACGAGTACTATCTTAAACATGCTCTGTACAATGATAATGTTTTTACAACCTAAAATATAAAATATTGTTGTGACATTTAAATTTTTAGAACTACTTAATGAGGGAAGCAAGACTTGTGTTTTCGAGAAATTTAAATTTTTTTGCGAAAAATCAAAGTTTTTTATCCTTAGAACTTTAGAAAAAATTATAATCCTTTCTATTTTAAGTCTTTTTTTAAAAAAAATCGTTTAGCAATATAAAAGTTGTTTAAAAAATTTAAATTTTTTTAAAAATGAAAAATTCTGTTAGAATTTTCTCTGTACTGAAAAATTCTGTACGAATAGGGCTTTTTTTTTGTTAAATTACACCATTTTTAATTATTATTTTTCTTAAAAAAATCTTTCATTTATCTTCCCATTTGACTTAACTTTCTGGCAAAACTTTTTTTTTTTCAATTAGAGATCTAAAATTTTCAAAAAAATGTGTTAAAAGGGACCAATACAAGCAATAAATCAGTGATTCGGCTTATTAGTGAAAGTGGGCGAATCAATGAATGGGTGAATAAACGAATTAGATAATCAATTTATCAATAATTTTTTTTTTTTTTAAATTTATGTATAATATGTGGTATGGCACAAATCAACTGCAAGTTATGACAATCAATGTTTTTATTGCTAACTCCATCTGTAAATACAGTGAAAGCTGAAATTTTTAAATAAATGGGTGATTATTAATTTTCACCATGTTGTGTTTATTTATTTTAAAAAGAAAAAAATTCTTGCTTATTAGTTTAACATATATTTATACCTACAAGAAATACATTTTTGCATTGCTCAAAATAAAAACCAACAGAATCTCATTATTAAAAGTGTATATTTATCCCTTTGATATCTAATACTTAAACCAAGGATAATTTTTGTTTACAATTTCTAAAGGTTAGATACAAAGAAAGCTCTGAGGTAATTAGTTCACGTCAAATTTATGCAGGAAATATTTGAAATTAAGAGTTCAACAAGAGTAAAGCATAAAATTTAAGGTACAAAAAATTAAAAATGCATCCAATATAAGCAAGGAGAGCTCCACGATCTCGTAACCAAACTGCAATGATGGGCAATGTGATTAAAGTTTCGTACCGACCGCCTTTTCTGCTCAGTCAGGTTGGTATCCATCGATCTAATGCTAGGTTGGCATCTAGCCACAACCAGGGATCGGACCCTGGCTCTTGATGACAGATTAGTACCTTAAATACGGATCAATTACAGCTTAAGTATTTAAACTAAAATTACAATCATACATCCCTTCATTTGCATCAATATTGATTAAAAATGTCAATAGAAAAAATTTCATATCATCAATACTGCCACATTGTGTTACATGTAAATCATCTTTAATTATAACCATATAAAAATATTATTGTATTTTTATTATATATTTATTTCGTCTAAAACTTCGTAAAAACATCTTTTCAAGATTTACTGCAGAACTACATTTTTGTGAAATTTTGTAACAATAAGGTAACTGGAAGTGATGTATATATATATTAAAAAGAAGGTGCAAGTTGCAGACTACTATATCATAAGTTTCCGTTCTTTAAGACTTCTTATTGTATAGTTATTTCGTGTGAAACTTCGTAAAAACATCTTTTCAATTCAATTTACTGCAAAATTACGGTTTTGTGAAATTTCTAACAATACGATAACTGAAAGGGATGCATGCATTTAAAAAAAAGGCTCAAATTGGAGACTAATATCTCAAAGTTTTTATAGGTATGAGGCTTTTTTTGAGCTTCTTTAAGACTTAAAGTATAAAGGTATCTTTGTGTAAGCATAAAAGGAAGTTATGGCTTTAAAAACAGCTTATGTAATCACTTTTAAAATGGTTGTAGCTTCTAATTGATTAAACGATTCATGTTTTAACCAGAACTTCGGAGTCAGCTGTTGAAACTTACAACTCCAACTCCGAACTCTTCTGAAAAATGTAGAAATGCTTTAATTTAACATATTTAAACTCACTGTTAACCGGCGACGAGTTAACTCGTCTTTTTATGCCCAAACGTTGTTGACCGATGGCGAGTTAAAACATCATTGCACTTTCAATGTCTAATAAATTTTTCATCGGTCAACAACGATTTGATTGAACATATTTTTACACACTGCTGACCTGTGACGAGTTAACACTTCTTCTAATGCCCAAGCGCTGTTGACTGATGACGAGTTAACTCATCATTGCAATATTGAGTTAACTCGTCATAGGTGAACAACTTTTGGGCATGAAATCTACATTTAAAGTGTTTTACGTTACTTACATATTCAGCTACAAATTAATAGCTGGTGACATAACATAGTTTCTGTATAAAATTGCCGGACAACAAAGTGTTGAGATTCGAACTAATAACCATAAATCCTCAATGTCTCTTATTAGAAGGAAAAAAAAGAATAAGCGTACCCCATCGGGGGTATCCAGGAATGATAAAAAAAAAAGGATAAAAGAGATTACGAATGTGAAGTGTTTTAATTTCCTTATAAGAATTGAACCACATGTTTTAGTTAAAACACACGTCATAAAAGTCCGTTCCTTTTTGGAATTTTCCTTAATTTTTTTTCTTTTTGTCATTTTTGTTCAAGGTGGCGATTGATAGAGATTTCCATTGGCTGTTTTTTATACAATCACAACGTTTATCTTTTTATTCAAAACATATGTTTTTTATAATTTCAATATTTTTTAATGTTATTTTCCAGTAGTTCTATCCTAACATAATTTAAATGATATTTAAATAATATAATTTAATAATAATTATCTTCGAGTAACATCTTTATTCACATAATTTTAAATATTTTTCTCAAGGACATTTTTAAACTGTACAACCAAGCATCCAAATAACCGGAGTTTCTTTGAACTCCGACTCTAATTTTAACCACAACTCTAATTTTAAATTAATGTTAGAAATAGTATAACAAAACAACTATAACAAAAATATTTCAAAGAGGTAAAACAAAATGTTTTAAAAACTGTTAATGGATACTATGAAATTTGATCATACTTACATGATATACAGCAGTAAAATATTATATTTGAGAAACGGTAATGAACATCTTTTAAAGGGATAAGTGCCCACTTCCCACTCTATCCTGCAAAGGTTTCTCCAAATGATGTTTTTTTTTTAAAAAAGAAGCTTTGAAAACTCGAAAATACTTTTTCAAAATTAAAATAATTTTTTGAAGGTTCAAAAAATATTTTTATTAAAAATACAGTATAAAAAATAAAATTTAACTAAAAGACAGTTTCAAGTTTTTCTTAAAAAAATTATTTAAATTTTTTTAAATAAATGAACTTTTTTAAGAAAAAAATTTAAGAAATGCACAAAAATGTTAGAAATAAAATACTGGACGAATATTTTAAAAATTGAGTTCATTATAGTCTCGCTTAATTTTCCAGATATTGATATTTTTTTCTAAAACTTATAAAAAGAGTTCCAAGAATTTCTTACAAAATATTTAAAGATATAAATATTTAAAGACTGATGTTATTATTATTTTCGAAACCCTAGCACAAATGGTTTTTAATTTATAAGAGATTTGATATAGCCTTCTGACACAATGGAGAAACAAAGATGCTAAGAAAACAAATGAATTGAAGAATAATTCAGTAGAAATAATTCGATAAACACAATTTTGTTAGTAGTGGAAGCTTCATATAATTCATTAAGGAATTTTACTAACACACACTCATTTATATGCATTACATACTTATAACATACATATATACGTATAACATTCATTTATCTGCTTATATCTATATGCATGCCCGAGCATCCCTAATAAGATGACATAGGATGATTATGCTTACTTTGTTATTTCAATGATAAAATTTAATTTTTTTTAATTAAAATTTCATTTATTTTCTAACGGATAGCAAGATTTTCTCTACTAAGAATTCGTATGTTAGTACCACTTTTCTTATAATTCTTTCTCTTTCTTTACAGTACCCGGGTCCAATGGACCCGGCTGTGAGGACAGAGACCCAACTTTATGAAGGGTTCGTATTTCATATGTCAAAAAGACAATGGACAGAAAAAATTCGCCCGAATAAATCTGCTCGCCACCGGCTAAGTCATATTGTCTGAATGTATAAATTATAACCAAATGATAATTAGTCATAAAACGTGTTATTGTTGATTATATGATTGTTGATTATTAAAAAAAGAATACTCACCCGATGCAATGACTTGCAGTGTGGAGCTCAGCAACACAAAAACGAGCACAATTTGATACATCACTATTTACAAAACAAAGCCCTCACATTTCAGAATCAAGTCATAAACACTCTAGCAAAACAACCATCATTCTTATCATCAAGACCCTAAACAAAGCCAGCTCATGTGCCTCACTCGTCTTGTCATTAACATTTACATCCCTGTTCGAAAGTTACCGCTTGCATCTGCAAAAACAGGGTTGCCATACCAGGTAAATCTTGCGTGTCAACCGGGGAATTACATAATTCAACGCCAATCTAAACAAGAACTCGAGTCTTTTTTTTAATCTCTGGCGTTGTTTGATGATACTACGATAATGAACACAACGTTGGGTTCATCCTCACCTTGCAAAAACTCGGCGACTTTTTGAGGCGCGGTTGCTATCTTATTGGTGGAACTTCTGGAGGCCCATTCTTTGTTGGGGTCAGGTTCAACAGCCCGTCTGTTCCAAAATGTAGGTCACCCACATCATCCCGGACATTAAGTTAAATGACGTCATCAAGAAACATAAATGTTTTTCTTTTAATTTGGGGAAAACTCCTCAGAAGTCCTTAATTTCTTTCCGAAACGGTGGTTGACTTTCTGTTTGTTTGTTGGAGTGGCGGATACAGACAGAAATCGGAAAGTTCATTCATCGAAAGTTCCGTTTCGCCCTATTTGGGAATTATTCGTTAAGTCATGGTGCATATTTTAACTTGTTTTTCTCTCAAATTCAATCATAGTTTAAACTGTGAAAGGCAAAAACATACCTTAAGTGATATCTGCTTTAGAATATTCGTCTTAATACTTTCCCTTCTAAAATCAAAAATGCATGTAACTTTCTAATGTCAAAGCTTAACTTCTCATTAAATACTTCACTATACTATCTGCTTTAGAATTCCTAGAACAATTCTCATTTTTATACTTTCCTTTTTTAAAACCAAAGTATATGCAGCTTTCTCTTATCTAATGAAACGTAAAAACTGAACAACTTCTCTCGAAATACTTCATTAAACTATCTGCTTCAGAATTCCTGAGACAATTTTCATTTTTATACTCTCGCTTTTAAACCAAATTACGTGCAACTTTCTCTTATCTAAATAAACGTAAATACTTAAAAGTTTCTCTCAAAATACTTCATTAAACTATCTGCTTTAGATAATTCTGCCTAAGATAATTCTCATCTTTATAATTTCCTTTTTAAAAACCAAAATATATTTAACTTCTCTTATCTAATTAAACTTATCTTAACAACTTCTCTTAATATACTTCACTAAACTATCTTCGTTTGAATTCCTGAGACAATTATCATCGTTATACTTTCCCTTTTAAAAAGTAAAATATATGTAACTTCTCTTATCTAAATAAACGTAACTTAACAACTTCTCTCGAAATACTTCATTAAACTATCTGCTTTAGAATTCCTTAGACAATTCTCATCTTTATACTTCCCCCTTTAAAAACCAAAATTAACTTTCTTTTGTCTAAATAAACGTAAAAACTTAACAACTTCTCTCGAAATACTCCATTAAGCTATCTGCTTTAGAATTCCTTAGACAATTCTCATCTTTATACTTTCCCTTTTAAAAACCGAAGTATATGCAACATTTTCTTATCTAAATAAACGTAAAAAATTAACAATTCTCTCAAAATACTTCATTAAACTATCAGCCTGATATAATTTTGAGCTTAAAACTTTTCTTTTTAAATCCAAGATGTAGTTAACTTTCTCTTATCTAAATAAATGTAATTTATAAATATTGTTTCTCTCAAAATACTTCTTTAAACTATCTGCTTTAGAATTCCTGATATAATTTGAAGCTTAATTTTTTTTTTAAATTTTAGAAATAATATAAAACTATATTTTATATTTAGGAATACTAAAAACGAAATCAAGTAGCTTTCTCTTACTCAACGCTTTGACACAAAATTTTTATAAAACATAATTTTATACTTTTTTCATAATTCTGTATTAATTAGGGTTGAAATAAGTGAAAATACAGTATTTAACATTTCAATAATTTATGGTTATGAAATACAGCTTAAAACAATCATGTATTTCTCTGCGTTAAAGGTAAAACCCTCCGAACACGGCTAACTTCCAAGTTCTGTTTTCTTCGTTATACTTTCCATTTTAAAATCCAAAATTTAAGTAATTTTCTCTTATTTGAATAAATGCAATTTCTTAATAATATACCAAAGCTGAAATTTATTCTTTAAATCATGTGTTTTAGAATTTAAAATTCTTAAGACAATTCTTTTTTTTTCTTCTTTCTTTATGTTTTTCCTCTTAAATTCCAAAATATATGTAGCTTCGTCTTATCTGAGTGAATGTAATTTCCTTACAAAATATCTAAGTTGAAATTTAATCTTTAAATCATCTGCTGTAAAATTCTTAAGACAATTCTTTTTTTTTTCTTTATACTTTTCCTCTTAAATTCCGAAATATATATAGCTACCTCTTATCTGAGTGAATGTAATTTCTTTATAAAATACCGAAGTTAAAAATTGTTCTTTAACCCATCTGCTTTAGAATTCTTAAGATAATTCTTTTCTTTTTTTTACTTTCCCTTTTTAACTCCATAATATATGTAGCTGACTCTTATCTGAGTGAATGTAATTTCTTTATGAAATACCGAAGTTAAAAATTGTTCTTTAAATCATCTGCATTAACATTTTTAAGACAATGATTTTCTTCCTTATACTTTCCCTCTTAAATTCCAAAATATATATAGCTAACCTCTTATCTGAGTGAATGTAATTTCTTTATAAAATACCTAAGTTGAAATTCGTGTTTCTTTAATCATCTACTTTATAATTCTTAAGGCAATTCTTTTCTTTCTTAATACTTTCCCTCTTACACTCAAAAATATTTGTAGCTTTCTTTTATCACAGTGAATGTAGTTTCTTTATAAAATATCTAAGTTGAAATTTATTTTTCAAATCATCTGCTTTAGAATTTTTAAGACAATTCCTTTTTCTTTAAACTTTTTCCTTATACTTTCCATCTTATTTCGAACGAAAATATATGTAGCTCTCTATTTTTCTATGTAAATTTAATTTTTCAATGAAATAAAAATAATTAAACTTTTTTAAAAAATATATATAATCTGCTTTAGAATTCTTATAACTTTTCTCTTTATATTTTGCCTCTTATAATCAAAATATATGTTATTTTTTAATGAAATACCAATTTTGTAATTTACTCTTAAAATCTTATAGGTTATAAAATTCCTGATACAATTCTCCTTTTCATATTTTCTTTTCTATATTCAAAATTTAAGTAGATTTATTTTCTCAGAATAAATTAATTTTTTTAACAAAATAGAATAATGTTGAAACTCATGTTTTATTATCATCTACTATATCATTCCTATAACTCTTTTCTTTATATTTTCCATTTTAAATCCAAAAAATACTTGTTCTTCGCTTCTTCTACATTAATTTAATTTTCCAATAAAATAATGCTGAAACTCATATTTCCTTACAACTTTTCTTTCTTTCCTACTTTTATTTTAAATATTTCTTAAAATACCATTTTTAGATGCTTAACATCGCTCGCTTTAAAATTTCTGAGAAAATTCTTCTCCTAATAATTTCTTTTTTCTATATAAAATATATATATATAGCTTTATTTTTCTGTGTAAGTTTAAAATAAACGTTGAAGCTTTAGAATTCCAACAACTCTTATCTTTATTCGTTCCCTTTTATGTTCAAAATATATGTAGCTTTCGTATATTAGTGTTGAAATGTATACCTTTTGTTAGAATATGTTTTACAATTATTGAGGCATTTTTTCACAGTAAATGTATATTTTCAACAAATAATAAAAATAAAGATTTTATTTGTGGCAGATATACTAAATAATTATCATGGGAAAATTATCTTGTTCATATTTTCCTTTCTTACTAAAAATAATAATAATGCACAGCCAACACTTCTTTAAATAAATGTTGGTTTTTCAATAAAATATCAGATTATCTATATTGAAATTCATATTTAAGCCTTTGCGGTTGTATGGCATCTCCAAGTCACCAGTTCCCATTGCGCACTAACAAAATACTGCCGCAAAAAGAGTTAATGTGCTTGCTTTTAGAGTTAAATATGCTTTACAGCTTTCAAGACAACTCTCTTAACGCATTCCCTTTTGATATTCAAAATATATGTAACAAGCGGGATCGTTAGCAACCGAGGTTTGAACTGTGGTTCAACTGATCGATTCGTACACTACTCTCGACTCGCACCGACCACAGTGCTCATGTAAAATATCCCTAGTGTTGAGTTGTCCATCCCTTATTTATCCCTTATTATCCCTTATTTATCCCAAATATCATTTCGTCGACAGGCTAACCGTGGTTGGTTTTCCTCGCAGTGTAATACAAACGAGGGTTAGTTTATACCTCTAAAGTCCTTCAGAAAAGTGACTTCGTCTCAATCTTGAAGTTTCCTCGTCCTCTGGGTAGATTTTAAAATTACAAGACAGCGGACATTGGTAGATACAAATCCAACATGAAATCGGCTAATCACAGTGACTGTCTTATGTTAAAAGCAACAAGATCTGTACAATATGATATGACTAATAAATTAGATATTTTTAACAAACAAAAGGCATATGTGTAATGCACCCATAAATAGATGATACAAAATAGATAGATATAATATAAAAAGAGAAGTGTTTAAAAACTGTTTTTAATTGCTTGAATCTCAATGAACAGAAAACCATGTGTCCATGAAATTAACAAAAATATTTCAAAATCTATATCGAACATCGATATAAAATTGGTACCAGTAATTTATGCAAGTAAATTGTTTATTTATCTTTTATTTAACGGTGCTTTTATTATGTTCGATTTTGATTATCGATATATTTAATAAACAGCTGCCATAGTTATCTTCAACTATAATCAACTGTTATATTGTTTATGCTTAACTTATGCTGCTATTTCAGCTAATTTTGAACGTTTTTATTAAAATGAAAATCACAAAAATCTTATCTAGAATTGAAAGTTTAAAACTAAAAATCGTGAAACTGGTCAAAATAATGTGTGACGATAAATTCTATTTGGCGAAAATATAGAGACGAATAAACCATCGAAACTTATATTATCATTAGACACAGAACATAATTAAAATTAGATTATTTTAGCTAAACGAAATTTCTATTGCCGATCATTTTTATTTGGCAATATGACGATAAATGCTGCTTGCAATAATATACAACTGTTGTCAACTATTTTTAACTGTTATATTGCCTATACTCAATTTATTGAATTATTTCAGCTAATTTAAATATTTTTATTAAAATGAAAAATAAAAATCGTGACACTCTTATTCAAAATTAAAGGATTAAGACTAAAAATCGTGTTCCGCTAAAAAAAAATTGTGTTAAAACATTTTAAGAACTTTTAATTGAATTAATCTTAATTTTGATTTATAAATTTGTTTATCGTCAAGTAACATAAATAATTACGAAAAAATCGTGGGAAAGGAGAGCGGAAGCGAGCAGAGGGGTTGAAAATCTAAGTAACACATTTATTTTAAAGTGACTTTAATGGTTTTTTAACATTTTCATTTCTTACGTTCTTTAAAAAGCACTAAATATTCTAATAGTTTTAATGATATAACGATTTAAGTGGAATATAAAAAACGGATATATAAAAATAAATTTAATCAAAATAAAATGGGTAACTAAAATACTAATGTTTTTGTCTTAAAAAAGCGACATTATCTGGTAAAGGTTAACAAATGAAACAAAACTTCGCAGATTGTACAAAAGAAATAAAACAATTTCCAAATTAAACTTGTAAACAATTCATTGTAAGTGTGAAAATGTGGCAAAAACATTCCTTCTAAACTATAAGCAGAAACACATCATAAGAATACAAGAGAATTAAATATTTGCAAAAATATCTTTTCTCTTAATATTCGGAGCTTTAATTCAATAATTTAAAAAAAGTTAATGAAACTGTAAAGTTGATTAAATATTTCAATTGTTCTAGTATCACACAGAACAAATTTGATCGTCGCATATATGAAAAGTTTAAAATATTTTTGTCATAAAAAATACCTTGAACCCTTTATGTTTTATTTCATGAATAAAAATATGCTACAAATCGTCTAGGTTCATTAATATTTATCAGATTACTTTGAAGTGTTCAAACATTCAGAGGTTATTAATAAATATTTAACGCTAATTAATTAAAAGAAATTGCCTCCTGCTTTGATGGAATATTCTAAATCCGTCGCAAATTAAAACCAACTAATTTTTATCTTACTCTCTCCGCCAGAACAGGAAACGTATCGTTGCCTATCTGTTTAAAATGTACGACACTCCCTCTCTATCAGATTAAACTGTTTATCGAAAAATTTCTCGTAAAAAAGGGGGTGAGGGCAAAGCAATTTTGAAAGTTATTAAACTGTTCCATCATTTTCTAGCAGTATGATAAAATGGTTTTATTTACTATCAGAATTATATAAAAAAGTTTACGTCTGTATATAAAAAAAAAATTTTTTCTTATTTTTCAATTAAAATGAAAATAATAAAGTAAACCGATAAAAAAATTTCACAAACTGTGTTTTTTAAGTGGACAAAAACAAAGAAACTAATTGTTTTTGTCAGACATTTTCAACACTAGAAAGACTGAAACTTTGTATATACCTATATTGCCCAAAGCAGTGAAAATGACTGCATTGTGAAAGAATAACTAATGTGTAAAGAAATTTGTTTCAAATTATTTTTTTATATTTTTTACAGTTATGTTATTAGTAAATATCAACTATAAAAATAATTATAAAAGTATCAAATTTCTAAGAAATTGTGTCATCATTGTTTTTCTAATTGAAATTAAAAAGCAGTCAAAATGACTTCCTTGGGTAATCTAGTGTTAACAAGGTTCATTACGAAAGTGATGCCTTCTACTATTTTTCACTTCGGCCTGATAAAAACAAAATCATTTTCTCCTCTTAGTTCACCTGAAAAACTTATTTTATTATTATTTATTTTTAGTTATCTTTACTTTAGTTTAATTTTATTTCTTTATTTTTAGTTATCTTTATTTTAGTTTAGTTTTATTTCTTTATTTTTAGTTATATATTGTCATCAAACACAGTTATCCAGTTAAGATTATGTTACTTAAGATCAACGAAATTTCAATAGTCGATCATTTTAATTTGGCGATATAACGATGATTGCTGGCAACAAAAAAACGACTGTATCTCGCATTGTAAAGCAGTTATAAATCTGAGTCCTTAAGCTGAACGGAATTTTGATGGACAATAAATTCAATATGGCGACTGTTTATTTTTGCAGAAGTCAAGAAACCATTTTAACTTGCATTTTCATCATGCATAGNGAGTAAGTAATTTTATCAGTTAGCTTAACATTATATATATATATATATATATCAAAATGTGGAGAAAACATGGAAAAATTACAGAAATTTTTCAAGAATTCTTGAAAAATTTCCTGTTCATGAAAGTTCATTTGAAGTCGCTACTCGCTTTATAGATTTCATTTTATGTTTTTTTATGTTTTTTCTTTATATTTCATTTTCTGTTTTTACTTGATATTTTCACTTAATGTGTTCTATTTTATTTGTTGTAAATTTTTTGTTTTTGGAGTGCTCCTCACACTAGTGTATTGATATATTTTGTTTTGGCTATATTGATACAACATTAGGAAGCACTCCTTTTTGCGTATATAATCGTGTGAGCTGATGAAATGAAGCAGATTTTATTTTTCGGATTTTTACATTATTTTTCTTTTTTCCTCTTTTCATTGTTCAAAAATTTGTCCATGTTTCTCTACATTTTGAACTTATTTTATGAGTTCTATTTACTTGCAGTTTATGCGCAATAAATAAAACTTATTGTTCTTCTTAATTTTCTCCATTTTTTTTCTTTTTGTATTTATCTATTATGCTATATATCAGGGGTGGACAAGCTTCTTGATAGTCGAGCCATTTTTCAAAATTTGAAATTTCTCGCGAGCCGCAATTAAAAAAGTATTTAAAAGGTATGCAAAAAAGTTATTAAATTTTTTTTTACATAAATTATATTTATTGAAAACATATAACTACAAAATATGTGTATTGAATTTAAATATTAAAAATTAAACACATTTATTTTACTTCTCTTGATAATTCTTTATAATTTGGTGAATAATTGGTGACAGCACTTCTCAGTAATTCTTTGAGATGCTGATTAGTTAATACTGATCGGTGTTCGGATTTCCCGAATTTTAAAGTGGAATAAAATGATTCACATAAGTACGTTGTTCCGAATGTTGAAATAATTCGACAAGCAGCCTTTTTTAATTCAGGATACTTCAATTCTAGTACAAATTTCCAAAATTCAGTAATCGATGCCGACTTATATTTCAATTGTAGAGCTTGATCTTCTTACTTCTCTATTAATTCTAATTCTCCAGAAGCTTTTTGTGTCATAATTATATTGGAAATGGAAAACTCACCTTGAATTGAACAACGTTGCACTTAGTCCTTCATATTTGTTATCAGTAATTTAAAAGACATTTTGAAACACATATGGAACTATAATAATTTTTTTAAATATAATAAAACATGGCATAAAAACCATTTAATCAATTTAATTTAGTTTTCAGATTTGCATTCTTTACTAAAAATGCATGGTAATAAGAACTATAATGTTAAAACCAGAATTTCCCATAAATCGTTACCATGTATACGAAAAATTTACCAAATGAATTAGTTAAATATCGTAAACTCCTGTTTGTGAAAATTGCAACACCATGAAGGAATCGTCATAATTGAGTGACATTTAATACACAGTTGAGTGGTAGTGGTACAAATAAATGATTAAACTTTCAAAGCAAACAAACAATAACAAGAGATCGAAATCAGTATTTTGTGTAACCACCACGCTCCGCAATAAGTGCTGCTACACGACATGGCATGGAGTCAAGCAAACTTTGAATGTCTGTCTGAGGAAGAGAATTCAATACTGTTTGTATGCGTACCCAAAGTTCGTCTGTAGAAGCAACAGGACGAGGATTACGAGCGAGACGCCGACCAACGAAATCCCACACATGTTCAATCGGCGACATATCCGGGGAATACGCCGGCCAAGGAAGAAGTTGTACCTGTCGCGATGCAAGGAAGGATTGAACAGTCCTAGCAATATGAGGGCGGGCATTGTCCTGTTGAAATACAGCACCTGGCAAGGCTTGAAGGAAGGGAACAGCTTGGGGCTGTAGAACTTCACTGATGTACCGGTTGCTGTTCAGATTACCCACAATTCGTAGCAATTGAGATCGTCCATGATATGCTATGGCACCCCAGACCATAACTCCCGGTGTTCGTCCACTGTGGCGTTCGATAACGCACTCCGGAAGATGGCGTTCACCGGCATAGCGTCTGACACGAATGCGGCCATCATGGTACCACAAATTGAAGCGAGATTCGTCAGAAAACACGACACGCTGCCAATCAGCACGCCAGCCCCTTTGCTGTTTGGCCCATTGCAGCCGCAGGCGGCGAAGGTTTAGCGTGAGGGGGATCCTGTATAAAGGAGTCCTTGCGTGCAGTCCACGCTGCAGCAGACGTCTACGAATTGACAAAGCATACAATGAAACACTTGTAGCTATTGACCACCATGCTGCCACTTGTCTAGAGGGAGCCGTACGGTCCGTTAGCGCAACGCCTAACAGGTGTCTATCATCGCGAGCTGACGTGACATTTCGGGGTCCACTCCCGGATTTCAGAGTTGTCCGACACTCGTCCATCCACTGCTATCAAACACGCATCACTGTGCTGCTGTTACGCTGCACACGAGCGGCTACTGCACGATAAGATAATCCAGCTTCACGAAGGCCGATGATTCGCCCCCGTTTAAACTCCGTAAGTTGTTGAAATCTCGCTCTCTTTCGTAGAATAGGCATAAGTAATGACTAAGCTAACGTTTACCACTAGCAGATAACCACCAATAACTATACTCGCTTGGCTACAGCCGTCTATTTATTCGGACCCATCCGCCATTCAGAGGGCGCTGCTCATCAGCATACGCATGCGCTACTGGTCTGAAATTCTAATCATTTGCATATCATATGCATATCTCTATTTTGCATTTCCTGAAAATTTCAGCTCACTCGCGTATGTCCTTCATGGTGTTGCAATTTTCACAAGCATGAGTTTATATTTTGGTTTTATTTCCCAGTTGTTTTTTTCCCCCACCAGAAATGGCATTACAGTACGGTAGTTTTGCCTGAATTTTATTTCTTATTGTTGAAAATAGTTAAAATTGAAATCCACGTACTTCAGCCCGGGCAACAGCTATAAACTGAGGGGAAAAAATTTGGTTAATATACTGTTTAAAACTAATTAAGGTGTTATGATCGGGGGAGGGTTTCAGAATTAGAATACTTAAATACAGTTATGCTGTGCATTCTGCTTGGTTACCATTATAGTTCAGATGTTTTACAAGACAATTATGAAAGGTGACAAAAAGCAGCTAGTATGAAGATAAACCCTTCTTGTTCTGTCAAGCAACAATTAAAACTTAGATTGTCAATCAAAGTGTTCCAGATAAGATTGACCTCTTTACACTTCAAACTCTTTGACAAGGAGTGAAACAGTCGAAATTTTGATTACCGGTAAATTCTATTTTCAACAATAAGAAAATATTTGCTTCATGTGATGTTATTCAGCATAGAGCTTCAGATGATGAAATTATAGCACTCTACCCAATCTTAAAGTAGTCAGAATTTTGATAGACGATAATTTAACTTCGTCGATAATACAGTGATTAATTCTGCCTAAACTATGGAAACTTGTATTGTCCTCTAACACAGAACGTCAATTAAAATTTTAATCTTTTAACTAGTCTTCAAATGGTTTGCAATTTTGATTGACTATAAAAATTGCAATTATTTTCGATTGTATCCAATGATTCACTTAACTTCCATTGTATCAATCGATTTATATAATTTCCATTGCATCTTGCATATTAATCTGGCATTCAGTTGCAGTTAAAATTTGAACATTATAAGAAAATGGGAAAAGAGCTGAAATTTCGATTGTAAGATTCCAATATTACAAACACAAAAAATGATAGTTGATAAAATTTTAATATTATTTATTAATAGTCTTTCACTTGCATTATAATCTTAATGATTAATAAACTTTAGACACACAAAACTAACACACTTAACTTAACACAAAAATGAATACAAGGCAATAGAATAAATCACAAAAATAGATACATGAGAATTAAGACTATTAATGCAGGAACACTTTATCTCCTAATTCAGTGGTCGGCAAAGGGCGGCTCCAGAGCCGCGTGTGGCTCCTTCGCTCCTTAAGAGCGGCTCTGGCACAAATATCCACGGAAGGCGCAATAATATTTTCATTTTTAAAAAAAAACTTGGCAAGAAAAAAATTACATCTTATTTTGATAAATTAAAATCCTCTTAATGCTACGATAACCGAGTTGAAATTTTTCCCTCTTGAAATTGACATTGGTAGCTTTGAAATACAATTGCTGGATTTAAAAAACAAGCAGATATGGCGCTCTAAATTCGAACGTCTTTCTGTTGAATTGGAAATATTGGAGAAGAAAAAATTTGATCCAAGTGGTCAGCTTTGAATGACCAGGAGAAGGAAGACATGATCATTTTCAACGCTTGGAATAGTATTCCTAACTCTTATGATTAGCTGAAAAACCTCGCGTTTGCTGTTCTTTCCCTTTTCGGATCTACATATATATGCGAACAATCTTTTTCAAGCATGAACATTATCAAGAATAAACTGAGAAGTCGTCTTTTTGATGAGATCTTGGAATCATGCCTAAAATTAAAAACAACAATATACAAACCTGACTTACTGAAACTTTCCAAGGCACATTGTTGCAAGCACATTGTTTGCATTAATAAATATTTATTAAGTATGAAATTTAGTTTTATTTAGTGTACTACTTATTTAGTGTAATAAAAGTTTACTAAACAAGCAGATTTAGCTCCCAATTTTTTTAAAAATTGTTGTAATGTTCATATTTGGCTCTTTGGCTAACAAATTTGCCTACCACTGTCCTAATTTATGTGAGCTTTTAATTTTTTAGTGATTTCTATTACTTTTACTCAAAAAAACAAAACAAAAATGCACTATTCCCAAATTTTTGAAAAATTAGATAAAACGTATTTGTTTAACTCGTGTAGAACGCTAAGGAGAATCGCTAATTGAAAAGTATATTTCTGTTGAGTCAATCTTATGAGTATTTAAATTGAAACACAAAAAAAACAGTAAATGAATTCTTAAAATTTTTCATCAGATCAATATTTATTTTAACAACAATTACTTATTGTCTGCCAACCCATAATTAAAAGTTAAGAAGCAAAATAAGTCACCAAACGAAAGAAAACAGAATATTTAATTATTTTCAAAAAAATATACATTAGTAAGATTTCTAATGAAAAAAATAAAAATTTAGATCTTTTTTATAAAACAAATAATTCATCAAAATAATCATTTCAATTTAAACATAACAGCAATAAAATTACCATAAAATACGACCTACCATCAATTAAATTAAAATTCATACTTACATTCAACATGCTTTTTCATAATTTATAATATATTTTTTTCCAAATGTACTAACATTAAAAAAATAATACAGTCAACTTACAAAATTAATTTTCTTATTACAACTGAGCTACATAACATGGGATTTAAATAAATGCAAGTAGGTAGGAAATCATAGACTAGATAAAAAAAAAAAGAGAAAAAAAAAACACAAAATCACTCACTCAAATAAAAATTAACTAAAATATTTGTAACACAATACACAAAGTTTGTTATTAAAGTACATTCAACATACAGGCACATAGAGATTTATTTCTTAAGCACTGCTTTATGAGTGTAACGAATGTTACGCAACAAGTTTGCAATAAAAATAACTTATCTAAAAACATATTATTCAAATTTATAAAATTGAGAGATCATTAGTAAAGAGAATTAATAAAGTTTTTGAATGTTAAATCAAACTATTTTTAAGTTAAATTTAATTTTACTTCCCACTTTCATACTTAAATAAATTAAAACTCTTGAAATTCAAATTTTAAGTGAGAAATAATCAACTTGATTGGCAAAATATTAAAATTTATTTACAAGAATGTGACTGGTGAGCAAAACTGTACAAATTTAATAAAACTAAGATTTTCTAGTTGAAGATTTGCTTTCAAATTGTTGGGGATAATACATATTTTAGAAACAAAACCAAAAAACTTTTGCAATATTTTAGTATAAAATAAACGGAAAATTAACTAGCTGTTTTCTAATAATTCGCAAACAATCCAAATTTTTAAAGCAAATTTAATAAAGGTGTAGAATCTAAATCACGATTATTGTAAATTGGCTTAAACTTAGCCTCAGACCAATTTTCATGCTTTTTAAGAATAAATTTAAATTTTTGAATTTTAAATTTTAAGTGTTAAAAACTTGACTGGCAAAAAGTTTAAATTTATTTACAAGAATGTCAAATCTACTTGCAAAAAGCTTAATATTTTGTGCAAAAACAATTTAAATTTAATTCAAATGAGACAATTAAGTTGATTAGTTGTTAGAGATAATACCTGTTTCTACATAGGGAGAAAAAAAATCGTAATATTCAAATATAAAATTAGCATGATAAATGAAAAATTAACTATCTGTTTTCTTATTATTCACAGATAATTTAAGCATAATTTGTTATTGGCTACGTGTTTTTAAAGCGTTATGCTAGCACTGCATTAGTCATAGAAATGAAAAAAAAAGTTAATGTTATGCAATATACATTTCTTACTCTTCTCCTGCAATTAAAAATAATTCTTAGTGTGATTGAAGACCTTAGTGGGAGATCTTGCTAATAAACATGATCTTCCTCCACAAAACATGAATCGCTTTTATAAGCAGTTCATCAGTGTTTCTAAGCTTTCTTTTGATTTTCACAAATGTATTAAACGTGTTTGTCTATTGAGTTCTTCAATTACATTTTGAGAAGTTCTCTTATTTATAGTCTGAACACTATAACGCACTTAAGATACAAATATCATATCAGAATAAGTTATTATTTGTCTTGCACAAAAATAAATGAAATAAAAAAGGTCCAAAGTAAAATGCTTTATAAAAAGAATTAATTCACAATTATTTTATATTTCTGGTAAAGATTGAGCATACTAAATACACGGTAATATTCAAGTTATAAACAGTGAAATTACTGCAGTTTCCAACAATGGTTTGTTCAGTTTTGTTGAATAAAGGACGGGCAAATGTGGAAGACAACTACAATTGTACTGGATCACTTACAAAACTATAAAGGAATTAAATTTAAATATAATTATAATAGAAATATTTCAAATAATTATCTTTAAAATAAGTGAACTGCAAATCCAAATATAAAAATATTCAATTAATTATCCTTCAGTTAATTCTAAATCAAAAGTGAAATTTGTTCATATAATTTTCTTTGGATTCACTCTACATACAAGTTGAGAATTATTTTTTTTTTTTCAAAACAAAAATAGTAGTAAACAACCTAGTTTCTAAAATATTTAATTCTGAAAAATATTGTATCAATAAATTTAGCATACAGTAGTTCGCTTTTTGACTTAAGCACTGAAAATTTTCAATCAAGATAGAAAAAAAGTAAAATAAATTCTAAAAGCTCAAAACGAAAGTTAATACATAAAAATTTAATATTAACATGAAATATTATTTGAAGAAAGAAAATAGGTTACATTTTAATTTATAATCAAAATATATTTTAAAAAGATATTAATTCAGAATATCCTACTTATTTTCTTAAATTATTGCCGTATTTTACAATATATATTTTTAACTTACTGAAATATAATTAACATATAAAAATATACTTTTCTTAGCTAAAACCCAAAACAAAATTTTGAAACTTTATATATTTTTTTATTAAAAAAAAAACTCTTAAGAGTACAACATTAGCACAATTTCTGTAAATTGCAAATAATATTTATGTAACAATTTTATGACAGAAAAAATTTGAAATAAATGGATTAGATTGAAGATAGTAGTTTACAACCAAATTTTATAACTTTTAGATGCTTAAACAATAAAATATTCTATTTTCTAAAAGCAATTTTTATTCTGAAAATTTTCTAGTGATTTTCGATTAAATTTAGTTATTTTACATAAATGTAAACTACAATGCATACCAGGTCAGTATCAGTATCAAATGCTAAAATTTTATATCTCAATATAAATTTCCGAAATTTAAACAGAGATAGTGAGATGGATTACTTGATTTGAAGCAAAATAAAAGTTTAATTTTAACAAAATTAAATTTTCAACAGAATTAAATTTTGAACAAAAAAAAAGCTCTAAAATGTTAATAAGCTTAAGTATAGCATTGATTTGTTATGGCACAACTGAGTATTTATATCTCATAAAATTGACTATATTAAATGAAATACACACATTATATACAGTTCTAAAAATATATGTATAGTATATATAAAAAAAAATGAAAGATCAATTTTTGAAAGTTTATATATCACCAATCTATCAACATTTTTTGTACAAATCACATAAATTGAGATAATACTTTGAATTGTTAAATCAATATCACGACATATTTTACTAAGCAAGGAACAAAAAATAATTTCAGCTGCTTTAAAGTCTTGATTTTAATCTCTACAAGGCTTTCTGAAACATTTTTTTTTTGCCTGATTTCAGAGTAATTAAAAATATTATATAAAAAAATACCTAAAATTAATAACAAACTTCTGCTATACAAAAATTGACACTTATTTAGTTTATTCTAAAAATAACAGAAATATTGAGATGAGTTTAACAAATTAAATTAAAAGGATTTAAACATACTACTTTAGGATAAAACTTTTTCTATCATAGAACAAAAACTAATTGAGATTTACTTATTTCAGAAATAATAAAATTCGAATGTGTTATACAAAATGAGATTAAAATAAAAAGGTATACAAAGCTTCATATTTAAATATATTGAACAAAAGTGCATTATTAAATAGACTAGAACAAACAAAAAACAGTTACATCTCAATATTCAAAAATAATATTTTTTCATAATTGTGTCAAAAATAAATCAAACCCTAATCAATATTCATTTTATAAATAATAAAACTTTAATAAGTGATACAGCTGTATTATAAATGAAAATGCTATAAATAAAGTCTGCCATTATTATGGCAGACTTTATTTATAGCATTTTCATTTAATAGATTTCAATCACAGATTTCTACAATCAATATTTATTATTTTAAAAATAATAAAAATCTTGATTTCACACAATTGTATTGAAAACAGAAATGTTGTAAACAAAGTCTGATATATAATTAAAAAATTTGAACAAAAAAAGCATTATGCACTTTTGTTCAAAACTCTAATCTGCTTATATAGAATATTCTACTTATTTTCTCTGAAATTCATTGTCTTATGTTATTATAAATTTTAAACTTGACTTGAACTTACAAAAAAGTGCAAAAGTGGAAAGACAAGAACAAGCAGAATAAAGTTAAACCTTAGACCATATTAAAAAATAGTAATAAGCATTTGTTCACAATTGTATCAATCAAGTCCTACTCAGTATTTATTGAATTTTTAAATAAAAATTTTGATCAGCAACATAGTTCAGTTTAAAAAAAATGTTGCAAACAAAGACTCAAAACTATAAATTTTGAATAAAAGTGTATTATTAAGTATAAATAATACAAAATATAGTTACCCTCAGCTTAAAAACTAAAAATTATTGCACAACCAAGTATCATCGAACACAAGAACTAAATATTTATTTTAAAATAATAAAAGTTCTGATATGTTACTTAAATATAGTTAAAATAAAAATAGTGTAAACTAAGTTGTTTGATAAATAAAAATGATAAATAAAAACATGCTATTAATGTAAATCATAGTTACACCACTTTAAAAAAAAAAAAATTATGTTCAGGAGAACATAATTTATTCCACATCTAATGAGAAAATAATAAGACTTAATCTTTATCTACAATTTTAAAAATAATAAAGACAGTTGAGGCTGAAAATTCAGGAGTCAAAACAAGATTTCTTGTCATGATTCGGTTTTTGGTATTCAGGGAAAAATAATTTTAAATTTGTGAAAAAATAAATTTTTCAAAGTTTATGAAATATGTATCTAAATGAAAACCGCATTTATTTACTATTTTATGTACATTTAAATATTGATGTATAGTAAAAATTAATTTGTCTTTTGTTGGTAGTTAGAAAAGTCATTTCACATACTTTGGTAAATTTTTCAGGAGTGCTTAAATTTGCAATTGTTGAAAATTCCCACAAAAATAAATACAAATTGTTATGTTTATGAGAAAGAAACATTTTGAAGTCGAGAACTTTGTAAAAGATCTATTTAAATTTCCCAGATTTTAATTAAAGGTCTTTTTATGATATTGTGATTTTTGCAATGGGTTCTTATTTAAGATTTGGATTTCTGTGAAGCATCTTACTTAAGACTCAGAATTTTGTGGAAGGGCTTTTTTTTTATGATTCTAAATTTTGCGAAGCCTACTTAAGTACGCTTCTTTTCTTTTCTTAGATTGATCCCTAAAACTAGAATAGGATTTCTATCAAAACATTAAATTAAAAACCAAAGATACATTTTATAACTCGATAAAGTAAAATATGTCGCTAAACTCACACTTTTACTTGTGCAGTAAATCTAGAGATATTAATTAATTCATATAAATGAATCAATATAACTAGGCAGAAAAACTGTACAAAAATAAACACAGCTGACATAAAATATTTTTATAGGTACCATTGCTTTCTGAAATCACTATCAATAGCTACGATAGACTTTTTAGCTTCAATTTACAAACACACATATATATTTTACATTTTGATACTCGAATATTTCACAAAGAGGGTTTTCACAGCAAATTGAAATGATTCAGCACAGCATTTTAGGTGATAATAGAATGTTCTTGCCCAAGCGCTTCTAAAAAAAGACCCATCGGGGTCTTTTTCAAACCAATTGTTTCAATTTTATTGATGACCTTGTTTCGGATATTTCTCAACCGCATCGAGGAATGAATGAATATCACTGAAAAAAGAACAATAAGTTAAGAAAAATTATGGAATTCACTACATAAAACTCATGATTTGAAAGAATACATTTTTTTATCGATTTCAACCTCTATGAATTGATTAATAAATATAAAATATTAATTTTAGAGAAATATAAACTCCTGATTCTGCTTTGAATGTTAGATATAGTGAAATATAGATAAAGTTCATTGCAAAATATATATTAAATTGTTACCTATTTCAACTGTTATGAATAGATTAATGAACATAACATATTAATAGTTATGAATAGATTAATAAATATAACATATCTAATAAATATAATTAATAAATATAACAATGTTATGAATAGATTAATAAACATAACATATTAATTTTAAAGAAACATAAACTCTTGATTCTGCTTTCGTCACCTATTTCAACCTCTATGAATAGATTAATAAATATAACATACTAATTTCAAAGAAACATAAACTCTTGATTCTGCTTTCGTCACCTATTTCAACCTCTATGAATAGATTAATAAATATAACATACTAATTTTAAAGAAATATAAACTCGTGATTCTGCTTTGAATGTTAGATAAAGTGGAAATAAAGATGAAGTTCATTGTGAAATATAATTTAATGGATATGCATAAGCAGATGTTTATAAGAATGTAAAATTATTAGTAGAAGGTCCAATTTCTAATAACTAGTATATTAAGGAGTATAAATTAGCACTTTGCTGTTATCTTAAATTTTAGTAAAATAGTTGAGGTTGGCTACAACGTTTTTGATGCCCTAATGCTCAGAATTTATGGACCCCATGTGCATAATGCCAATCTTTGCAATTACTGACTATAAATAAGCAGAACAGCTAAACTTAAACACTGTAATTTAATATAAATATTCATTGTTCAAAAGAGATGTATCGACAGTGTTTTCCACGCTAGGAAGCACTACAGGCTCTTTACGGCCCACATTTTTGGATAACTATATCCAGCATATTTTGAGGCCATTTGGCTCCACATGTTCTCTATGTTAACTGTGAACAGAGTAAATAATGAAGACAGTAAATAGTGAAGACAGTACATGTATTTGTATAATAATTCTGTACATAAATTGTGAATAAGATAGTAAACATGTGGTTTGAGAGGTAATAATATTCAAATAAAAATCGTTAAAAAACATTTATTACCGTGTCAATAACAAACTATGAAAAAAATGAACTTTGTCCCATTACTCTACTTAAATACTATCACTAACATATGCATGGTGCACTGCTTGCAACAAATAAAAATAAACAAGTCAAAAGAAGTCAAACAGGACTGCCAAAAAAGTGAGTTCTTTCTAAATATTGCAACCATGTCTACTTTTTTAACACTAGATCTATAAATAGCTACAACAAATTTTTAGTTCAAACTCACTAGGATTACTTAACATCATTAAAATCTTATAAAATGCAACAGATCAGAGCTCAGAAATAATATTATTTATTTTGTTTATTGAAAACAAAACTATCGTGTACAATAAGCAGCAAACTTTCTAATGAGAAGTTGGGAAAGTAAGGAGCTAGAAAATTGTTTTTGTTTCAAATGTAAACAAAAATAAATCTTGAGCTTCTTATCTCAATTAAAAAACACCATCAAAATTTCAAAAATCTGTCTAACACTAAAACTTAATATTAAATTTAGAACACTTTGAGCAGAATTTGTTAAAACAATCAATTTTCTGTTTGATGAAATTTCTCTAATCATAGTTTTATTTGAAATTCTAAATAGATTGTATGTGCAAAAAAATGTTAGGATTTTTTTTTATTTTTATAAACAGCAGTAATTATTAGAAAATTGACCTAAAAGGTTTTGTTTAAAAAGGGGAGATAGCTAAATAGTAAAATCATGTAAAATAGTTGAAGTCAGTATTCCCTAAATGCAGTTGTCTACATGAAAATGTCCCCTCAAAAATTTAAATAATTAAAATTGTAGTATATGGATACTTAAAATAAATACTGATTCATTATTATCCTTCAAAAGATCCTATTTTCTAAGTGCAAAGGCTAAGAATGTATTTTATCTCAAATCTTAGGGAGCAGAAAATAAATTTAATACAACAAATTTAAAAAAATAATTTACATTTAAGCTGTAGTAGGAAATCAGTATAGATTTTATCAATATACATCTTTAAGAAGAAAAAGATAATTTTTAGACACTAATACATGCTACATGTTGATTGATAATTGCAATAATTTTTATTTGTTTATTTACAAATGTTTTTTTTTCTTTCCTTTTTTATAATTTTTCAGAATTTTTGACGGCAGACTTTCTTGCATTAAAAATAGTGTAAAGCTGGGAAATTTAAAAACAATTTTACTCAAGGTCTCAATGATTGGAGAATTAATTCACAATTAACAAGTGTAAAATTTTACATATTTTAAAACATTACGTTTTTAGAATATTCATAAAATGCAAAAAATATTTACAAATAAAAACATAATAAAAACTAAAAGAAATGAAAAAAATACCATTATAATACCTTCCACCATAAAAAAAATCCTAGACTTTTCAAAATACTGCAGGTCATTTACATATAACAAATTTTTTAAAGATAATATTTTTAAAAAATCAATAAAGCATTAAAAATAATTTTTCAAAAAAAAAATAATTTTTTTTTGTTTTTAGAACATGAATAAAAAACTAAGTAAATAAAAATAATTTTAACTAAAATAAATCAATTAAGGAAGACAATAGGAATAACAATTCAATTTTCCTTAAAAAAAAAGTTTCTTACTTTATACTTAATATTTCAAAATATTAGCAGATCACTAAAAAAAAATTTTTTTTTAAATAATATTGTAACAGACATTTAGGTATATCAAAAATTACCTAATTAAGTACAAACATATCCTACCAATGTATACATTTTGAACCAGCAGTTTTTAATAAATAATTCAAGCAATGTTGTTAAGCTATAAAAATCAGGAACAAAAGTTTTATACTATTGTATAAAATAAGATGATTCAAAAAATAAAACCTACAAAGAACAGGCAGCATGATTCCAAACAGAAAAATTAGGACCGATCCAAGCATATAGACCACAAAATAACCTCCTATAAATGTAACATTAGAAAATATTAAAATAGTTAATGTTATAAAAAGAAACAAAATATACATTTACATTGCAAAAATATATGTTAAAAGTTCACTATTAAATAAATTGAAATAATTTTCTTACATACCAAAAATACTTTTATGCATTTTACTTTCAACTAAGTTACAAAAAAAGATATAAAAATTTTATTTTTTTGTTAGTAAATTTTTACAAAAATTTTTTAATGCTTTTTCCTTCATAAGATCAATTTTCTATAATGAAAATGTCTCATTCGTACAGATTTCTCATAGTCACTTTTTTTACACTAATTTCCCATGACCAAACAACAAAAAAATTTAATTAATTAAAAATCATTATGTGTAAAATACCAGACTTCCAACTTTCTATGCTATATGAAGAAATTTCCTTCAGCAGCAGGAAAGTTTAGGTTTTAATGTATGATTCTTTGTTTAGTACATTCGAATTAAAATTATTTTCTCTGCCACTATATGTAAATGATTCAAAGCTTCATATAAAACGGCACTTTGTTCCACCGCTCTTGTGGTGAGGCTTTTAAAATGTTGACAAAATTGCACAAAATTATGAAAGTTTTAGCTTTTGACTGTTCAGCTTTCTCTAAAATATAATAAAGAGATGTGATATTTAATGCACTTCCGCATATCATTTTTCTGACAATAAAGCTCTAAATACTTTTTTTGAATAGACTTTTTCTAATTAGTCATTTCTAAAATTTCAAGTCTACAATAAAATTTTAAACAAAAATCAAAAAACCTCTAATCAAGAATTTGAAAACAAATTATTGAGTTGCAAACTAAAATTAAATTTTATTATGCAAAAAATTCCGCACAAAGCAACAGATAAACATATTTACAGACAAATTTTATAACCAGTGTCCAACAGCAAACCGAATTTTTAATTTTTGACTATACAACTCGATAGCCTTGTAATTTTGAACCCAACTCAGAAGAAAAGGGAACTCCTGGATTAAGCACTGAAATAAACCAGCCATTGTAAAGGATTTTTTGAAGAATATAATCTGCTACATGGAGAGGAAAACCACGAAAACCTCGTCATCACTATGTTCGGTGAGAGTGGGCAGCATATAGCTGCCAACAGGGATAGGGACAAATCCAGTAGATGTTTGAAATAACATAAATTTCATGATAATTCTTGCACAATGTACTTAGTATTTTATACATAGGAAATTTTAGGGATTTTTATAGTCATCAAAATAGATTAACTGCAGTATATTCAGTTATAATTAGCATTAAATAAACTTGAAATGTTATGAATTATGTTTACTCATAATTCTGAAGAGTAATAAGCATTTAATTCATCAAAGTTAAAAGATTTTTTAATTAATTTAAAAAAGGTAATTAAAGGTAAAAATATATAAACTGAACAGTTTAGAACAAAAAAGTTTTAAATTGATTTTTATAAATGAGGATCGCTTCATTACGCATTAGTAATATTCATTTAAATATTTAAGCAAGCAATAATCTCTGGAAAATTCTATTTCAAAAGGGAATTTTTTTAGGAAACTTGCTCAAATTTAGGGAATTTTCTAATATGTACAAAAACCATAAGAATTTTTATTAAACCATTAGACCAGGAGAAACTGGCAAAATCCAGATATCAAAATATTTAAGAATATAATTTACGTACAAACCAGTCATTAGAGGGATTCGAACTTGGTTCACCTCATTGGAAGGCAAATACTCGATCTCCCAAGTCTCTCAAGCCAACTCTTTCATTATTTTATTTTATTTAAATGCATATGAGACCAGGAGTTGAAATGTTTAAATCTGAACTTTACTAGCCCATCCACTTTAGAGCCCTTTTCTAACTAAAAATTGCTTTTTAACTTTTTTAATTGTTAAACCAGAGATGTAAGTTTCCTTCATAGTGGGTGAAAAAACAGGAAAACATCACTCTGGAAGCTTTTTTAAAAATAAAAATAAATAAATATCAAACATTAAAAATAATTTTTTAGGCAGTTTATAATTGCAATCTTATTGAAATAATATTAATTTCAAAACTGCTTAATATATCATTTTTAAATAAGTGATAATTAAAAAGCAACAACTAGTTAAAAAAATTTATGAATTTCTTAAGAAATGAAAATAACTGTAATCCACCGATATTTAAGTAAAATAGTCTTAAATATTACACACAGCAAACCTAATTTCATATAATTTTACGAAGAACTGTTCATTCAATTTTAAGAAGAATTTTATGAAGCATCACAATCAAATTTTACATTAACAAATCACATATGATACATATGCACTACGATAAAATAAACCATACGCTGAATTCACAATCACAAATCACATTAATTTTTATAGTCAAGTGCTATAAGACATGAATACTTAAACCAAATCTCAAATGGTAGATTTTAAAATTCTATACAAAACTACTAAAATTAAAGCGAAAATGGTTATTTTTTAAAAAGGTAAATGCAAAGAACTTATAAATTTCTTGTGTTATCTTTCTTTAAATAAACGCTAGTCTCATAATACTTATGAGAATAGCGTACATTATTGCTAAACAATTGTATTGGACTTTTAGTTTATTTTCCATTTTGTGGAGTTTCTTCCAGGATACTGGAAGAAATAGGTTTCTTCCAGACGAATTGTCAATTCTGGTTTAAGTTCTATAAATTTTGTTCTTACTCTTATTTATTTGTATCAAAAGAAATCACTAAATTCAAAATAAATTTAAATGTATATCACTTGCTTATACTAAATCATAAAGAAAACACTAAGTGAAAATGAAGTTTCCCTTCTAAATGAAAGCCATGTCAAAGTGAATTAAGGGGTGCATTTTTATGGGCTTATATGCATGTGATATTAATATCTTTCCCTGAAATTTCTTGGAATAATAACATAAAGTAAATGTTAATTTCAATTTTAGTTTCTCATTTTTTTTATGCATTATTAGAATTAAATATGTCTTACAAAATATAGAAATTGGTCCAAAAATTCAAAAAACAAATAATAATAACTACATAAATATAAAAAAACCGACAGAAATGTACCACGTTTTAAAGCAACTTTTAAAATGACATTTACAAAAAGATTTTTAGAACATATTCATGAACTAGTATATAAGAATAAATTATATAAATTTAAATTTCTTTTTTAAGTAAACTTTTTAAGATTGCAAATTAGCTGAATAAAATTTGATTTCAGATTTTATGAATCAGGAAATTTAATTCTGTACTAAAAATTATAAAAGAACAATTTATAATTTTACAATATCCATGGCCAATTTACAGAAGATAATGATGAAATTCTTAACTATCAAGAATTAGTATCCAGTATTGACCCTGACTCCAGCAAATTTATTCTTGCCTCTAGGAAGCTTTCAACACAAAAACTTTTCATGGAATATATTTTTCTTTTTTTTTTGTAAAAATAAACTTTTCAGCAAATAATAAATCAACACAGATTGAGAGATGTTAGACTTAAATGTAAATGAATTACCAGAAAAAATCACTAGAAGACTGACTACAGGGTGATCTCGTTTGAATTTTGCTGCAGTTCTTTTTGAGTTAGTCACATAGCAGAATAATCCGAAGGCTGCGAGCATTGCTGCAATGCCACAAAGCATTTTAGCAGGATGAATAAGTCTAAAATAGACAATAATATGTTAAAATGAATTCAAAAGAAACATTTAATAAATAATTTTTACAATTATAGACAAAAAATAAATTTCAAATTAAAAATAATATATTGACAATAGCAAAAAAAATTATCTTACAAAACGAAGTTTCAAAAATTATGTTAGCGTTTTCCGAAAAAAGATATATCAATACTGGTCATTTTAGCATACCTGACAAACATTAAACACACTAACCATCTTACATTTATAAAACTGACTTTTAACTTACACGTTTTTTCACTGAGTAAGTTATTTTCTATGTCTATTTCTATATATATGGGCAGTATGTGCAAGGCAACACTGTTTTTTCTTTGTAATTTCAGAAGATTAAAATAATTATTTAATCAAAAGTTCTTATGGGGAAAGAATTACAGAAATCAATTTAGTATTTTTGACAGAAAATACCGCTTTTTGGTTCGGATTTCATTGATTTTTTAAAATGCGTTTATCACAATGTATTTTTTAATTTCCAATTTAATACAAAAACTAAATTCATAATGACCCTTCAAAAGCAGCCTTATTCGAAAAAAATTCTCTCCTAGTATAAAATATTTCTTTCATCACACTTATCAACAAATATAATCAATATATTTGATGAAAATAATTTTTTTTTTCACCATTCTAAGTCTCTCAAAAGGTTAGAACTGTTAGGCTCAGTAGTTAGAATGCTAAAAGGTGAAATAAAATTAAAAAAATAGTAATAATAATTTTAAAATGGCCCTTTGTTCATTACAGTAATTATAAATTAGGCTCAGTTCAGATTAAAATACCATTTCTATTTTAATCATCATTTTATTATTTTCCTAGTAGAAATTGGAAACATANTTATTTATGTGTATTAATTTATAAAAACCACTATTTGATTGACTTATAATAGAAAGGGCGGCAAACTGGAGATCGCCCCGGGCGGCAAAAGTTCTAGGTACGCCACTGATTAAACCTATGTAATTCTTCTCAGTCCATGATACAATAAATATTTTATGAGCCTTTATGCTTTTATATTTATTCGTTGAGAGTTTTCAAAATATTAGATATTTTTGGTTTATCTGGGAGCAGATAAAATAAATTTTTTTTCACATTTTTTTATTAATTTAATTTTCTTGAGATGGAGGCAACAACCATTTTGTTTTACGTTTTAAAAAAATGAGAATTTGTTCTGGCTGCTCTGAATTAAAAACATCAAAATTTAATCATTTATTATAGAAATTCAATCACAGGATCCATAAAACATTGATAACTTATTACTTTCCTCAACATCATTATACATACAATATTCACTGTTTCAATAATAATAAAGAGCAATCTACCTGTAATAATAAATACACTATAAATAATTTTATGAGTAATAGCTAACAAAAAATTGAGCTAATTCCAATTCCTTTTGAATCAGAAATCAAGTGCACACAGAAATTTAACCATAAATATTCATAAATTTAGTAAACATTATTATATTTTCCCCAACAGGTGAAAGTATAAAATTAATGAAGGTAACTTTAGAAATTTTGCTGAGTTTATTAAATATGGAATAACAAAGAGAACGAACACCTTTATTTTAATGGCATGATAAATGGGAACATTACAATCATTTCCTTGATAGCAGAATTTGATCTTTGATAACAAAATAGAAGAGAATATTCAGCGTTCTTTAAAAAGCTACTACTTCCACAACTACACACTAACGAATGTAAAAACTCTGATTAAGTTTAAATGGAAAAATTTGAAAGTTTAATTGGCTTCAAAGGAAGATGAAATTTGGGAAGATTTTCAGTATTGTGATCTGTGGCACACTAATAACTAAGTCTTGGCAACTTCTGAACAGTGGTCTGCAAAAAAGTAAAAAAAATAAACATTACAGAAGGTGACAATTTTGATGGGTATAAGGTGATAATTCCATATCGTGATATGTTGCGCCAATTACAATTGCCAAATAGATTTTAAACTTGAAAATTTTTTTAAAAAAAGCATGTAGATGTCTGTCTGGGGGTGGCTAAGAGTTATACCTTTCAAGTTGATCCCTTTCTGTGATTTTTTCTTTAGTTTCTCGCAGGCCACTGCCCAGAAGTTGCTAAGAGTTGGCGATTATTCTACCACAGATCACAATACGGAAACCTCTGCAGGTATAACTCATAGCCAACCACTGGGCAAATCTCTACATGCCATTTTAAGAAAAATTTCATGTTTAAAATCCATTTAGCGCCTTGGCGATTGTTGTAGTTTGAGCAGCAGATTATGATACGGGGATATCCCTTAAAATTTCCTTAATACTCATGTTAATTACATAAAATTGGCTACTGAATTTTTAAATAACTGCACAAACAATAATGATAATGCAAGTTTGAAGGAAAATGTAACTATCGAATTAGAGAAAAAAAATCGACATCAAAGAATTAAAATAACTAGGAAATACTGAAATAATAATTATTACTTATAAAACATCAAAACTATGCGATTTTAAAGAATAAACTAATAATAAAAATTAATGGAGATTTGGCATTAATATATCGTTTGATTCATTGGTATATTAGTGATACTAAAACTCACCCAACAATAAGAAAAACAATTACAGACATAAAAAAGTAATTTGTCTGGTAGTAGAGTAAATTATTGCACACTCGATTTGCCCATTTATCCATGTCTTTGACATTAGGTATCTGAAATCTTGCTGATTCCAATAAGAAATCATCCAGACTTCTCATAGGTGCAATTTCAACTGAATTAGACATTTTTATGTCAATAATTTTCAACTATGTTGAATTATCACCTTTTTTTATTATTAAACGAAACAATTAAATACTATATGCAATAGCGAGGCAGAAAGTATTATACGGCACATAAATTCTGAAGTATTACAATCACAGCTGTCAATTTCTAAATCGAGCTAGCAAAACAAAAAGTAAAAAGGGTGTGTAGAGTTCTTGTTGCCACCACAAAAAAATATTTTATACTTGTTTCTTAAATTAGTCTTTACTAATAAGGAGAACAATTAAAAATTTTGATTCTATAAATTATATGTCATTCCATATAATTACATAATTTGTTTACCAACATTATGAGAACTTGTTGAAAAATATCGCTTGAGTACATCTCAACTCTAAATTCAAAACAAAACTCCTCCCATTTACCAAATTTGCTACTTCGTTTGTAATCTTAAATTCTTAGAAATTGACTCACTCAATTTAGATCCTTCATTCAGGAAATTTAATCACGAACTTCTTGATAGATTTATTTTTAAACTTGCACTGATCATTAGAAACAAGCAAGTATGGTTGTTTTATTATGTTTTTACTTATATTTATCTTACAAATTTTCGTTAAACGAGTGGTTTAAAGCCACTTGTATATGAAATTTTTTTGTTTAGTTGAAAGTAAACATTACCCATTTTTTTTACCGTTCTGTGTTTATAAAATATTAATTTCAACCTTCGCAATGATTTTTTTATTTTAGGTGTATTTTTTTTTATTTTTGGNATATTTTGTACACGTTATTTATGAACAAGAAATCGGAACCGGTTACTTAATAACTGATATATCTTAACCGATAAGTTCTAAGGAGTAGTCAGGGAATTTGAGCCAATGAGAAGGAAGAGGCGTAAACGTCATGATCCGAGGAAAACTGGTTCCCTCCGCCAGAAACGTAATCTTCCTTCCTCGGCGACTCTTCGCCAACTTGCCGTAGTTATGATAATATCCCCACCCCTTGCGTATCCTCTTAAATTTAGGCCGAAGGTTAATAGATTATTTGATGAAATGTGATTTTGTTCGTGGGAAGTTTCATATGGTTAATGATTTATGCAAACTTGTATTGCTTTTTTTTCTAATGAACTACTAAGGTTCCGCATGAATATTTGAGAGCTCGAAAACATTCGACATAAGGATACAACCTTGAATGCGGATTTCCATAAGAGTAAGTGACGCATATCTAGGAACTATTTCTTAGAATATCACATTTGGCTGAATGATTTTTTTTTTTTTCATTTTAGATGCATTTGTTTTTAACTATTGTAGTTTTTCTCTGAAGACAACTATTTTTAAAACATAATTTTAAGTTTTGAAAAGGGGAAAACCCCTCACGTATCCTTTTAAATTTAAACCGAAGGTAATTGTTCTTATTTTATATAATTTTTTAAATGCATTGACTTGTTTCGTTTGGTATAGCAATTCTAACTTATTTGATGAAATGTGTTTTTGCTCGTGGGGAGTTCGTTTCATATCGTGGAAGTCTCGGATGGTTATTGATTTATGCAAACTAGTATTGCTATCTTGTCTAATGAACTACTTAAGCCCTGCATAAATGTTTTAAAGCTTTTAAATATTCGTCATAAGGATTCAACCCTGAATGAGATTTCGATAAGAATCAGTGACACATATCTAGGAACTGTTAATTGGAAAACCAAATTGTTACCAAGCTAACAGGTTTCAAATTTCTGATTTTTATAGTATTGAAAATACAAAAAGTATTAATAAAAACAAATAAAAAGTCACAACATAAGCTACAGCTGAAATGTGCACAATTGTTATAATATTTAATTAACCTCACATTTTAATCAATATAAGAATTCATTAATGTAGTTATGCAGTAAAAGAATAGATTTCAAGCTAGTAATTTAGTTTGTTCTTAATTTATAATCTACTGATTTCATTTGCCATTTTGTTTTATCACATTTCAAAATTCTGATTTTGGTTTTAAAATCATTACTGGTAAAGTATTGGGACTATTTTTATATAAGAACATCAATATGTAGTGTAGTGCCTATATTTTTATAAATGTATTGATTATCATTAGATATGCTAATGTATATAAAGTGAAATGAATTTTTAAATTTCAAATTATAATGATTTCCAAATTTTATTTTTTAGGAAAATGAGTTGTCTAAGCTTTATTTTACTAGGAGCCGTTTGTTTTATTTTGGCACCTGAAGGTAAATATTTTAATTATAATTTTATAACTTCTGTTTAATTATTCATTTATAAAGAGATTTTTTTTTGTTTAATTCAGTCTGTGTTCAGGGCAATGTTAATTTAATTTTAACTTGGTTTGCATAAAAATAAATTTTAATGATTTTTACTAATAGTTAAATGAAAAAATCTGTGACGATGTGGACTGATGATGAAATCTGAGTAAATTAAGCTTAATTTGTATGTTATTACTTGGATCAAACAATTTTTATTCTATGTGTTTATTTAGAGCAATCAAAAGTTTTTTGCTTATTGTGTATTAAAATTATTTCAAATTTCTTTGAGTATACCAACAAATTTATTCTTTTCATCTTATTCTGGTAGAAAGTGAAAGTTCCACATCAGACAAAAGCAACGGCTTTTCTTTATGATCTAAAAGAATATTGTGTACTTGATAATTTTATAAAACTTTGTAAAGTAAAATCTACAAAGTTATTCCTTTTGAAGGAAAAATATTTAGGAATTAAATGCTGTTACAAACTCCATTTTGAACTTAAAATTTTTCTTTACTTTTTTTATATATAAAATTTAGATTCAATGTTTTTGTTTCTATAACTTTTTATAAAATTCAGAAACTTAAATATCCTTTGACTGCTAAATAAATTTTTTAAAAAAAGAATAAATCATGATCTTAAACTAAAGGTGCACCACCTGCTGCCCACAGACTGCTGCCCACCTGCTGTTCATGTGCAGCCTGCGTGTGCTTTTGAATGCACTAAAAATTTCTTTTAATTTGTTTTTTGTTTAAACATTATAATAAATTTTCTTTCATTAAAATATTTAGTTCAAATTTATATTACTCTATAATAGGGGTGCACAAGCTATGGCCTGCAAGCCGCATGCGGCCTGCGAGAGTAACTTATGAACACAATTAAAAATTTCTCTTAATTTAGTTTTTGTTCAAACATAACTTTTCTTTTATTAAAATATTTAATTAAAATTTATATTACTCTATAAAATGCTTTTTTGCACTTTTATTCTGTAGGCTTCTTTTTGTTAAGAATTTATATCTCCCCTCCCAATATTTCCGTATATATATAAAAATTAATTATTGTGAAAAATGGAAAGTTTTTTAAAACAATGTATCAGTTTTTTAAGTTTTAAATAAATTCAAATAATTAATTTTCTGAAAATATGATAAGTTTACTGATAAAAAAATTTGGTGCTTAGAGCTTACATTAATGTTTAGATAAAAAAATTATCATATTTGCCTCTAACATGATTAAATATGTGTGCGGCCCTGCGATAATCTACGTACTGTACGATTGGTCCTTGACTACAATAAGTTGTGCACCTCTACTCTATAAAATGCTTATATTTTTTTTTCACTTGCACATTTTGCTTCTTTTTGGTTAAAATTTATATATCCTTCCTCCCCCAGTATTTATGTGTATATATATTTATATTTGATAAATTAATTATTGTGAAGAAAGGAAAAAGTTTTTTTAGTTTTAACTAATTAGAAGTATTTAATTTTCTGCAAATATGTTATTAAATTGATAAAAATATTTAGTGCCTAGAACATTAATGTTTAGAAAAAAATTACTAAATATGCTTGCGGCCCTTCATTAATCTACCTTCCGTACAAGTGGCCCTTCACTCAAAAAGGTTGTGCATCTCTTAGTTAAGTTTAGTGCTGATACTTTTTTTTTTAATGAGATAATTTTTAATGTTCATTGTATAACCAGGGGTCTGCTAAACAGAAATTTGAGTCCGTTAACGAAACCTTCACAAAATAATTTATCTTTTAATCGGACCCTTACAAATTTGTTTATCTTCATTATTGTTTTGTTAATCGAATAAACCCTTCCCTCCAGGGGGGGGGACAGAAAGACAAACTAGGTTTCCCTAAGTTTAAATTCCAAATGTAGTATTCTAAGAAAATATTTCTACTTTTACAAGCATCGTGTGCGTAAATCACAATTTTTTTTTGTATATAAATAATTAATCAATTCATATTTATTCATAAAACTAATTAATAGAATATTATGTAAATAAAGATTCATTTCTGGCAATTTTTTAAATAAAATATCATAAATTTAAAAATTGTTTAAGTTTACTTAATGCATAACACATTAAAAGTGATACATTACTAAGTTGTGTTATTTGAAATATATCAATTGAAATTATTAAAAATGTGAGTGATTTTGTTTCTATTATTCATCCGAAATGAATATTTTGTGTTGAACAGTAAAGGCTAAATACCAAATATTTGTATGTTACATCTCTAATTTAGTAGCAGCAATTGTTGAGCAGAATCTTGTATCTATTTACAATTTAGAAACTTCTTGAAAAGGTTTTTAGAAATTTTTGCAATAACAGAACCTTATTTGCACAAATTCACAAAAGCAGGACCTTGGTTGAAAGACTGTGACTTAACACTTATTTTATATTCACAAATTATGAATAGTTTTTTCACAATTTTACAAAAATAGGACTTTTTACGAAATTTCTGGACAGACCCCTGATAACTGTACTTTTAAGTTACAGTTGTCAAAAAAAATTTTAATTTTATTTTTTTCTTTTTAAGTAGCAATGGCTCTGGAGTGTTCACAGATGGGATTAACATCTATGACTTGTCCTTTACCACTTGTGAATGATGACGATGAAATATTTTGTTGCGAAACTTCTGCAAAAGGTCTGCATAAATGTTGTGACATTGAAGAGTTCATGAAACAAAAGTAAGTTTTATCTTGAATTTTGTTGCAAGGCCTTGTTTTTCTTTTTGTAATTTACAAATTTTTCAGAACTAATGGTTCTTCGATTGAAAATAGAAACGTTGCATAACCAAAAATGAAAACATTACATTTGTAAATTCTTATATTGTTTTTTATACTCACAAATATTTCAAAACCACACAATCAGTATTGAGTATATCGGCAAGGAGTTTTAAAATCAGATCATAGCTCAAAATGCTTATTTACACGAATGGAGCCAAGCTTCGAGCTATGTCCAGGTTTAAAGACTTATCAATGATATACTAGACATTCTGCATTCTCTATTTTTTACATGTCTTTTTTAAATCCTATTTAAATATAGTAAAGGTTTTAAGTTATGAAAAGGAATTGATTTGATAAATTATCACAGTAAAGGTGGAAATTAAAAACCAGAATGTATAATAAAACCAAAAAGTTGTGAAAGGTGATAACTATAAATTTCTTTCTATATCATTCAAAAAGTGAATTATTTTACAATTTATAATTTTTTTCACTGATTTTAAAAATAAGTCACAATATTTTTATAACATTAATATTTAATTTTTCACAAAAGGTCTAAAACTATTAATACTTATAACTGTAATTATGAATTTATATAATGTATATTTGTATTGTAAAGTTTGTTGAAGAATGAAATGCTGAAAAAATGCTTTATTCAGGGTATACATAATAAAATAAAATTGTTAATGTTTTTATCTTCAAAATTGATAATGATCCTTTAATAAAATTCTAAGTATAATTTTTTTTTATTACTTTGTTTGGTTTCAAACAAAATTTCTGAGGCAGAAAATTTTTATTGTGTTTAAAGGCATTCATAGATGTTGTATTAAGTTCAAGCAATCATTGCGTAGGGGAAGCGAAAGACTGCAATTTTTTCTTATAACCTATTTTTAATTAATGTAAATAGTAAATCTAAAGCAAGGCCTCTTTTTTTTTCCAACTCTTTTATAACAAGAAAATAAAGTGCTTTCTCACTTCGAAATTCAATACAATAACTTCCATAATGTTTTCCCCTCAATATTGTGATATTCTGTAAAGCAATAAATAAACCCTTGTAAAATGTTATTTTCTCCCTTTTTTGATGATTTTCGTTTTTAAGTACTGAAAAAAACTTTTATTTTGTCTTACTTAGCTATTTTTCAGACTTTTCTAAAAGGAGAAGACTTGCTGTTGATTTTGTATTTATTCCAATGTAAAAATGGCTTTTGTTCAGATTTCAATATGACCACATCCTTCAAATGAAATCTCTTCCAACGCACCCAAAAGTGTTTCCCTTCTTGAGGTTACAGGTGTAACTTTCCTATCTGATTTCTTTAAAGAACAAAATTAGCAGACATCACTCGCCTCATGGCGACTAAATAAAATGAAGTGGCTACCAAAAAAATTACCATCATTTACCACTCACTCGCAAATGCCTCTTTTTGTCATTTGACACCTCATCCTCACCATTCTTTAGTTCTTAGAAATGCACCCCCATGAACATAAACATTTTCGATAACTTCTGTTTATTTTTTTCATTAAATGCTTAACAGCAAGTTTGCTAATGAATTTCCTATAAGGCAAAATTTAAGCACGATAAAATTAAATCCTAACTTTCTTTCAATGTATTTAAATGAGAGGATTTTATTTCTTCATAATTGTCTGATATATTTTTTCTAATTTTTTCCTCCTTTTTTATTGACTATTGATTTCAACATCTTTTCAGATGTGACTGACTTTGTTTTTTTTTATTGAAGCCATAAAGTAGAATTAATTTCTGACGAAAAGAAACTCCTCTAAGAGTAGGCTGATGTTGATAATTTTGTTTATTTGCTGTTTTTGTTTACTTGTTTTTGTTTATCTGCTATCATCTTTGGCATGCACATACCAAAAGACAATGCAGAAGATACAGACAAGGTGCAGAAGATTAAAAAAAAGAAAGAATGAACAATGAAAGAAAAAATTAACAATGAAAAATGAGAGATAAAACATAACTGAGAGCAGCAATTCTAACCTTAATATTTTATGTTAAGATATTTAAATTTTCAGAGATAGTCATTGCACTTCATTCTGATATAGAAGTTACTGATAGTAAAAGGAACAAGTTTAAAATCAAACCTATTATATATATATATATATTTTAATTATTTTTCCCGTAAACATGATTTGTTATAATATCTGATTACTTTAATTGCATTTTTTTAAACTAAAAAAATATTTTTTTTATAGTGCTTACGTAGTAAAATCATTAAGATACTTGTAACACAAAAAGTGGAATGTGGAAAGAAAAGAGGTAGCCGCCAACAAATTTACCTCTATCACCCACCAGATAATTCATGTTGGAACCAGATAAATCAAAAATGACCACTCATATTACATTAGCAAATCTTTATAATTTAGATATGTGATGTTAGATTATTCTATGTAAAGCTCTTCCCCTTTAGTCTTAATAGTGTTGGATTTTTAAACTAAGCATTTTATTAAATTTATTATTTTATTTTATTAATATTAAAATTATAAAAAAAGTTGTATTCCCAAAATATGTAGGTCCTCAATATAGCAATATATCTCTCCAAGGGTATATTTATTTGGTCTCCTAAATATTGTTGTAATGCAGTTTTACTGTTTAAGTATTTTAAGTTTTTTGTAAGAATTTTAAAAATCAGGCCATGAAGAAAAACCAAATGCTTTAGCCTTTCAACTACCATGTCCAAGTTGAAAGTATTGAGACGCTTAGAAACTTGGGAAAATATCTGTTATTCACGATTTATTAAAATGTGAGTTTCGTCAAGAGTTAAACTAATCCTACAATAATTTGACAAAAGGGAAAACCGCTAAATTGGCTCATGCATTAAAGCAATCTTATAGTGCTAATATGTAAGTAAATGAATATACAATTGTTGCTAATAAATCATTGCACATTTAAATTGTATGCAAAGTTAGCTTTTATATTGATTGAAAAAGTTAAAGTTTATAAAAGTTATAAGATTGAATTAAAAATAAGTATAAACATCAGAAATTTGTGAATTTAAAAAGCTAGGAAATATGTAATGAACTAATATCAACTACAGAACTAACAGACAGAACGAAACAGAACTAATATCAACTTTGAAAGTATTTCCTGAACAGTAGTATATCCTTGCTGCTAAATAAGGCACATTGAACCATGTAACAAAAATATATTTAGGTGAGAATATAGGGTGTGTTTTTTTTAATAGGTTAATAAAATAAGTAATCTGTTATTTAAAAAAAAATGAAAGATAATCAATAGGGGAAAACACTTTTTGTTTTGTATTATTGACCTGATTTAACAGATTAAAGCCTAGTCTTAGGACCTCATAACTTTTTTTATCATATATTGTTTCTTAAATAGAAGAATTTTAAATTAAAAAGTTGATAGAGTATAAATTTGAATATATTCCTAACACTCAAACCTATCCTTTAGACATGTTGCTAGATTCTAAATTGACATTAAAATTAATGTAAAAACATAAACTGAACGTTGATTCACTGGTGAATCATAAAATAACATGGCTCCTTCTCACTGGAGCGACTGCATTAGAAAGTTCCCACTTTTGTGTCGTTTAGTAGTACAGTCTCTAGACTCAAATGAACCATGTAATCCACAGGATTAAGATCTGGCGAGTAGGATGGGCATTCTTCAGATGATATCATGTTTGAAAAATGCTCATTCACCACTCTGGTCTATTTGGTCTTGTTAGCTAATGCATAGTCCTGTTTAAACATCCAGTTTACATTATTTTTAATTTATTGCAATTCTCCAAAATTTTATGGAGGCTAGCATATGCTTTGTAGCCAATATTTTCGTATAGATTCTTTATATACCATAAAAACTAAATTGTGTATTTGTAGGAATTATGTGTACTTCTGTTGTATATTAATTTAATTATATTTTTAAATATGTATATTTTTATAGCTCTGGTATATTGGCTGGTATAGTAATTGCTGCTGTGGTGATTTTCTTGATCATTACTTTGTGCTGCTGCTGTTTCTGCAGTTGCTGTTGTTTGGCCAAACGTCGAGTTCAAAGAGGACATGTTCTTTATGGTTAGTTGCATCTGTGTATTGGTTTAGGTAAAAAGCTATTTGAATATATTTCAATAAAGAATTTAGATGCGCAAATTTAAAATTAACCTTATTCTGATGTTTAAAAATGTCATAAAATTTAAAAAGCACTTTTATTAGTGCTGTGAAACCTCAGTAAAGTTAGTATGCTAAAGGAATTCTTAAAATATAAATATACAATGTATGTGCAACTTAGATATCTTGCATTCTATGTTTTATCCAACTGGGGAAAAAAATAGAAGGAAAACTTGTTTTAAGTGGTATCAACTCCTCAGATCTTAATCTGCTCTTAATTTTTAGGTGCATAAAGCATGAGCCCTCAATGAAAATTTTAGCATCCTGCGATAATTTAAATGTTTCTTTGACTATTTACTAACAAAAGTTTAAATGTAACTACAGCAAAATGAGAAAGTTTTTCCAATTCTCTATTCAATCAAAATTCAATGTTAATGACATGTATCGAAAATCATGTATTTTAAATCAAACATTTATCTTTGAACTATGGTCAAAATTTGTAGGAGTATGATACTTATTAGATTCATATTATGAAATCTCTCTTAATTACGATATGTATTACAAAGATTGTGACAATAAATTGGTCTCTCTCCTTAGACTATAAAAAAAAAAAAAAAAAAAAAATTCGCCCCATTCATAGGGGCGTATCTGTTTTAAAAAGTGCTTAAAGGTACTTATTTTCAATTTTTAATATAAATTTATTAGTTTTCTTAATTTGCTTAATTCTTTACAAATTTTTTATAAATTCAGTATGATCAATAATATTAATCTTGTTAATGTTTTGTTGTATATGCTATTATAAATAACATTTATTTAAATTTAAAAAAATACAGTTGATTACCTTTTTAAAACAATAGTTAGACTAATTAGAATTTTGAATTAAAACTTTTTTCAGAATGAAATGAAATAATTAATTTAAAAAAATAGTATGAGCCACTCAATATTGAATATATTTGAAGTTCTGTATAAATTGCTTTTATACTGGCTAAATTACAAGAAGAGAGTTCTTAGTCAGAAACTAGTTATTTTATCATGATCATGTAAAGTCTTTGAAAATTATTTTGTTAATGTATACGGGAAGAACTTTCAACAATAGGAAGAAAACATTTTTATCAGCGTGCATATCATAATTATATTTTTTAAAGTGCTTAGAAATAGTTGTTAAGTGCTTAGAAGGTACTTGTCGTTTGTTGAAAAATTGGGCTGCGCACCCTGATTCTCCCATGACAGATTCTGTTTAGGAGAATGTTTCCCCTCTGGAATGCTTTATAAATAAACTTTATTTAGGGGCTGAATAGGTTTTTGAAAATCATCCGTAATGCTTGGTTTCAGGCCTGGTGTAAAATGTCTTAAAGTGAAGCTTCACTGAATATCTATCACTTTATTGCTTCTGAAATCCGTGTTTTTTTTTTGTTTTTTTTATTAACATTTTATCCTTATTGGAACAAATTACTCAAAATTAATTAAATATTCAATATAGTTTATTCAATGCTTTGAATGTAGTTTATATTCAAAGCCTATTTTAAATAAGAAAGAAAAAGAGCTTGTTATTTGTAGTTATTAAAAATATTTTTTGAAATAAATAATTCTCGTGAGCCGACGGTGCATTCTAAAAAGCATTGTGGACAATATAGATTAAAATAGCTGGTCTTAGGATGAGATATTTACCATTAATAATTGGAGTATACATCTTTATTTAGAATCTAAAATCATTTTCATTTTGTGTCTGGTGATATAAATATCCATTACTTTAATTGTATGTATGTCTCTTTGTCCAAGTTGCAATTAAAGTCACTAACTAAACGCTTAAAATTGTCATTATTTTTTTAAATTCCATAACTTATTGTATTTGTGGAAAACTAACATTCATATGAAACTAGAAGAATAAAATTTCTTTAATAATAACTTTTTTCCGTCTTTGAAATTTGGATATGATATTTGTGCAAGGTTCGTAGTTGTCCATTGTCCATATTTTCCTGATAAGAAAATATTTTGTTCTTATTATTTTTCTTTTTTAAATTATGTTCCAGATTTTTGTTTGTGACAGAAAATTACATTTTCTAAGATTTGGAATTTATATCCAATACGTTTTTATTTGAATTAATTATGCGATTAGAAATAGACCAAATTCTACAATACCAATGTAGGGACTGTCTACTAATTACTTACACGGTTCAGGCAATTAGCCTTACCTATGGGATTCATTGTTTCAACCTCTTCAGGAAGGAATTAAATCATTAAATGAAATGGAAATTAAATTGACAATTTTACATTGTGAAGTTTTTATGATTTCAAGATTGATATGCTTAATTATTATTTTTGTCTAATGCAGTAACAAATCTTGTAAAATGGAGATTTATAGTTACACAGGGTGCGTAGCGTTTTTAAAAAGTGCTTAAAGGTGCTTATTTCCGATTTTCCTTTTTCAAAAGCCTTTAAAGGTGCTTTTTAAAAAGTGCTTAAATTTCCCTTTTCGAAAATGAGATTTTTTTCTTTACCATATTTATTTTCTCCACGAATCATGCAAAAAGACATTATTCTATTCAGAATGTTTAAATTAATTCAACCTCAATCTATTTCAGTGTACCATCGGTCCGTAACGTATGAAACCGCCATTCGTTTTACCTGATTCAAAATTTCATGATTTTTGACAAATGTCAAAAACTATGCCCAAAAAAAAAATTTTTTTTTTTTTTAACATGACGGTTAGAACCGTCAATAGTCAAAATCTTGCAAACCCTGCATAATTATATTTCTTCTAAAGTGCTTAAAAGGTGCTTTTTTGTTGAAAAATTTGGCTATGCACCACAAATGTTTATTTGTAAGGCTGGAATTTTAACTTTCATTTACATAAGCAAAGTTTGTTTTAATTCGCTTGCTGTACTACCAAATTAAAGGCTATCGTTGCTAGTGGGGCTAACTTACAATTAGGCCATTATAAAATAATCCATCTATATGATAATACATTTCAATTTTTGAACATTGATTAAAATATACGTAGTTGATTCTAGAAATAGTAGTTGATAGAGAGGAGCTCAGTATAGAAATTATTTAATTACTTTAACCAGTTGGAAGTTTTATTTATAAATAATTAAATCTGTAAGCTCTTATGTTAAAATTGATTTTTAGGAAAGAAATTATTAAAATAATATGCAATTATAAATGTTTGGAATTTTTTTCCTTCAGTAAATGGAGAAAGATATTTTAAAAAAATAATAAATTTAAAGGAAACACTGGTAACTTCATGTGATTTTATAGTGGTTAATATTAAGTGGCATATTCAATGTGTTTTCAAATTCAGTTACAAATTTTAATTATGTATTGGTATAAGTTTATGGTCTAAAGTAGAGCAAATTGTTTTTCTTAGTTAGACGTTTACCTTTTTAAAAGTTTCGACAAAGTAATGTTAAGATTAAGAAATGTTTCTCGAGTTGATTTTTAAAAAAAGAAAAATTTATATTTGTGGGCTAATCTCATTAAAGTTTAACTGAGAATAGTCAAGAAGAATTCTTTATAAAAGTGTCTGGTTGTATTATAAATGTCATTATCCTGAATGAACAATTCAAGTTTTATCATACAGCGCTAGGGTGATTGCATATCAAATCTACCAATGGTTAATATGTCTGGTCTTGGTATTTTGTTTAATTTTAGCTCAGAGATAAAACTAGCAAGTTAGATGAAAAATACTAAATATCTAATTTTTTGCACTGTTAGTTTCTGCTTTGTAATTTTTTGAAAGTTCACAAATTTTTGAAGTTTTTAAAACAGTTGTAACTTGAGTACTACTTACCAACAAAGCTGAATTTTGTTCAGTTTTTTAATTGAATTTTTTTTAAATATTTAACATAGCTAATAGCTAGATTGTTTTTAAAATTTGAGAACTTAATTTTAAAAGTCAATCAAAAAAATTTTTAAAATTTATTTCTGGGAATGTTAATGCCAAATTAAAGAATGGTATTCCTTTGGAACCAGATTGAGAAAAACAATACAAATAATTTGTAGTTTAACAATGACATAAACCGTATGGTAAAATCACATGACATAAAACTATAGTTAAAAAATAATTCTGGTGAAAAGGTGGCTTTTTCATGTAAAATATATAAACTTCATTTACATTACTTATTGCAATTACCTGTTATAATCAAATTGTAATACATGTTCCCTTTTTTTTTTTCACCTCATAATAAAATAAGTTTTAAAACGAAATGAAGTGGCTTAAGTAGTAGATTTGTTCTGACAATCAAGCAAAGTAGCTGATGTGGGGGTGTATTAGCAACTGTTGACCAAAAGCCAAAAAAAAAAAAAAAAATTATTAGCTGAAACAGCTTTAATGGTAAAAGAATTTTATGATGATTAAATGATCGGGCAAATGCCTTGAAAAAAGGGTTATGTTGGAATGGGTAAGAATGCTGTTGGTAAGCTAATTATTTTACAAAAAATATTTATTCCGGAAAAATTATAGACTTTTAAAATCAAATTTTTCTAACTGGAAAATTTGCTTCACAAAGTTGAACAGAATGAAATAAATAAAATTGAATCAACAAAAGCCGTATGATCGTTGGTGCCAGTGGCACTTACTCTGTGTTTGTCTGTACAGCATGTCAAAATGCTAAATTAATGATAGCTAGTGATAATTTACAAAAGATTACATTACCTGAAGCTGAATATCAATGTTCCGACGGGTCAAGGAAAACTTGGAATTGTGAGGAAATTTTATTTTGCCTCTAATAATCAAGAAAAATTGCAATTTACAAAGAAGAAAACTAGAAAACTCTTGCATTATACCTGGAAAATGACCAGTTTCAGAATTGCCAGTAACAGTAATCAATTATTGAGATACCTGTTAAATAATTTTGACATCTATAACAATTTGTTCTAAAAATTTCACATTTTATTGAAAATTCTATGCATATATCCTCATTCAATGATACTTCTTTGCTCACGAAATCTTGATATTTGACATTACAAATAAAAAAAAATCTTAAGTTGTCCAATGAAAAATGGCATGGTATGTATGAAATATAGTTTTGATTTTCAATGAAATTTTCCTGATATGCCTGGTAAAGTCATGGAAATTATTTTTCTAATATTGAGTGGGAACCCTGAATATCCATTTTAAACTTACCTAGAATGCATAGTAAAATCATGTGCAATCCACTGTCACAGTTTTGCTTTTTAAATGAATGCAGCAATTCTCTGTAAATGGATGGCTTTAACGAAGCTTTACTGATGTGTTTTGAAGAGAAAATATCAAAAAATATAATTTAATATAATACCATGTGAATATCATTATAAAAATAAGCACAAAACTGCTTAAGGGAATTGAATAAAATGTTCTCTTTTTTTTTCAGAATAATTACACCTATTTATTAATATTTGCAATAAATAATGAAATTGTTTTGTTTAGAGCTATTTCACCAATGAATTTATGTTGACAATTTTAGTTTATTTGGTAATTGATATTAGGTAGAGAAAAATATTTTTTTTTTTACTAAATAGTTTTATGTCAGTGTTAAACTAGAAATAATTATTTATTTTCATTATGATTCCATAATAATAACTTGAAATTTTGCACATTCGTTGCTAAAAAAAGTTTAAACATTTTTTTAATTAAATTTGTTATAAAATGTCATTAAAAACTGAATGACAAAATTTAAAATTTAGGTCTCTAGGTCAAATGGTACTAAAGTTACAGCTGTTTAAAAATTAGAAAATTGTAAAAAAATAATAATAATAATAATCTTTAAAAATGTATATCTCTAGAATTAATGGTTAGAAAATATGAAACTTGACATCTTCTACCAGCGCTACCATATTAATTTAAAAAGTTATGTTTTTAAAAAGTTATGTTTTCTAATAAACTTAATTCTTTTAGGCTTATTGCAGTGAGTCAATTTGTTGAGATGTTTTTTTCTCTTTTAACGTATGAATATTTTACGCAAACTGTCTTTTGTAAACTTCTTATTAATATTATTTGAAATAATGTTTTTCCACTAATTAACTGTAATTCATAATCTCTTGTTATATTCCCTCTGAAACTTTAGTTCAATTTTCTAATGTCTTTCTCTGTCACTGTTAAATTTCTGTATTTCACTTTTTCTTCCCTTTATTTTTTTTTTAAATAACTTAACCATCCCTCCTTTCCTGTAGGAAGTAACCTGTAACTTATCTTTTGAATCTTTTCTCAGAAATTTAGGTGGGTAGAATTTTCTTAATATGTATTTCATATTTTTTATTCAGCATAAATATTACCATAAAGTGGTTTTACTTTGCGGCACTTTTTTTTTTGTGGATATATCATTTGAATTTAAAATGTCCAGCTTTAAATGTGTGTATCAATATATATATATAAATAGAGAAACCTGCCCAACTCCTTTAAAAAAGGGTAAGCAAAAAGTCTATTCTAAATAGCAAGGAAAATTGTAAGTTTTCTGTGTCACAAAATCACCACTTTACAACGTCTAATTTATCACCTTAAAATTGATTGAAACATTATTCCTGCATGTAGTAAACCTTACTATCAAGAATAGACACTTATTTGTTCAAATATCTATTTTAAAAAAATTCCATTTCTATTTTTTATAAAATAAAAGCTATAATTATTATGATTAAACTTCATAATCAGCATCTAACAAAATATTCGAAATTTCTTTTGGAAGTAGGATCTCATTTTATCTCTTGGTATCTAACCAAATCAGGTAGTTCAAATATATTGCCAATATATATGTCCAATAAATTTCCTTACTTTGGCCTTAATTAAAATGTTACCTCTCAACTCTCGCCAACATCTGCAAGCATCAAAAGAACCATAATCAGGTGCAATTTTTGTAAATTAATACATTTAAGTTGAGCTGTTGTGCCTCAGGGGATAGAGTGTTCACTTTCAATGAGGTGGACCAGATTCGAATCGCAAGCATAACTGGTCAATTGAAATTCAGCACCCTTCTTGCACCGACCATAGTGCTAACGTAAAATATCCTCAGTGGTAGACGGATCATGTGTTAGTCCCCTTGCTAACTGTAGTTCCATCAAAAAGTTCTCCATGAGGGCAAATTTCTCCCAATGTTTGATCCAGGAGCTTCCTTGTCTTCTGGTTTGGACTCAAAATTACATGGCTACAAATTTGAACATTAGTAGTTAGAGTACCAAGAGGTCGTGGATTCGATCCCTGTTGTCCGAAGACTCCCCGTGTAGTAAATGGTGACTTTTTTCACGTTAAATCTGTTGAGTCACAAAGTCCTCCATGTTTCCATAACAAATCATACCTCTGGGGGATACTAGTCCAAGAGATTCCTTGTCTTCTGGATTGGTTTAAAATTTCTAGGTTACTGAGTTGAACATTAATAGTCGTAAACCCTAAATTGGGTCTGCTGTTCAATCACGATTATAAAATAAAATATATTTAAGTTATCACAGAAATGACAGCTATTTTACAACATAGTGCTGCTCCGAAGATCGAAAAATATTCTAAAATTATTGCCTTTATTTTTGCTATTGTTAGAAGCTATTTAACTGTAGAAAATATGAGTGTCAATGTCATCTCACCTGTAGTAACAATTTTATGGTATACAAAGTAACCCCATTTTATGGTACATCTTTTCTTGACTTTTGTAAACTTTTCCATCTGTTAGCTGTATTGAAATTCCTATTAAAAACAAATTGATTTAAGTTTTCATTAGTTATATAATGTCAAAAAAAAATAAGTTAATACATATTATAAATTTATTAAAATCATTGTTTTTTATTGTATAAAAAATGCTCAAAAGTGAAAGGCGCTTAATCAATTTTTAAAATGTGTACTAATTTTTTGCATTTATTTTGTTTTAAACATTCCATATCAGAATTCTCATGTATGTGCCTTACAAACTCCCTAATTATTATCTTGAAAATAAAGGGCCTGTAAAAATACATAATTTTGATTCAAGTCCTTAATCTCCACTACATTTATTTGATTTGAAAAACAGTAAACAGATGGATATTCATGCAAGATATTGACTTGATGAGAATATAAGAAGTAAAAGCATGCTTTTTTTTTTAACATTTTGAAGCTGATAAGATTTCAGCTGCTTTTTATAGTTATTAGAAATTAAAGCTTTCCAAATTACTTCAAGTTTCGTTGGACAGACGGTTTATACTTAGAAATTCTATGAACTCTTGTAAAATTAGATTTTGTTTTTTAAAAAATAGCATATTAATAAATACTAAGCAGAGTCTATATATATAATTCTATATAAAGATACTCCTGTCTGAAATGAAGAGCTGATGAATCTAAGGTGCAGCAAGAAATTCTGCTACCATCCAAAGAAGAAAGATAGGCATCAAGAGCCTATAGAAGCCTAGGCAGCCGTTAGTAAGCAAGTTTCAAAAGTTGTCCTTAAAACTTCGTCTGAGGTAACCTGCAAGTCATAATTCCATTACAGTCCAAGCAGCTAAAGACAAATTAATTGCTGTAAAGGTTTTCTCTTAGTGGATAAACAAAGTCATTTTTATTAGTCTTGTATCAAAATGACAAAACACTAGTGACATTTTTAGGTGGTGAATTATTTACTCTGTGTTAAAAGTTTTGGAGCATGAGACATGTTATAGACCTGATTTTGGATCTTTGATCTTAAATATGTAGTGCATTTTTAATGGCAATGAATTGCTGGTAAAAAATGATGTATGTCCATCTTCTGTTGCTCTTGCTGAAGAAAGAAGAAAAAAATTGATGCTTTCTCAAATTGAATGCCCTAAGAAAAGTAGCAGAAAAATGTTTGAACTTGAATCCATCGAGGGAAATGTTGCTAATAAATGTGTACGATTGATATCGCGATATAACCCTACATTGCTTATGAAAAGAAAAAATTTTATTTTCTTGTGACGTCTATAAGTAATTTTAATACTTCATTCAGAAAATCTTCTATTAACTTTTTGAAGAATTATAAATTTTTAAGAAACAGTAACATTTTTTAAAAATACCTAGCCATGCTATAAATTAAACAATACTACTAATATGTACTTGTAATATAGCTAAGAGATTTTTTTTTTATACCTTAACTTTGTGTATGTGTACATTTGATCATAATTTATTATCCCTTTTTTTTTAACGACTTTTATATTTGCTTTAAAACAGTGAGATCCCTGCATTTATTGATGTTAAATCCTTATAAAAATATTTACCATTTTAAAAGAATGCTAAAAATAGAATCAGACACGCCCTTTGAAAAGTTTTATTAGTTACAAATGATCGTTCAGTGTGGTTTTTCCTATAACTCGTCTTTACTTGTGAAGTCATTGCTTTATTATTGCCTTTAATCATTGCCCATTTCCTTGTTGGAAATCTCTTCATCTTTGGGGCATATAGCAGTTAACAATGTGTTGACCCCCTCTAATTCTCCCCCATGTGGAATAATTTTAGTGTTATTTAACATTATTATTAAAGATTTCTTTCGGATAAATTTCTGTTAAGAGAGAGGTCATTGTAGGTAACTCTACTATATTTGTTTCTTTCTTTTTTTACTTACTAGTTCCCATGTATTTCCTGTCAAGTATTAGTGCATATCTTGGTAAACAATAAAGATGGTAAAGTTTCTAAAGCTTGTTGTTAGTAAACTGTTTCAAATTAAGGGTTATTTTAGGAATAATATGGGTCATGTTCCCTTCACAAATTTTTATCATTTAAAATGTACCCTTCACAGAACTTTTCTTTTGAAAAACTGAGTCAATTGCATCATTTGTTTATAATTTTAAAACTAAAACTGCTTCAAAAAAATATTTTTTGTGTTTGTGCTGACATGTGCATTATGCCTATTTTAAAAGAGAATACTAGTTTGTTTCAGATAGAGAAAAAAAATCTCAAGAAATTCATCTAAAAAAAAATTTAACAATTAAGTAACTTTCTAAATTATTATTCATTTTAGATAGTCCATTGTCAACTTTTGATTCCGCTAGTTGCTTTACACAAGGATGTTAAACCATGTGCACGTCTTAGAGATAAAGCAAGACAGGATTTTTGTGTCTAAAAAATGATGAAACTGCACAATAACAATCATAAAACGAATATTTTTGAAAAGCATAAAAAATGAAGATTGACTGTAAAAATGGTCATAAAATCAGTACTATTATGTCAATAATAATCTAACAATCAAAATAGATATTTTAAGCATCTGAAGTGATAACCATACATAAAAGTTGCCAAATCAAAATTTTACAGGGCAAAATGTGAGGACTAATGAAAGATAATTTCAAACCTTGAAACAAGCAGTTTTCTCATACAAGTGCCCTGGAAAATTTTTTAAATCAAAACTGTTTTTGTTTAGCGCCTTTCAAAAAATCAGTTATATTTTTTTAGAAATTCAAAACTTGGTTCTTTTTTAATAATAGGCAATTCTAAAAATGTTTCTATTTTGATTCAACTAAACAACTTTGTTGGTAAATTTTTTTACATTGTTACTTATCGTAAGTTTGATCAAAAATTCACAATTTCTTTTTATTATCGTTTTTCAAAAACAAAAAAAAAAACCTTAGATTTTTTTAAGCACCAAAAACACTATTTCTACAAGCTTTCAGTAATGATCTTTTGAAAAGGGCTGTCAGTTTTGACTTATAAAATCGTACGGGACAATTGCTGTTGGGTTGGCCAGATCTCTGACTGTGAAGCCGATAGTTGTGGGTTCAAATCCAACTTAGGTCATGGATGTTTCTCTCTGTCTGTTGTGTGGGTATGGCCTTTTTCTATGAGTGGGTCTGTGGCATGGATAATGTTGCTCACCTCCGTAATGAACCATTCCATTCATGAGTGCCCACCAGGTAACTTAATATGAGCAACAGTTCTGCCATCTTCCAAGGTGAAGAACAAAAAATATTGCAGTTGGAGAGGGCTCTGTTGCCTTAAGTTGTTGCAGCTGTTAATTTAAACCTTTCCCTAGAAAAATAGAAATTGAACAAATATTAAGACTGCTAAAAGGAAATAATTATTTCTTATTGAAAATTGATTTTATATCCTATTATTTCAGGTCCTGTTGGTGGTGCACAAGTAGTCACAACTCCCATTCCTAATACCTTTCAAGTAGTCCATCCACCGCCCGCTACTCAAGCTTATAGTCCGCCTCCTTACAATCCAAACTATGCTGCCTCACAGCCTGCTGTAAATCCTTACTACAAATGATTTGACACTAGTCAAACCTGTGATTTAAAAACCAAATTTTCCTGTTTTTAACTGTGGTACTGTCAAAGTGTATTTTCTCCCTTTATAGTGTCCTTCCTCCTACTTTCTGTTGTGTATGGGTTATTTTTTTTTTTCATACATAACTGAACAAACTAACTGGATGATGGTGTATACTGATATTTTTATTTTTTGGTAACTATTTTTGATGAACTGTTAAAGCAAAATATTTACAATGGTATTGATCAAGATGCTCAGTAATTGTTTTCCTAAGCAATGCCAATTTTTTTTTTTATCTGTCATTTGCTAAACCATTGTTGCAACTTTCAGTTGCCAAATGTATGGTTAGAAAAACCTCTTATGGTGAAAGTTCTAAAACATTTGTTTTATAATTGATATTAGATAATTGTTAATTATATTCTTTTATCATTGAAACATTAGCTTATTTTGATATTTATTATAGTTATTTAACTATGGTTATTAATAGACACCTGAATGGCTGTCACTTTTCCGTAATTTGCGGAAGTGTTGCATATTAGAGGTTTATACCAAGTTTCCTGCTTTACCATATGTATGATTAATCATCACTATACACAGTGATTAAGTAATTCAATAAAGTAAGTGTATGTGCCTTTTGAAAAATATGAAAATAATTCATTAAAGTAAAATTCTTAAACTTTACAATTTATTATTTTTGATGTATAAAAAAAAAATTATCCTATTCGGTGATAAAAAAAATTGGTGTTAAGATTACTGAGTGAAGAAAAAGATTTCAAGCAAAACATTAATATCCATACATTACTATAATCCTTCTCTTCAGTAAAAAGTTTCTTATTGTTAAGCATCTTTAAAATCAACGTTTTGGAAATATTTACTTTAGAAGTGACTTTTAAAATAGGCTATACTTTGTCACATTCTGAGATAATACTCCCAAGCTTTCCCTTTTTTTTTATGAAATGGTTATTCTGAAGTTTTGCTTTATAAACAAATTACAGAGCTGCCAACTGCTCGGTATTTTTAACGTTTGAAGTCAAAGTAAAATTTATGCTTTTACATGGTGCATAGCGTTTTTTAAAGGTGCTTATTTTAGTTTTTTAAAAGCCCTTAAAGGTGCTTTTTTATTGGAGTGTTTTTAAAGAGTACTTAATTTTCCCTTTTCGAAGATGAGATTTTTTTTTTCCTTTCCCAAGTCTATTTTTGCTAAGTATTATGCAAAATCCCTGTTTTCACATTGTTCTATTCAACGTTTTCACAATTCATTCAACCACAATCCATTTTGGCATGTCGTCGGTCCATAGCGTATGATAGCGCCAATCATGTTACATGCTTAATGAAATACTTGGGAGTGACTACTGAGCGCTGGATTCAGTGAGATTCTTGCACTCTTGTGTACAACTGTGCTGCATTTTGCAAGATATTCTCAATTTCCAGCTGCATTTTCCATCCTCTGAAATCGAAACAAAAAAATCTCTCTGAAGTACTTAAAAGGTGGTTTTTTTTTTTTTTTTTGAGAGAGAGAGAGAGAGATTTGGCTATGCACCCTGTTTTATTTATTTTAAACTTTATTAAAAACTTTCTTACTACTGACAACAGCATTACAGGCTTCAACTTAAAGCTTATATAAGGGACCTGATAATCACTCAATAAGTTTTTAAACCCCTACCACTTTTTATTTGCTATGAACTTCAGAGTTTGCAACTCTGTAAAGATGCCCTTTCTGCATTTTTGAAAATCGAGGTTGACATCAGCATAAATATCCTCTTTTTTTTACTTCCTTAACACTTTAAAACAATTCATGTTTTATCTTCCTTTATTGATGATACAAAGTTGTAGTTAAATAACATGTGCCTTATTCTTTATAATTGGGTATAAGATGACCTATGTCGCACTTCACTTTTCCAGAATATTATTGCCCAGTAAAAACCAGCCTCTTTTGCGAGGTAACCTGTTTTTATTAATAGAATCATCTTTTTAGTGGGAATGGTTGAAGTTGTGCTTCATATTATACCCAATTACTGTGCCTTATTAATTTTTGCCTATGCAAATTTTATGCAAGTAAAAATTCATCGTATACTATTCCTAAATTTTTACATAAGTATTGAATAGTTTTTTCTTAGACTTTCAATATTAATCTTTGAGAGGTTAAAAGAAATTTATAAATTATTATTTTACTAATTTTTAAATGATTACCATTAGGACTCACTTTTATGCTATTAAATTTTGTATATTGTGCACTTATTTAATTAAGAAATAACATATTTCCCAACTTTTTTGTTTAATTAAATTTAAATAAATTTTTTTATTGCCTCATTGCGTTGTGAAAACAAGCTGTAGTTAATAGATTATAATAATATATTAGTTAAAAATAGGATATAAAATTAGGGAGAAAATATATACACTGCATGAAATGCACTATATTGAAAGTTGTAATAGCACTTTCATAGATGAACAATATATTTTGGCTGTTAGCAAAGTTTGGATCTGATTAAAACTCAAATGTGTATATTTGTATTTTTAATTCACTTTTATGTATTTACAAGTAAATAGGCACTTTTACATAAAATATTGATTAAGATTTAATATTGTTTTTTAGAATTTACATGTCTTCTGTATGTGTAATAATATTTTTAAAGGCAAAAAGTGGTTACCATTACAGCATATGTAAAATTACAATTGATGTACTAAGACCAGGTTTTTGAGCTTTATTATTAGAAGTTTACAGATTCAAATAGCACTTTTTCTGTATCGAAATGTTTTGTAACGTTAGTATAACAATACTGTATAAGTTAGGTTGCAATAATTTTCCTAAGAATATGCAAAATTTTTGAAATATATAAATCATTGTACTTTTATAATACATTTTTGAAAGCTACTGAATTTTTTTATTTTCATTTAAATACTAAATATTTTTTATTCCAGAATCTTATTTTCCATGATCTGAAATAAAAATGTCTGTGATATTTAGTGGTTTTCCTAGTAATAAAGCTCAAAACATATGAAATTTATTCTTGTTTTCTCTTATAATTTCAATTTATAAAGAATTATATAAATTACAAATTTTTAAGATCAAATTTCAAATATTAATTATAAATTATTATAATCAATTCTATGATCAAATTTGGAAATGACATTAGAGTATCTCACTACAGTGCCAAATTATTGTGCTATAAAATTGAAAGCGGGCAAATTGCTCACAAGATGGAATTCAGTAACATTCCTTTTTTATGTTCACTATTTGACTGATTAACTTTTCATTGTATTATTAGAATCTTGTTGATAAAATCATGTCAACACATAAATCGCAGAGCTTTGCTATTTAGAACCGCTATTTGTCATCAATATTATTTTTCATTGTGTTCTGTATATTTTTGGTCTTAGTAAATGTTTAAACAATAAAATTGATTGTTTTTTGTTATTCGTGGGGTTGTTAATAAAGTATGCTTGGATTACACAAAAGTGGCTGCTGCAAATATCTGCAGTGAATAAGAGAAGTATTCTTGATAGTGAGGTGTATATATATGTATATATATATACACCAAAGAGCCATTACATTATGACCACCCTGCTAATAACATGTAGGACCACCTTTAGCCCTCAAAACTGCTAGCACCCGCCATGGCATTGATTCCACAAGGTGCTGACAGATAGTCTGAGGTATCTGGTGCCAAGCGCTCACCAACTGGTCCTGCAATTCCCTCACATTGCGAGGGGGTAGCTTGGCAGCACGAATTTGGTTTTCCAACTAGGACCACAAATGCTTTATTGGATTAAGGTCAGGTGAATTTGGGGGCCAAGACATGACTTGAAAGTCACTGGAATGTTCCTCGACGATTCGACCCTTATGACATGGTGCATTATCCTGTTGGTAAACACCATCCCCCGCAGGAAAAACTGTTGCCATGAATGGGTGAACCTGGTCTGCAACTATGTTCAAGTAGTTTACAGATGTCATGAATGGTTCTATGAAGATTATAAGTCCTTATCTGCCCCATGAAAGCATTGCTCCTGGGCGAGAAACCATGAAAACCTGGGCGAGCCCATTGTTATGAATGGATGGTGGTCATAATGTAATGGCTCGTCGGTGTATATATATCATAGTGCGGAGCTATTTTAAAAAGTGCTTAAAGGTGCTCATTTTCAGTTTTTGTCTTTCAAAAGCCCTTAAAGGTGCTTTTTTTCATTGAGTGTTTTTAAAAAGTGCTTATTTTCCTCGTTTCGAAAATGGGTCTTTTTCTTTTCCATGTCGATTTTCGTCACGTATTATGCAAAGGCGTGCTTTTCACATTGTTCAACGTTTTCACAATTCATTTAACCACAATCTATTTCGGCTTACCGTCGGTCCGTAGCGTATGAAAGCGCCAATCATTTTACATGTTGATAAAATATTTTGCTAGTGTGCGTCTACTGAGCTGGGTTCTGTTAGATTATTGCAACTGTGCTGCATGTTGCAAGATATTCTCAATTTCAGGCTTCATTTTCGAACCGAAAAATCTCTTGATCATTTTATGGTGGCTAATATGATCAAGAAAAGAGTTAATTGTCAGAAATTAGTTATTTTATCATAATCATGTAAAGTCTTTGAGTGCTTAAAAGGTGCTTATTTTTTGTTGAAAGATTTGGCTATGCACCCTGTATGTATATATATAAATTTTTAAATGCACTTACTAACACAAAGTAACTAAATCAAACGTAGCAAAATAATAAAAATTCATATAGAGGTTATTAGTTTGATTTTATGCTATTTTGTCAAAATTATTATATAGACTATCCATATACAACATTTCACAAGTTTCATATTTTATTTAATCTACGTTATATTTATAAAAAATCAATATATTAAAGAAATAAGTTGTATCTTTTTTTGTGAAAAATGAATTGGATTGTCTTTTAATAACACTTGAAACTAAGACAATCTTGACTAAACCGTGCAACTTTTTCGCTGATATTAATATTATCCTAAGTGATGAGCAAACAAGTACTACAGAAAAAGTTTGTTTATAGTTTTAAAATTTAATATTTTTTTTAGCGTTATTTTTCAGTCCCTATAATAATTATCTGTAATGCTCATAAATTTTCATTCTTTTAAAAATCCAAATTAGAAAAACTGGCACACGAATTCTATTTTTAGAAATCCTTATCTTTCCGGAATTCCAGATAACATAACCATAACCGGTCAAATGACCGTTTATGAATTCGCAGCGAAAATGCGCTTATCGTTTTTGCACATTTCACTTCATGACTTTTTCTAATAATTATATACAGTTAATATTCTATTATTATTTTTTTGTAATTTGTTTCGAATAGTACTTGTCGTATACCTATTTCTGCAACAACCGGTCATTTCACCGGGAGAACAATTTATTGCTTTATACGGTTGTCGGAACAAAAATTACAATGTAATGCGTGTTCAACGTGTTGCATTCATGTAGTTGCACATTTCTGCAAAGACTGCTGCGTAGTTAGTTCAATCAGAATAACTGAACTCAAAGTTCAAAGAAGTACAGTAGGGAACCAATTATCCGGAACGATCGGGACCATCGCTATTCCGGATAATTGATTTTTCCGGTTTTCTGAATCGCTACAAAAAGGCTTTTTTTTATTGTCAAACTCAACTAAAAAAAAAAAAAAAATATTTGGAAATCTTAAAAAGAAGAAAAAACAATGACGTAATGCACTAATGATTATTTCCAAAATGATTGTAAGTTAACATCTTTCAAAAAAGGAAGAAAAATCCTGAAATCTTATGGGGGGGGGGGAAATGGCGGGAAAATTTATCGAATTTCGTTCCGGTTTTCTGATTTCCGGATAACGAGTTCTGTACTGTACCTAAAATTTTTAGATAGGCATTTTTGTGTAAGAAAAAGTGACAAAAGATAAATGTCTAACTATTAGTTTTCAATTCAAAAATTATAAATAACGGGAAGGAGCGACTCCCTGCTCACAAACCTCGAAATCGCTTTCGTAGCTCCTTTCAGATTGCTTCCCAATTCGAGCACACTTCTCTTGCTCATTGGATATTTTTTTGTATTCTAATCCAGCTTTGTATGAATAGTGTTCTTTTTATAAAGAAAGAATTGAATTTGTATGCATGACGATTTCACTGTTAATTGGAAATTATGGCCGGGATAGCGCTAGACTCGTTCGTGAGAACTGTAGTTAGTTTCTAGCCTGTCGAAGTGACTGGTGCACGTTAAATCCGTTGGATCACAAAGTCCTCCATGTACCCATAAACTGATTATATCTCTGGTGGTGCTGAATTGGAGACTGATCGTTCTCTAGTTCGGGTTAAAATTACGATCTGTGGATGTATCAATGTGTCCTCCCTATAAACGGACGGAGACGTGTGTGGCTGAAGATGGCGCCACTGAACGCAAGAAACTGACGCTCTGCTTAAATTCGCTTCGTTTTATCAAGCAGGCTTCTTGGTATCGGCAAGTACACATTAATCGGAAAAATTTCTTCCAGCAGAAATTTGTAAATAAATAGATAAGAATTTTTACTGTTTGTATTTTAGGCTGAATAAGTGTTTTCTTAATTGTTTCTAAATGATATTCTGATATTGGAACTTAAATATTAAAAAGAATCAAAACTAAATTTTCATTTAGTATAAAAGCAATTTGATAATATTTTTATTAATCGAAAGTCAAGTTAAATTTTAATATCGTACTACATTAAGAATATACAGCCCTGAAGCTAAAGAAAATATAGAATATGCAATCACATTTGTGCCAGCATCATTTTAACCGACCTGTTTCTTAATTTTAAAAAGTATATCCAGATTACACAGAACGTTGTACTTTCATTATAGTATACCAGTTCCAGGATCAGTATACCAAAAATTAATATATTACCGGCTCTTATCCTTATAAAAAAGAAACATCTGTCTTAACTCTAGAAGAAAAATATTATAAGAAGTAAATCCTTAGAAAAATGTATATTAAAAATGCTTTGGTCTCAAAAAAATTTAAAAGAAAACTGGTAACCTATCTATGTGTATCTAAGTTTTATATTTTTAAAACTGCAACCCTTTGAACTAATGAAATTGGAAAGTGTCATTGCTACCTGACTCCCTCTTGTCAGGTAGCAAAGACATGTCCGGTCTTGGGGTGTAGTACAAGCAAATGGTGCGAAAAGGGAGATCATTCTGCAACGAACCCGAAGTTCTGGTTCGAATCCTGTCGGCCGCCAACGAACATCTCTCAATTTTTCACTTTCGAAACTATGCATTTTGCTCAAAAACAAGTATATACTGTTTCAATTTTGAATATGTAGGGTTTTTTAAATTCGGTTATTATTTGTCTCCCAACTATTTTCACAAATTTTTGTTTTAAACCCCCTTTTTTTATATAATGTACTTTGTTTTAACAGAATTTACGAACGTATGAGATCCTGATTGCTATAGTAAGCTTGTCAACTTTGGTTAGTGTATGGAGAGGAACATGTTTTGCGAGTTATATAAAAAAAAAAATCATTAACGAATGAAAATCATCAGTAGATTTTTGTAGGGGAGAGATGGGACTATAGTAAACATCTTGAATAGCAATTTTATTTATTGGTTAAATTTCTTCTATCATATTTTATTTTATAACCGTCGTTGAATAACTGACCCAATTTTTTGGGTTTACAATTATTAATGTTCAACTCCGTAACCTTGTAAATTTGAAACCCATCCAGAAGACAAATGAACTCCTAGATCAAGTATTGGGTAATTTGCCTTCGTGGAGGACTTTTTGATGCAACTAACCTTCATTTGCATTACATGGACAACGGCAAGGGGACTCTAACCCATGATCCGTATTCCACTGAGGATATTTTACGTCAGCACTGTGGTCAGTGCGAGTCGGGTGTGGAATTCATATCCATCATTCATCACTGGGATTCGAACCCGGTTCACCTCATTGGAGGGAGAACGCTCTATCCCCTGAACCATCACGACTCTCTCTTCTATGATGTATCGTAAATTGGCAACACTGATCTACACTACCATGTGCAGTTGCATAATGACACTGGAGGCCGAACGATGTGCAAAGCGTGGAGGTAGCGGATTCGAATCCCGTTGCATCCCTGGATGTATCTTCCTGTCGTCCTTCTCTGTATTGTGCTATCTTTTCTCCTGTTAGCTGCAGGCTTATGAGCCTACAAATATATCTAATTCCACTAATCACACTGTAAATACATGAGTAGAAATTTGTAAAAGAAAATTTTTAAGGTGTAGAAGTAACTTTCAAATTTTGTCTTCGCTCTTTTGTTAGCATGTTTTAATTTCAGCTAAATGTGATAAGATGTTAAAAATAATACTGTTTTTTTTTTTTTTTTAACCAAATTATTATTAACTTTTTCTCTGTATGGCTTCAATTAATCAGCATTAGGCATAAGCAAACATATGTCTTCGTGAGGCTAGGTAAAAACATTCTTTAACTGGATTTTTTCCTTTATAAGCTAGCAACTTTAAATTGAAAGAACAAGAAAGAAACAGTGTTGTGTATTCTGTTGGTAGAGTGGGAATTGTTCATAGATTTTGAGATCCTACTGTACAATTATTTAAAAAAAAATTTAAATATGGGTATTGTTCATTTAATCATGAATCTTTCCCTTTTTTTCTTCGGAAAAAAAATCATTTCTTTAATCCCTAGAGAAGAAATTATTACCCATAGCCAGTAATCGGTAGAATTACCAAGACTGCATCTCAATACACATTTAAAGGTGATAATTCAATTTTAATGATAAGATAAAAAAACGAATTTCATAATATTTATCGATTAAGCCAAATTGAATGAAGCTTTTCAAATGAATTTATTTACGTTCAAAACGTCTTTTTTAGTATAATGAAGTATTCTATTATAAATCAGTATTTAAATTTAAAATACGTTAATATTTATTCTCCAATAAGGCTTAAATTGAAATTAATTTCAATTTAGCTTTAAATATTTCTGAGTTGTAATAAATAACTACTGCTTTAAATATTTCTAAGTTGTAATTAACTGCTAACTGCTTAACGAGACATTTTAAAATAACTCAATATTTATCCTCCGAGCCGTGATGGCTCAGGGGATAGACCTTCAGCCTCCCAATGAGGTGAAGCGGGTTCGAATCCCTGCGATGGCTGGTTGATACGAAATCCGCATCCAGCTTGCACCAACCACAGTGCTGTCGTAAAATATCCTCAGTGGTAGACAGATCCTGGGTTAGAGTCACCTTGCCGTCAGGCTAACCGTGGGAGGTTTTTCGTGGTTTTTTTTTTCTCCATGCAACGCAAATGCGGGTTAGTTCCATCAAAAAATCCCCCACGAGGTCAAATTTCTCCCAAAACTTGATCCAGGAGCTCCCTTGTCTTCTGGTTTGGACTCAAAACTACATGGCTACGAAGTTGAACATTAGTAGTCGTAAACCCAAAATTGGGTCGGCTGTTCAACGACGGTTGTAATATGAAATATATATTCTCCAGTAAGGTTTAAATAGAAATTAATTTCAATTTAGCTTTAAATATTTCTGAGTTGTAATAAATAACTACTTAACGAGTTATTTTAAAATAGGTCAATTTTTTTTTCAATAAGACTTAAATTGAAATTAATTTCAATTTAGCTTTAAATATTTCTGAGTTGTAATAAATAACTACTTAGCGAGTTATCAAGTTTTTCCACACTACCCATTTGTAGTGGGCTAGTGTCCACAAAAACAATTTAAATTAAAAAAAATTATTATTGAAAAAATTTAACTTCAGAATTCTAGATATAAACCAGAATGCATGAAAACGTTAAGTTAAAAATTATATTTAATATAGTTTTTTGACTAATTTACAAAAAAAAAGTAGGTCCACACTACCACCCCTCTCTCCTATAGCTTGAAGAGTAATTAATTTGTTAACCTTCAGCATTCTAGTAAATAGTAAATCAAAGTGAGAACTTTATACCAATTTCTTTCTTTTCCTTGGCATTCACTTAAACTTATGCTTTTATTTTTTTTAAACCACCATTAAACCGTAAGAAATGCCCAGCTGCGAATACAATGATTCGAAATCAGTCTCCCGCAATGCTAGCTAGATCAATACAATCAGAAGGGCTGTTTCTAATAGAGCACATTGTGCAGCACGTGACTTGGGGAATGTTTAGGCTGCATAAAATATGTGTCGTTCAGTTGCAAAACATAAAAAGTTCGGGATTAAGATTTCCTGGATAGGAAAATCACATGATTCAATTCCTTTCGGCCGCGTGAAAATACGCGTGACTGTTATTCCATTCCTTTTCTGCCATTATTTAATTTATTTGTTTAGAATTCAATTCAGATCTGAAAGCAGAGATATGTTTGTTTTAAAGTGATAGTTTTTTTTTTTTCGTTGTAATCGCGTAAAATAATTTTGTTTTTCTTCTCATTTTACTCTTCTGAGCGGGGTTTTTTTTTTCTGTAAAAAAGCAAGTAATGTAAATTGAGCAAGATGTCTATATTTTACTTGAAAATAAAAATTCATTGAGATTAAAAAATTTTTTATAGGTTTGTACTCACTAAAAAAAAGCGCCACAATGACTCAGTGGTTAGGGTTCGATCCCCAATGTCGGCTGGAGGGTCACCCAGCTACAGATCGATGGGTTACTTGTCTGGGAAGTAAAGATGATCTGTGAGCAGCTCGGACCACATTGCTACAATTATGTCTGGTTACGAAATTGAGCCTTGGCTCCCTGGCTCACAACTGGCTGTTGCGGGAATGCTTTATTTTTACACAGCAAAGAAAAAAAAATAAGGTAAGGTTTGAATTTTCGTCTCTTTCATTTCATTTACGACTTGAGGTATTTCTTATCAAAGCTATTGAAGTGCATTTTACGTACGAAATATGTTAAAACTGTCTTACAAATTGTACAAAAATAATAAACATTTTAACAACTAATTACACAATTACAAAAAGCTTAAAACTAATGATAATGGTTAAGTACGTAAAATATAAAATTAAAGTAATTAAATATTCGAATTCGTGAATTTGCGTCTTTATCACATTTTTTCAACAATTTTTAAACTAGCTTACAATTTATAAAAGAAGAAATAGGATAAATTACCTTTATTTCTCGCAAGTAATAAATATTTCAATAACTAATTATTCAACTATAATAATAACTTAAGTAACAAAAACTGTTTTAAGAACTAAAAATAATTAAAGTATTGAATTTATTAAGTTCAGGTTCCTTCAACTGAGAATTTGCGTCTCTTTTTTTAACTACGATCTTAAACCAGAGCTTATATGCACGTGCGCACAAAATAAACGGACCACCCTGAATAACTTTTGACTTAGTTATCGGATCTTCATGTTCTTGGAATCAATCATAATGGTTTGAGGGGGTGATTTCAAATTAATTAATGCTGACGATTTAAGTTATTTTAAGTTACGAAATCATACACAAGAACGTGCTATCTCTGAATAAACATAACTTTTTTTCAACGGATTCTTGACCCCCAAAATATAGGAAATATGGTCCACATAGTTTGGATCCCTTAATGTTTATTTTACATCTTGCGTATTTCGCCATAACTCAAGAACGATAAGATTTTTGTCCACAATTATAAAATTTGTTTATCCAAAGATAATTCCCCACAAAAAATGACTTTTTGTAAACACTTAATTTTTTTTTTATAATTTTATTTAATAATAGCCGAAAGAATTTTGAATTGTAAGATGTACAATTTTTTCATCATTTTAAAGAATGTTATTTTAAATGGTAAAACGCAGAATTTGAGCAAATTCGGCCGAATAGTTCGGAGAAATCGAATTTTAAAAAAGTCGTATTTTTAAGATTCGTTATTCCAGAATATAATCGAAAAAATATTTTTTAATTACCTTTCATATTTTACTTAATTTTCGTAATCTGTAGTACTGATTCAAAAATCTGCCCAAAAGAAAAAAAATTTAAAGACTAGGAAGATTTTATTTTCATTAATACGTTTTTATCTTAACTAGAACGATAAAAATATATTTTTATCTTAACTAGAACGATAAAAATGTGTTTTTACCTGAATTAAAATGATAAAAATATTTTTTTATCTTAACTAGAACGATAAAAATATTTTTTTATCTTAACTAGAACGTTAAAAAGATATTTTTATCTTAACTAAAGCGATAAAAATATGTTTTTATCTTAACTAGAACGCTAGATTGAACAAATAAATAATTATTTTCCCTAAATTCAACTTTTAATGAATTTTTCATGCTTGTTTATTTTTTTTATTTTATTTATCTTTTATATAGTTAATAATACGTTTTGATCTACGTTAATACGTATACCTTAAATAGAATGATCCAAAAAATACGTTTTTATCTCAACTAGAACGCTTGTTTGAATAAATTATTAAACTTTTCGCCCCGCATTCTACTTCTAGACATTTTTATGTTTGTTTATTTATTTATTTTTTATTTACCTTTTATATAGTTAATAACACGTTTTTATCTACGCTAATACGTTTTTTTCTTTTTTTAGAATAATAAAAAAAAAATTCTTTTTATCCCAACTAGAATACTGGGTTGAATAATCTATTAAACGTTTTCTTCTGCATTCTACTTCCAGTAAATTTTTCGTGTTGTTTTATTTTATTTTTATTTATTTACTTAATTAATTTTTTGTCAATTTTAAACCATCACATCTAAAAATTTTAAAAATAACTGCATGAAATTTAGAATATACATATTAAATATATTACTTCTGTTTAAAAATTAAATATATTTTACTTCATGATATTATACAATTATGATACTGAAAAATATGCGTTTCTAGTAATATTCTTAAAATGTTTTAAAAGCTTATGGCAAATAATGCTGAGAACAAATCAAATTAAGTACTTTTATTCTAAGTAATATAAAAAATTATTTTGAAGCATAATATTTTAAATTAATTTTTTAAAAAAATTACTTATAAATTTTTTATTTAAGTGTTATAAATTTTTAAAAAAAATTAAAAGCATAATTTGTTGGATTTTTATTTGAATTAAATAAATTTAAAAATATAAGTTTTATGTTTTTCATAAAAAAACTAAAAATATATTTTTTTTGTTTAAATTAAATAATTTTAAAAAATTAAAAGAATAACTTTTTTGGATTCTTTTTTAAGTTTTTAAAATATTTAATGGAAGATTTATTTATTTTATTTTATTTTATTAACTGCATGCACTGAATTTATCGTTCTTCGCCATGGAAATGACTGAAGTGTTGCTCATTTTGCATTACCTGGTGAGCACCATTACCCATGCCACATAACCACAGATACCCCTCCATCCATACATCAGGGGACAACATACGGAGAGAAACATTCATTCCCTGAGCGGGATTTGAACCCGCAGTCAAGCACGCTAATCACTCGGCCACCTGCCCGGCAATTGTAGATTTATAAGCCATATAGTAAACTTTAAGTGATAACAAAATATTTGAGTATTTCATTGAACATTAGTTTTTATGATAACAATAATAATAATTTAAGTGCGAAAATACGAAGGAAAACTTTCGAATAAAGAGATAGAGTTTACATTTTTTCCGCTTATTTTATCTACCCATTTTTACGATCATATTTTCTAAGAAGAAAGTTTAATCGTACTCAAATATTGTATTATTTGAAAGTAATCAAATATTGTCAAATATTGTATTTATTGTATTATTTGTAAATTATGTATGTATATAGTATAACTATTATTATATAGTTTATGAAATATATTTTAATAATCATTATTTTATTTTATTTTTTTGCTTCATTATTTTATTTAAAAAATCGAGTTTAGCTCTTAACGGCCCGGAAGTGTTTCAAGTTTATTCATAGTATAATAATAATAATTAATAATAATATTAATAAAAATATACAATTATTTATAATTAAACTAATCTTATAATAATATGTAAAAATGACATTTTATAAGTATGATAAAAATAATCGAATAGTTTTTCCTCGACATACGCCACAAATGTCATGTAGCTTAATATAGCGTCATCGGTCAGTTAAAGGTTAATATAGAAAAAGAAAAAAAATTATAACAATTTTTAAGAAAAGTAATTCTTAAGAAAAATCCGTTTTTATTCAAATTTCTCGAATTTTAGAGAAAAAATTTAAACTAACTTTGCGTTTTTCAGTTGTAATGTTGCTTATATACACAAATGTGTAATTTCAAATTTGTGGATAACTATTTCATTAGTTTACTAAAAAAAAAAAAAGAAGAGAACAGCTCAATTTTCAGTTATTTAATATTTCTACAGTTTCATGTATATTTGAAAAATCTTCCATTTACAAGCGAACAGTTTCTTTTCAACTTCAAGTAACTTTATTATTTAAATTTTTGTGTTATATTCTTTTTTTCAAATCATTTATATATAATTTACAAACTATCAGTTGCCTGTCACGGTGCATCAGGAAATAAAGCGCTCGTCTCACACTGAGATGTCCCAGGTTCGAATCCCAGCAATGACTGGTCGATGTGAATTCCGCACTCGGCTCGCACCGACCACAGTGGTGACGTAAAGTATACTTAGTGGTAGACAGATGCCTCATGTTAGAATCCTCATGCTGCCGGGCTAAAAGTGGGAGGTTTTCGGGTTTTCCTCTCCATGTAACGCAAATGCAAATTAATTACTTAAAAAAAGCTAGTTTGTCCCAATGCTACTCAAAATTGGGTCGACTGTATAATGCCGGTTACAAAATAAAATATCACAGTGGCGTGCAATACAAAGGAGGCCAAAATAGCGACGACACTAGATTTCCAAATGAAAAGTCATCTAATTGACGACTAAGCCTATGGTATTACTTTTATAATGAAATTAAATATTTCATCGGTTGTATTTATCTCAAAGAAATTATTTTGTGAAGAATGCAGCACGTTTTTCAAATAATTTTTATAAATAAATTAAAAGGCATTTAATTGCTAAATAGAACGACTATATATATAATTTTAAACTCCTTAGATTAAACAAATAAAAATATTTTGTTTAATAGTTAAATTCTTACAATAGCACATTTTCCGCTTACATTTATACAACAAATAAATTAAAATAAAGATTTAAAATTTATGCATCTTTTAGTTTTTAATTCAATGGGATTTTTGTCTAGTGATTACACTTCTCTACCAGGGGCTAGTATAGTTCAAAGAAAACCGGGCATCTACACAACTCTATAATTTCGTACTAATGTAACTCAGTAATTTGAAAATAAATATTTAATAAAATCTCGAAATTAATATTTTTATGAAACAAATTTTTAGAAAATCAATACTTATTAAAAATATTAGGAATAATATTAACTCAAATTAAATTTGGGCGATGGATGAATCAAAAGAAAATTCACTTATAACGGATGATATTCGGAACAAAAGAGGCAAACAGAAAATAAAGTCGACACATATAATTACCTTAAAAAGGGTCATACGCGTGTAACTTTTCGAAAAGATAAACACGTGTGAACCGAAAACACGCGCTAGTAATTTTCTTTTATTGATTGGCACTTTAAAGGTTAATTTAAGTAATTTGATAATGAAGAGTACCAATTATGTTGACTACATTTGATAATTATAGCAAACTGTAACCGTCTACCGTAGCATATTTACAGTAAAATAGAGCTGTCTAGTCTTCGTAAACTACTGGAATAGAATATTTTTATTTTGTTGTATGACTAAATACAACTACCCTATATTCTATGCAGAATAGAATGAAAATCTGAGGAACACTTTCTATGCTATCCAATGTAACGAATTTATTAAAAATAGAATTGGGTGTATTTATTTTGTTGTATGAATAAATACAACTACCCGTTATTCTGTGCAGAATGGAATGATAAAATATGGAACACTTTCCATGTTATCCAATTTAATGAATTTCTCAAAAATATAATGGAATATTTTATTTTGCGGCACGAATAAGTACAAATACCCCCATATTCTATGTAGAAAAGAATGACAAAATAAGAACGCTTTCTGTTCTAATCAGTTTAACCAATTTTTTAAAAATGTTCTTCATTATAAAATGAAAAAGCAAAAATTGAACTGTTCTGAATAACTTTGGATCTAATTATCAATTGTGGTTCAAATGTAAAAGTTAGATGCATAGAAAATACTTATGGGCAGAGAATGAGAAAGAGTTTTTTTTTATAATTAAAGAGTAGGAAAAAAAAGTAATTTTTACAAATGTGTATGATTTATTTTAAGTATTAAAAGGAACTATTTCTAGATTTAAATGCCTGTCGATGTTGATCCATTACAGCCGGCTTTACACTGGCGTCAGGGCCGGATTAAGCGCAAGCGGGGCCCTTGGCCATTCAAATTTTTGGGGGGCCCTCAGATTAAAATTTTTTCTCGTATATTTTTTTTATTCAAATATAAAAGTATTTATATATCTTTTCATTTAAGGAAGCATATTTAAAATGAAAATAATTAATAATAAATTAAATTTTACTTTATTTTATTAAATTAGAACTAAAAATAATCATAACATTTTGAAAAATCCTTGCTTCTCTTCGTTTTTTTAAAATTTATTTTCAAAAAATCCATATTAAGGGGGCCCCAGGTCATGGCCTAGTCTGGCCTAATGGGTAATTCTGCCCTGACTGGCCTTCATAATTATAGGGATTTTCAAATTTAGTCTATTATCTCCTGAACTACTAGGGCAGTTTTTAATAAAATTCGATAAAAAAAATTAAAAAAAACATTTGTTTAACTGTTATAATGCACGTACATTCGTAATCGTGTGGCTTCTTTTAAGTTGGAAGGTACGGAAGAATATTTTCGGAATCGAACGAAAATAAATACTGATAATAATTGGTTAATCAGTGATATGGTCCCTTCCAGTGGTCGGAAGTAGCGAGCTACAAGAAGCGAAACAATTGTAGTCGCTACTTTTTTCCGTAGTTTGTTATGTAGTGCGATACAAAAAAAAAAAAATGCCAGTTTGTAGGGATTCCTGGCAACTACTTTTAATGTTAGCTAAATAAAGAAACAAAGTTCAAACGCAAAAAATTTTCGAATCTGATTGGTGCAAATCCTTCGCGGGCCCGTCAATGTGTGCAATGAGAATACCTCTATGACGTTAATAAGATCTACGTCTGATGCTCGAAAAAAATTCGTGTGAAGAAGAAAAAAACATTGCAAAACGGAGCCAACTCGAAAGGTATAACTTCTAGCCATCCCCGAGCAAACATCTACATGTTTTCTTAAAAAAAATTTTTTAAGTAAATTTAAAATCTATTTGTCGCCTTGGTGATTGTAGTTGGCGTGACAGATCATGATACAGAAGTATCCCCTGTAATTGGCCTTGTATTTTGCATCAATCGAATAGAGTAAATATTACATTTATTTTTGAAAAATTAATTTAAAAACAATCAAAAAGCATATACAGAATTTTCCCTTTTCGTCTCTACACCCCTTAGACAGTTGAATTCGGTCGGAAGGGAAAAAAATTCTTAAACCACGGTGTGAGACCTGCATGTGAGTAACAGTACGAATGTACTAGATTAACCCATTTTTTATTCTATTTCAGACTTTCCGACTAGCCGATGTATCAAACCCAGCGCCTGACAAGGGCAAGGGCATACGGGACAGTTGCCCTGGGCCCCACGTCAGAGGGGGCCCCAAAATCGAATAGAAGGTTCATTTTAGGTTTCCTTCTTTAATGAACTGTTTTTGAACAAAGTATCAGTGCAGTAAAAAATCAGTCAGTTTTATGTTAGCTTTTAGCGAATCCATCAAATGAACACAAAAAAACAATCTAAATTTCATAAATCCATGTCTTTTTATAGTGGGGAATTCAGCTAAATTTTTGCAATTACGAAGGACAAATTTGGCCAAACAGAAGCTGTATTTATACATCCCGCAAAATGCAAAATGTTTACAAAAATACAGGCTTCTGATTGGTTTAATTCAGCCATCATAACTGCTAAATTTTAACCGATTTCGGCCCTAATGTCAGCAAAGATATGAATTTTTCGCAACTAGATGTCAAAGTTAACAATCAGAAATCTGCATTTGGCTTGATGGAATTGTCAGAAAATCAATAAAATGGACAGAACGATATTTCGTCTGACCATTGGACGGGGGGNTTATGACCCGAGCTATTTTAGGTTCCAGTCAATATTTTTGTTATATATGTATAATGAAGTGAACATTTAAATACCTCCATAAAGTTTGGTTCTTCAATACTGAAGTAGTGGGGGCCCCCAAAGAAGTTTTTGCTTTTGCCCCGGGCCCCAATTAGGCTAAGTCAGGTCCTGTTCATACCTTCCGAATATGATGGTTTGTTTTCAGGCGACTGGGTTTTTGGACCTGGTTTAGGCTTTCCTACACCAGAGGTATGAGTAACAACAGTAATTATATTTACATTAGATCAGCCTATTTTCATATCAAATTTCCTTAAAACCTGTGCAGTAGTTCTGGTGATAATTGACCCTATATGTTTTAATACAAAATTAATAATAATGTTTAAATAAAACGCCATGTTGATAACAAAGAAAATGGTGAAAAAGGGAAAATTGGATAAACCATGGGGAAGAGGATGGCCAAGAGCGGCAAAACAGGGCAAGATACTATTTCATTTCAATAACACCCCTGTCACATCTGCTCATCTTGATGCTCTGGAATCTTGTTTAACTCATCTGAATCCCGATCCTTGTTAAATTCGCCTCTTTTGGCCACCGTCGTTTCTAAAGACTACCATGGTTTTTCTTGTTTTGTTTTCCCCCATTATTTCCTTTTTAATTTTTTCCGTTGGCAACTTAGCTTTTTCTATTTCAGATCTGTTTTGTTTCATCATTCACGTATGGTTGAGAATAATCATCTTTTATTAAGCAAAAACATGTCATGTTTATCTTGTTTTCTTTGAAACAATTCAAGTTTTTCACAGTTTACCAGCGCATATTGTTGTTAACATTCGTTTGCGAACCAATACTGCTTTCACAAGAGCTTCTCTATTATTTATTAAAAATTATCTTGAGCGGTCAAATAAAGTACGCCCCTTTGTGATAAAATCATGAAAAAAAGTATTGGAAAATAATAAGATAGGATGGCCTTTAACATTGTAGGAAAATCTATAACAATTACACGTCACCAGCAAAAACAGAAAAATAAAGACTGAAATCACATTGACGAGCATTAAAAAAACGTGATAGCGATACGACATTTTTATCAACTTCATTACCACACCATGATTAATATTTTATCGCAGCTATTTCTTCGAAGTGGCCTTAAAGTAGCAAAATGTTTCACATTGATGACTGTTTCTATTTCAACCTTTCGTTGATTTGAAAAAAAAATCTAGTAACAAAATTTTCTAAAAAATAAATGTCTTCCATGTAGACTAATAAGGAGAAAAAAACTTCCATTATTGATATTAAGACGTAAAGGGTGAAGAAAAATGAATTAAGAAATGGAAGGAGTTTTCGACGGCGATAGAAGTTAATACTTAACGTTTTTTGTTTTAGGGGAAACAGAAATAGAATTTATATTATTTTTTCCTTTTAGTCTATTTGAAAAAAAGTAATTTCTTCGATCAACTAGAATAAAGAACTAGTAACAAAATTTTCTTAAAGGCAAATGTCTTCCATGTAGACTAATAAGGAGAAAAAAACTTCCATTATTGATACTAAGACGAAAGGGTGAAGAAAAATGAATTAAGAAATGGAAGGAATTTTCGACGGCGATAGAAGTTAATACTTAACGTTTTTTGTTTTAGGGGAAACAGAAATAGAATTATTTTCTTAGTCTATTAGATGAAAATGATAGATTTTTTTCAATGACGATAAAATGGAGATAAAATTTGCTGGTAACATTTAGGAAACAATTGTTACTTGTATTGACATCAAGTATGGAGTTCCAGTTGAGATCTAATCTAGTCAGAAAGAGTTCGAAATTTTGATTGAAGTTAAAATCGATTTGGGAAATTTTGATTGAAGATAAAATCAATTTGGAGATAAAAGGTCCATCAATGCTGATAGTTGCTTTTACAAAACAATTGAAACTTCTATTGTGATTTAGCACAAAACTAAAGTTAAAATGTAAGCATTGTTACTATTATGATTAATAGTAAATTCCATTTCCCTATAGTATCGCCCTAAATTCTTCCTGCAGCAGTCAGGTCATGATAGAACTTTCATTGCCATCAGGCACACTGATTCGGTAGGTATCTGAGTGCTCTAGAAAATCGAAAAGTAGTCCAAGTTTCAGTAGTTGAGATCCACTCTCACACACATGAAGCCTAGCTAACAAACGCGCATTAAAAATAAATTATGTAAGTAGAATTCTAAATTTCTCATGCACACTTACAAAAGAATCACTACATTTATTAGTGTCTCCACCATCATCATCAATCAATTAATCACTGCACGACAGTTCAGGGTGGGCCAAAGCCTTTTGTACTAAGCATTTCCAGCCACTCCTACTGGCAGTCACTCTTTCTAATTTTTAGTCTTGACTGGTGCCTCCAATCACATCACATTTACCATGCACTGTTTATTAATTTCCATAAAATTTTCATAAACGAATGCATCAGAACTATTATTCATTTGAAAACGTTCCTATTACTATTTGAACACTGGACTCTAAGTGCAGCACATGGTCTAATTATCATAAATATCCAATAGGCGCAGGTCTAGTGGATATAATTTCATCATGGCTTCAAAAATTACTGTACAGCAATTAAAATTATTACTCTCTTCGTTTAAATCTGATTTATTTTAAATTCGAAAAAATAATTTCCTAAAAAAATTTCACTTCCTGTCTTTAAATTTCTACGAGAGTTAAGTACTACTTTGAAAAAAAAAATGTTGAAAAAACGCTAGGAGAAAGCAGGCAGCTCAGTAGAGATTTTTTTCTCCTTTTCTTTGCATTTCAAACTGTACTCATCAGTAGGTTAATTTTAAAATAATTTATTTGTTAGGGACCCAAAAAATTATTGGGCCAGAGGCACAAATTCGTTTTATTCGATCCGTGATAAAGAGTTAAAGAATTTTTTTTTTTCAATAAGAGAACATCTTTTTTGCAAAGCTGCAAAACTTTTTAGACAGCATCCATTTTGAAATGAGATATCGAATAACATTATTATCAATTAAATTAAAATAAATTATGTTTTATAAATTGTAATAATAATTGTTAAATAATTATTAAATAATAATTAAATAAAATTGTTAAATAATTATTATATAATAATTAAATAAAATTGTTAAATAATTATTATATAATAATTAAATAAAATTGTTAAATAATGTTTAGCAATTATTAAATAAAATTTTGAATGTTAATATATTTTGAATTATAATGGCGTAAACGCATAATGAGGTTTACTGTTTGTCTTTTTTTCCTAAAGGGAAGCGGATTATGAACAATGCTTATGCAAGACCTAATTCTATTATCATGGGGGGGGGGGCNTATGACGTTTGCCAGTTCCACAATCAAGCCAATGATTTGCAGAGGTTTCTGCACAGAAATCTGAAAGAGGTTTTCCATTTAGGTAGATATTCTTAAATGCGTTTAACACTTCTTATTTAAGACCAGTAAGTAATGTGTTTTTCTTGTAAGTTCATTGCTCAAAAGGCCTTTCAACCGCTGCAGTACTCCCAGACAGAGAAAACATCAATTCCACCATGCGCAGTATGTTGCTGTATTTCGAGATTAGAGGATCATTTTAGAAGTGAGGAGCTAGACTCTTGTAAGATAACAAAAGTTGAAAATGTATAACGAACATTAACGGGAAAATGGCCGTCCGCGCGGACGCTGGATTCGAGAAATTTGTTGTCCGCGGGGAATTTTTGACCGCCGAGGACGGGCGGTTTTACGGGCGATTTTTGCAATATACTTTAAATTTTATATGTTATTTAAAAAATGATTACATAGAAAAATTACTTATGTTCACGATTAGAATCACAAGGAAATGTTCGGACGAGGGAAGTGTATACACAAGCGTAAGCAAAAACAGAATTCTTTTCAATACTTACATTTTAATTGAATAATTTCAACTTTCGAAGAAAAAACTGTTGTATAACAAGAAACAACAATTATTGATAAGCAATCATCGGGGTTGGTGAGCTGCAGCGAAAAGGAGGTTTACCCCTAGTATTTTTCTAATAATGTTAAAGACTTGAAAACAATTAAAACGTGACAAAAAGATACACAGATTTCTCATAAAAAAAGCTCTTTTTTCAACTTTAAATAGTAATAGAATACTTTAACTATCATACTTTAACATATCACTTACTTTAATTATCATAAGAGGAAAGTACTTTCTTTGTTGTTGTTAACAACAAATGTTTGTCATTTTAATTTTTTTTTTCTATATTTGTTTTAAGTAATTGAAATGACGGGTGAAACTTTTTTTTTTGTTAACAGCAAAAAAAAAAGCACATTCCTCTTATGATAATTAGAATAAGAGATCTATTTCTCAATTATTAATATATTAAAAATAATATTTAAATATAAAATAATGAAACTTTTAAATAAGAATATTAGATTGTTTAATGCTAATCTTGTGTTTTATCACTCATGTGAAAATCTGCTGGTAATGAAATGTTCTTCACCTTGCAGGTGACCGCATAAGTTGGAGTTCGATTTAAAACCACATGAAATGCATAAACGCATTTAAAATCTGACTAGATATAAAATTCTAAAGATAGTGTCCCTGTTTTCCATTAATGTCGGTATATTTTTAAAGATTTCTTTTATTAATTTCCATATTTTTTTGGTTGTCACCAGCATGAAATTAATAAAAGTCATAAAGGTATTATTTTCCTATTCACCTTATTCCCAACCGTGTTTCATGTTCTCCACGGTAGAGGGCAGCTTTTGTAGAGGTTGATTCAACTTCCGGTAGAAGATTTAGGAGGAAGAATTTCTGCTGGTGTTAACTAAATTATGTAAATCCGAATCTCAACGATCAAGTAATCGCATATCAATACAGGATTATTTCCCAAAGTACTTTTTTTTCATATCTTCATCTGATATTTCAAAATATGAAGAACACATTTTTTCGCAAAAACATGACGCAAAAGTTAAATTCAGAAAAACTGAGTATTCCGAGTATATACAAGCAAGCCCGAAACGTCCGGAAAAGAAATAGTCACGTCAATTCTATGACGTCAGAAGAGGACCTTAAGACTTCCGGTAGGATTTGTTTGTTCTTTTAAGATGGAATGTGAATAAAATCTTTTTCTATCCCAAGTTCAAAAATACTTATCTGTAATATTTACTTTTCTTATTTAAGTATGCTATTATGTTTTTGATTTTGATTGTTTTCTAATAAGTTAAAAATTTAAAACCAAAAGCATTGTTTCTTTATTATTGCGTAATTCTCCGATATTTCCTTATTTCTCTACATTTAAGATTATTTCATATAGAATTATAATTGATATTATTTGAAATTTGTTTGAATAGGTGTCTAAACTTATAGAAAAGTTTACTATTTGTATTATTTTTTATAAATTATTGTAGTATTAATAGTTGTAGTATTGTTTTTTTTTATTAATGCTCTCTTTCGAAACAGAAAAAGAAAAAAAAGGGACTCTCAAATTACTTTTGTAGGTGTAAAATGCATCTCAAATAACATTTATTAATTCAAAGTACCTCACATTACATTTTAAAAATAATATTATACCTCCTCCAATTAATTTTGAAAAAAATTAATATAATTCCAAATTAAATTAATTTCCAAAGAATTAAAATTCAAAGCATGTATAAATTTAGGTAAAAAAATAATTAACTGCAGAACATTATGTTTATATCTGAACAGATGTTGATGGAAGTTATTTTTTTACTCTTATTTTCTTTACATGAAAGTTTTATAGCCACATTAATTTTATAAATAGCTTCTTTCTTGATTCAGCAAAGATTCCAACAGTAAGTTTTTTTGAAAAAATAAAAACAACATTCTGAAAATCAAGAAGATAAAACACATTGAAATCTGAAACCCCTATACTCGGACAGCCACGAGTTTCGAAATCACGAGTATTTTAGAATAAACACTTTCTCAATGCAAGTTATCTAGCATAAGATATTATTGAACGGTTCGTTCAATATGCTACTGATAGCTAGCCCAACAAGATGTTATGCTAATGTCTGGAATGTTATAAAAATGCCTCGACCTTGATCAATAAAGCAAGATAATTTAGATTAAGACAAAATGTCTTTGGTTAAAACTTAATTTGACTTAATTTTTATTTTATAACAGCTTATCACAGTCAGAATTCCTTTTTTTTGCATCACTTTGTTCACTTAATTCGCTTTATTTTATTTTATAACCTTCGTTTAACAACCGACCCGATTTTTTGGGTTTACGACTACTAATGTTCAAATCCGTAGCCTTGTAATTTTGAACCCATTCCAGAAGACAAGGGAACTCCTGGACCAAGTATTGGGAGAAATCTGCCTTCGTGGAGGACTTTGTGATGGAACTAACCCGTGTTTGCATTACATGGTGAGGAAAACCACTAAATCCTCTAACGGTTAGCCTGACGGCAGGTAGACTCTAATCCATGATCTGCCTACCACTGAGGATATTGTACCTCTGCATCGTGGTTGGTGCAAGCCGGATGCAGAATTCGAATCAACCAGCCATATCTGGGATTCGAACCCGGTCACCTCATTGGAAGGCGCCGTGTTTGGAAGAGCTTACCTCTATCCCCTGAGTCATCATGGCTCTATATTTCGCTTTAGTTTTATTTAATACTCCAACTTTTGTACTTTCGATACTCATCAGTACAGCTTCGGGACTCATCGACTCATCCCCTGTTCGCTCGCCAACCCCTAGCACAACAGTTCTTTTCGCTCAAACCACCTAATCCTTTCGTCTTGCTTGATACCAGAGCTTTTATATAGGCTATATTTTAAATATAATTGAGGCTACGCCACTGCCCGCCAGTCCTGGGAACAGCTTGCACGCTTCCTTGTTTTCTTTGACGCAAAATTGTTATTAAACATATTTTTCATACTTTTTCCTTTATTTTGTATTAATTTAAGTCAAAATAAGTGAAAAATATTCTATTTAGGAATTTAATAATTTATGGTTATAAAATACAGCATGAAGCAATTGTGTCTTTTTCTGCGTTAAAGGTAAAATCTTCCAAGCACGGCTCACTTCCAAACAATTATTTCTCAAATTTGCACTTATTTGCAGTTACTTAGATTTAAGAGAATCAGTTGCTCATCATTCATATTTCTTTAATTTACAAAATAAATTATTAATAAATTTTTAAATATGAATAAAAAAAAATTTCTTCAAACTTTTTTTGGAATTTCATATTTTAGTACAAATATAATTCCGATGATCGTACAGATATTATTTAGTAACTATATGACTTTTTTTATCATTAAAAAAAATACTAAAGTTTATTTTTTCTTGAAATTATAGTGTCAGAAAAATACATACATGAAAGGGACTCCCATCTGCGATCTCCATGGGGTTAAAATCAGTTCGCGATTTTATCTCATTCATTCATCCTAGCCTCAGTGGGATGTTGAAGTAAGTGAAAAAATCTAGATATTGAAGTTAACAGATTTTATTTTTTACTGATTTTTCAAACTTGAAGTTTTTAAATTGAAAATCTCTATGTTCGCTTTTGAAGTTTTATTTTTTAAATTTAAACTGCTGAACTATATTGTTGAGTAAAAAATTGACTTTTTGACAAACACAGAAAGTATTTCACTATAATCAGAAAGAAAGAAGGTTATTTAAATATTATGTAAGCATGTTTTTTTTTTTCTATCTAGGACGCGCACCTCTCCTTGTCCCCAAAAATAAGCAAATCACAAACCCCTTTCCTGTATACATAAGAAAATTGCAACCCCCTTTATTTTCTGTTTTAACTTTGACTTTTACTCTTTGGTTATCTAATTTTAAGATTAAATTCATAAATTTAATGTGAATATAAAAGACGCAACTTCGCATAAAATAAATATTACGCTTAGTTCATTTTATGAAATTTTAAGAATCCTTTGTGTTTTTCTTCTGCTGTCAAAATTCTTGACTTTTAAAACTGATTGTAAAAAAAATTTACAACTTTTTTACTTTCCCCAAATTTTATTCCGAATTTCAAATTTTTCCGAGTGTATTTTTTTTAAAAATANCTCTACATTTCGCTTTAGTTTTATTTAATACTCCAACTTTTGTACTTTCGATACTCATCAGTACAGCTTCGGGACTCATCGGCTCATCCCCTATTCGCTCGCCATCCCCTAGCACAACAGTTCTTTTCGCTCAAACCGCTTGATCCTTTCGCCTTGCTTGATATCACAGCTTTTATATAGGCTATATTTTAAATATAATAGAGGCTACGCCACTCCGCGCCAGTCCTGGGAACAGCTTACACGCTTCTTTCTTTTCTTTGACGCAAAATTGTTATTAAACATATTTTTCATATTTTTTCCTTTATTTTGTATTAATTTATGTCAAAATAAGTGAAAAATATTCTATTTAGGAATTTAATAATTTATGGTTATAAAATACAGCCTGAAACAACGGTGTCTTTTTCTGCGTTAAAGGTAAAATCTTCCAAACACTGCTCACTTCCAAACAATTATTTCTCAAATTTGCACTTATTTGTCGTTATTTAGATTTAAGAGAATCAGTTACTCATCATTCATACTTCCTTAATTTACAAAAGAAATTATTAATACATTTCTAAATATGAATAAATAAATAAAAATTTCAAACTTTTTTTGGAATTTTATATTTTAGTACAAATATAATTCCGATGATCATACAGATATTATTTAGTAACTATTAGACTTTTTTTATCACTAAAAAAAATACTAAAATTTATATTTTCTTGAAATTATAGCGTCAGAAAAATACATACATGAAAGGGACACCGGTCTCCCATCTGCGATCTCCAAGGGGTTAAAATCAGTTCGCGATTTTACCTCATTCATCCTAGCCTTAGTGGGACGAACGATAAAGTAGGTGAAAATATCTAGATATTGGAGTGGACCGATTTTATTTTTTACAGATATTTCAAATTTAAAATTTTTAAATTGAAAATCTCTATGTTCGCTTTTAAAGTTTTATTTTTAAAATTTAAACTGCTGAACTATATTGTTGAGAAAAAAATTGACTTTTTGAAGCATGTTTTTTTTTTTTTTTTTTTTTAAATTTTTTTGCAATCTAGGACGCTTTTCTCCTTGTCCCCAAAAATAAGCAAATCGCAAATCCATTTTCTGCTTACATAAGAAAATTAAAACCCCTTTATTTTTTGTTTTAACTTTGACTCTTACTGTTTGTTTATCTAATTTTAAGATTAAATTCATAAATTTAATGTGAATATAAAAGACTGCAACTTCGCATAAAATAAATATTGCGCGCAATTCATTTTATAAAATTTTAAGAATCCTTTGTGTTTTTCTTCTGCTGTCAAAATTCTTGACTTTTAAAAATGATTGTAAAAAAAAAAATTTCAACTTTTTTTCTTTCCCCAAATTTTATTCCGAATTTCAAATTTTTCCGAGTGTATTTTTTTTTTGAATGATTTAAAAAAATTTTTTAGTTTAAAAAAAAATTAAAATAAGGGGATTTTAGTATCATTGCTTATTCACTTACTGTACTCCTTGTCAGAAAAAAATATGCAATTTACAAAACCTTTCCCCCGTTTTGCGTTTACGAAATATATAAACGGCCCCAGTGTAAATATTAAAATAAGAAGATTTTAGTGTCATTGCTTATTCACTTACTGTACTCCTTTTCAGAAAAAATATGCAATTAACAAAACCTTTCCCCCGTTTTGCGTTTACGAAATATATAAACGGCCCCAGTGTAAATATTAAAATAAGAAGCTTTTAGTATCATTGCTTATTCACTTACTGTACTTCTTGTCAGAAAAAATATGCAATTTACAAAACCTTTCCCCCTTTTTGCGTTTACGAAATATATAAATGGCCCCAGTGTAAATATTAAAATAAGAAGATTTTAGTATCATTGCTTATTCACTTACTGTACTCCTTGTCAGAAAAAATATGCAATTTACAAAACCTTACCCCCGTTTTGCGTTTACGAAATATATAAACGGCCCCAGTGTAAATATTAAAATAAGAGGATTTTAGTATCAATACTTATACACTTACTGTACTTCTTGTCAGAAAAAATATGCAATTAACAAAACCTTTCCCCCGTTTTGCGTTTGCGAAATATATAAACGGCCCCAGTGTAAATATTAAAATAAGAAGATTTTAGTATCATTGCTTATTCACTTACTGTACTCCTTGTCAGAAAAAATATGCTATTTACAAAATCTTTCCCCCTTTTTGCGTTTACGAAATACATGAACGGCCCCTGTGTATTAAAAATCTCCCTGATCCAAAAAAAAAAAACGGCAGAAAATATGTACATTATTTTACATAAACAATAAAATTTAGTTGCAGTGCAATATTTCCTAGCACAATGCATTTTTAAGCAAATTGTTTTTTGTTAAGTTCAAGCAATAACTAATGTGTAAATTCACTCTATTTTTAAAGTTGATAAAGGTATATACTCTCCTGATTTTTATTTTCTAGCCTAACCAAGGCTGTTAAACCTCTTAACTTACTAGTTTAGCTGGTCTAAAGTTATCAGGATGCGTCTGAAAGCAGTAAAGAAAGAAAAGAAAAAAAACACTTAAAAATATCACGAGTAAAGCGATAAGTTCCCCCGTACTTCGGTTCCTCTAAAATGTAAAATGCCACGCGTATCAGTAGCACGAGCTTACGTGAAAAAGTACACAGTTTCACGTTTTTTACTATCAGAAACGTGACAAAGTGATTGCACCAAAATAAAATAGAGATAAGTTCCAGTGTCCGCCGCACTATGATCTTTGCTACTAGTTGTTGATGGAGCCATTTTACACTTTTTTTTTCAAGTACGTACGGTTGCTCAAAAATAAAATGTCAAAAATTATGAATGCACTTTGGTTTTTTGTACCGAGATAAATAGTTTTAGAACAAAAGAGTGAAAGAACTGAACCTTGAGCAACTAAAAAGTTGAAGCGTAAAACGACAGCCGGTTGTTTTCGATTAAAAATTGCATGTTTGGACTCGTGCTTCTTTCTAGATCTGATCGAATTTACATTTACTCTTTATTGCAACATAAAACATTATTTTATTTTAAGTGGAATTTATCAATAGTTTTAAAATTGTTTTGTAAATATTATTTTCGGTGATATTTTGCATATTTAATATGACCCTCTATGTGCTATAACACACAATAAATGTCGTCTGCCTGTAGAGCGTGTTCTTAAACAATGCGCTTTTGTGCTATACAAGATATCAATTGTAAAAACAAATCGATAAATTATTGCAAATTTTAATATTTTTACATAAGAAAAGCAATAAAATTAATTATTCCTGAAATGATATATTAACCATTAAATTTTTTTGGTTATTTATGTGGATTTATATATGGATAGCACCACAACAGTTGTGTACTCTGTCCAAAAGAAAAATGATATGACTCAAAATAAAATTTTGTTCTGATGATCAAATTTTCAAGAAAGAAGTGCATATTCTAATGATAAATCCCAAGGTAAAAGCTTAAAAATGCTACTTAATTAGTTCAGACGATGTTAAGTTACGAAATCAAACACAAAAGCATTCTTTCTCTGAATAAACGTATACCTTTTTCTTTTGTTTGTTCCTTTGTATTTTGTTTTTTGTCTACCAAAATATAGGGGAGGGGATAGTAGCAATCTGTAAAATATGGCCAAAATAGTTTAGTTAGAGAGTCATTTGATCTAAATCAATTCTTAGCTTACATTGATATCTATCGTCTGCGTTTTTTCCCCCCAACTAAAAAGTAGTCTGGTTGTTTCATAATATCATTCGCATTTGCAATACAAAATACATAAAAGTAAGTTTTCAAAATTTATATAAAATGTAAAATTTTCAAAATGTAAATTTTGTCACAGCATATGTTTATGTTACTTAACAATGTAAGTTTTTAATTGAAACTAGAAAACGATACCGAAAAAGTGTCATTTATCAATTGTTTGCAAAGTACAATAATTTTTTTCACTTCGAACTTACAAGTCTTATTTTCTGACACTCAAAAAACGAATACTTTTAAAAGAAAAAAAAACTAATTTTACAACTTTAGCAAATTTATATAATAATCTTGAAAAATGTTTATTAGCATTTTCCCATCTTCATTACTTATTTAAAACCGTAATAGCGTAAAAAGTGTTGTAGACTCCCGTGAGCATAAAACTGTAAAATCTGGTGACTAACATAAAGTAAACATTTCAAAGAGATTTAAATTAGCAACATTTTCTTGCATATTTCTTTCAATTTACTATTGAAAGGGAATGCTAGAAAGGGAAGGGAATGCAATATAACCATAGATATATATTACATTTTAAGAGAATGTAAGTCATAGTGGTTGTTAAGATTAAGTAATTAAATAGATTAAATTTTTAAAAAATGAAGTTTCTACAAGCTGTTGCAGTTTTGGGCGCATGTGGGTGCCTTGATAAATTGTATATTTTAATTAGCGGGGCATATTCTTGTCTTATAGAAATGAACTCAAATGCCTCATGTAGAGCAGAGATAGCGAATTCATGACACGCGTGGCACAAGGTGGCACGTGGAAGTTATTTCGGGGCCCGCAAGAAATTACTTTTATTTAACAACATTCACAGAAAACAGCATTTCAAATTCAAAAAAAAAAAAAATCTCTAAGTAATCCTCAATATTGTCATCATCAGAAACGTGATACGATTTTGGGTGTCATTAGGGTATTTTCTAGGACGTAAAGTTAACTATAGTACCGTCGCCGGTACTGAAGTTCTTCGTTGTAGGGGAGAACAATTTTAAAAAAATGAGCGTTTGCGACCAGATTAAAAGTGATAACCTATTCTAAATTACAAATTTCGAAAAAATTTGCTCGAGTAAATTTGCATTATGTTGTGTACAAGGGTTTTAAAAAAAATTATATGTTTATCCAATGGAATACCTGTAAGTGACGTAGTGTGGATATATCGATCCTGATTGGTTGCTGAAACGTGGCTTTTGTTTACGTTAGCAACTGTTCTTCTTTTTCGAATAAGCCAAGCTGAAAGTATCAATTTTCTAAAGTGACACATTCTATATTCTTTCAAAAGTATTTCAATTATTTCACGATATCTTTCGTATCTAACACAAAGACAGGTGCTAGTTATCCCCACTTTTTATTAATGTAATGTTATTTTCTTATTAATTTCATTTTAACTTGTTATTTCCATGTTTAATCTTTCTCCCTTCCAGCAAGCTTAGACAGACGAGCTTAGTGGGTGCGTAAGGTTGTAGGATAGGGCACTAGGTGCGCAAGACAGCACATTTGTCTTCTGGGTGACATCTATGTGGTTACCGTGTCCGCAAATGCGGTTTAGCTCCATCAAAAAGTCCTCCACGAAGGCTAATTTCTCCCAATAGTCGATCCAGGCGTTCCCTTGTCTTCTGGATTGGGTTCAAAATTACAAGGCTACGGAGTTGAACAATAGTAGTCGTAAACCCATAAAATTGGGTCGGCTGTTCAACGACTGTTATAAAATAAAAAATAAAAATACCCAATTATAAAAAGACCGCCTTGCGTCAAAATTTTAGTGAATCTTGTGTGTGATTAAAGACAAGAAATTTATTTAGTAAAGGCAATTACAAGTAAGGATCCAAACATAAATGAAATTGTTAATGTGGTTCAGCAACAATTATCGCACTAAATGAAATTAATTAATGAGATTTTGATAGTGTAGCACAATATTAATTGAATGTACTTTGAAAAGTAAGATTCTTATTTAGTAAACAGATTTAAAGAGAATACCATTTTTAAAGCAAAATAGTATTTACATAGCATTTAAATTTTATTTAAAATTGTTTTGTTTCATCTAATTATTCATACAATAAAAAATTGAAAATATCCAACATTTAATCACCTCATTATTTCATTGCTTGTAGCAAAAGGTTATTCGCCTTCTATTTTATTTGAGCTTAATATTAAACCGAATTAATTTTAATAAATATTGTTTATTTAATTTCCATTAGAATTAATTTAATAAATAAGCAGTAAATATAATAACTCGTTGTAATTACATGGTTCCATGTCTAAGTGCAAAAGTTTATTTAAAATGAAAAATAACTAGTGGCAGACTAGTTATCCAAACATAATGAACCGTACTTTAACTGGTACACGGATCGAAAAATATTCGCCATCTCTGCTGTAGATAGTTAGAAAATTTACACATCCACAGACTCAAACGGCCATAAGATCATTTTATTTTATTTAGTTTAGTTTAGTTTAGTTTAGTTTAGTTTAGTTTAGTTTAGTTTAGTTTAGTTTAGTTTTGTTTTGTTTTGTTTTGTTTTGTTTTGTTTTGTTTTGTTTTGTTTTGTTTTGTTTCGTTTTGTTTTGTTTTATAACATTGAACAGCCGACCCAATTTTGGGTTTACGACCACTGATGTTAAACTCCATGGCCTTGTAATTTTGAACCCAATCCAGAAGACAAGGGATCTCCTGAATCAAGCATTGGGACAAACTAGCCTTCATGGAGGACTTTTTTATGGTACTAACTTGCATTTGCGTTACATGGAGAAGTAAACCGCAAAAACCTCCCGCGATTGACCCGACGGGAAGCAGGGGATTCTAATCTATGATCCGTTTACCACTGAGGATATTTTATGCCAGCACTGTTGACAGTTGTTGACCAGCCGAATCTAGAATCGAACCTGGGTCACCTTATCGGGAGACGAACTCTTTATCCCCTGAACCACCGCAATTCAAGCTGGTACCAATTGATTTGAAGCAGGTAAGTTGGACCCCAGTCCCTCAAAATGACACAGTTCTTTTAACCACTGAGCCAGCGCCGCTCTCAAATAAAATAATGAAGTATATGGAGTTCTAATGAAGTATGATCATTATATATTGACGCTGAGTCTCAAAATTTAGAAATGAAAGTGTACGGATTAGATTAGATGTCAAAAATTAGATCTGAATAATATAACAAGTGCATGAATTAGTTTTATAAAATAACTAGGCGGCTTAGCTAATACTTCCTAGAGGAGAGAAGACCTCAACACGGGTTACCATAAACAATAAGTTTATTTCTTTAGTGGTCCAAACGTAATGACATCTTTCGAACTCCCCTACTGCACAGCTTAGAAGCCTGAACGTAGTGACATCTTACTTATTTTTGCTCCACTGCGCAGTTTATGTTCGCTACATCGGACTACTAAATTGATCAGTGCTAATGCCATCTCTCTTCTAGGAGGTGTTGGCTTAGCCCCCTGCTCACTGCCGCTCACCAATCCCGAAGATTAGTTTGCAATAATTTTTGTTTCTTGGCATAAATCAGTTCGAGAGGTTAAAATTATTCACTAAAAAAATTTAGGCTGGAAAGAACAAAACGCTTGTGAATCCCACCTCCCACATCTAAATATGTTTCTTAAGATTCTAATAAAATCTATAAGTTGAAAAAGTAATTTTTCTATGTAATCATTTTTCAAAATAATGTTTAAAATTAAAAATATAACAGATTTAGTGAAATCACAACCGTCACTTAATATTTTCGCTAATCAAACGGGCGGATATATTATATACAATTTTCGCGTGCTGCATCACATTGTGCCTGAAACTGTTCTAAATCGTTTAACAAATCTCTTTAACTGCAATTTATAACAGTATATTAATGTAATTTGCACCAAAGTAACAATTGTAAATCAGTTGATAAGAACAGACACCTACTTAAATAACTTTATCTTAACATGTAGCGTAGAATTATAAAATTTCTTTCTTTCTTTCTTTTTTTTTTTTTTTTGAGAGAGAGAGAGGGGGAGAAGGAACATTCAAAAGACATAGGAAAAATATTTGTAAATAAACAGAAAAAAAATATGTATCTTCTTATTAAGTTAAAACCTAATGCCAACGAAAGCGATCTACAAAATTTATAGATCTGATATGAAAGGCCTATTTAAGCTTTGCATTCCATGCTTTTCTGAATCATATAACTTCACACATTAAAATATGCAAGAAGTATACAGAAATCCATAATATCATATCACTTAAGTGTGCAAAAAAGTTTTTTATCAAAACATTTAAAGTTTCAATAAAAAATCATTATTCATAAACTAAAAAACATAAAATAAAGAATGCTTACGATAAAAAAAGATTCTAAAAATTCCTTATATTGAAATAAAAAAAAACTTTCATCTTTTTTTTAAAATTCTTAAACAGACGTAGAAAACCATTCTGTAGAGAACTATCATCAAATTAGAAAAATAAATTATTTACAAGGTAAATTTTTTTTAATTAAAATCATAACACTTACCTACGTTATAAATCCGGAGAATTCCAAAATGTCTTCAATTCATTCGCTCTACGTTTGAAAATTTTATTTTTAAATAATGTATACATAGATTATCCTTTCTCATTACTCTAAGATGACATATCACGCAATAAAATTTTGTAATAGAATTTCAATATGAATTTCAATATGTAACTTAAAAACAGAATAGCTGAATTTTAGTTGGAATTAATCATTCAAAATTAAAAAATACTTACCAAGAAAACGATGAAAATTTATTGATAATCAACACAAATGATACTATTTCAAGTAATTCATATTATTCTTTATTGATGTTTTCCGAATTATATAGAATCCGATGTTCCGAATTATATTTTATGAAGAAGAAGAATATTCTATAACTGGTTCTGAAATCGCATTTATTCATTAGAATGAAGTAAGCAGTGTTGACTGCACTCTAATTTATAATGAATTGAAGACAAAAAAAAATGTATTTTACCGTCATATACCAGTATGCGATCACGAAATCGGAAGTTATCGGTTGCAAGTTTGTTGGAAAGGAAAAAATTATTGAGGAATTGTTCTTCAAATGTTGGGCGCGTTTTATTTTAGAATCATTTACCAATGTTCTGGATCTTTTTTTCAAGTTCTGCCTTTTCCTTAGGGAAATTTCGCTCGTTATTTGCTGTTAAAAAAAAGGCATCCTACTCTACCAATGATTCTGATAGAACTTAATGAAATGCTAATAAATAAGCCTGAAAATATCTTCTCCGCTAGAGGGCGTATTCAAGTGTTGCGATCGCGAATATTAGCAGTACAGGTAATAATACCTTTGAATGAGATGCAAAAGTATTTTTAAGAAAACAATACCCTTATGACTTTTATTAATTTTATGCTGATGACAACTAAAACAATATGGAAATAACTGTGGGAAAACTAAATCATTCCATGTGATTTTTTCGGTCAGTAAAAACACACCAACAACAATGGAAAACTGTGTTAGACCATTATGTTTTCATGTTATGTGGAGATATTACCGACAACGCACAGTAACGAAATGCTAGTCATTAAAATATTTTTTGTTTTGTTTTGATAGATTAACAAAATAATTTCTACCAGTTTCTCGATTCAAAAAACTTTTCATAATTGCTTTCTAAAATCAGCTCTAGGTGCTGGAATCGGAGTTGGAGTCGAAGATAAATTTGCAGGAGTAGGAGTTAGAATCGGAAAATTTGCTCGACTCCGACTCTGTAGGGTTAAATTAGAACCTATAGCTTAAAATATGCAACTGAGTTTTTGACCTTAGAAATTAATTTAGATAAATATTTATAGTGAGTATCAAAACAAAACTATTACTCAAATAAATATTGTGATAGTTATTTAAATTATTACTTATCACAAATTTAATGCATTACATTCAAACGTTTTTGAACTTGATCGAACAATTGAAAAAGTACATAAATTCTAAAACCAAATTTATTAAAATCCTTTTAAAAATTAATTAAAAAATATGCGAATGATTATTCATGCATTTTAATACTACACAGTAAAAAATTTTGGTATATAATTGCCATCAGTTTTGTTTTTGTGGTTAACTAAAATTTCTTACAGTGAATGCAGTCAAATTTTTTATTTACTTTTTCAGTGTCATAGTTTTATTTATTTGTTTTTTGTTTGTTTGCTTATGGACAACACATATTTACGCGCGCATTAGAATCCATTTATGACTTCATAATAAAAACATTTCGTTTAAAAACAATCAAATTTTTATCAATATATTTGCACTAATTCTTACAAACAATGGAATACCTGCAAGTGACAAAGTGTGGGTATGTCGAGACGCGGCTTTTCTTACGTTAGCAACTGTTCTTTCTAATCTATTTCGAATTAATTTGCCCCATCAAGTATCGATTCTCTTAAGTGACACATTCTATAATCCTTCACAAAGATTCTTTCACAATGATTTCAATTCTTTCACCATATATTTCTTACATAACACAAAGACAGTCACGAAGCAATGCAGAACAAACTAATTATGCACTGAAGTTGCCAGGTGCAGTAAAAAAATCATGTTACGCGCTACAGTAAAATACATAAACAAATAATAAATCTAAGACGGAATTATATTTCAACAAATTCAATGCGCGATACGGCACTGTATTAACTTTACATTTATTAACATTCTAACTTATGTGGAGAAACTTAGCTCAACTTTGACACTCCATTTTGTTTATCGACAATCAGCTGTCGCTGACTAATAGGTCACATGTGTGGGTATGTTTGATCTTCTTCTCGAAGTGCAAGTACCCAATTGTTATTTTTAGTCAATTTTAATTACTTTTATGCATGATAACCACAGTTCTGTACACAGAGATACATTTAGTATACCTCAACACCATTTTTTACAGTGTATGCATAAGTTTCCTAGTTGCAGTATATTCTCAAAGAATCTTCATGAAATAATAAGATGCAACAGAAGATAACAATAATTTATAAATTTGGAAATTTGAGTGTGAGTTTGTGATCTTTTTCATAATGGTTTTGTACAATTTTAATGTTTTGTACAAATTCATTTTGTAAAATATATTTCTGTAACTGTTATGTCTTAATGTAAAGTGTAATTCTAAGGAAAATACTCATAACTCTAATCGTGCAAATATGAATTGAAATTAACAATTACTTATTAATTGTGTTAATGTTTTTCCCAGGTGTCGGTGAAAATTTTTGCAGAAGTTTATAAAATTTATAAATGAATAATTCTAAGACGGAAAAGTCTGGAATTGAAGTCGAAGCCGAGCATTTCAACACTAGAAGGATAACATAAAGCCTTTTAACATCGTTAAAATGTTTTAATTTTAAATGAATTATCGCCTTCTATTTTTTAATACACCATCAGAGGGCTAACAGAAAAAGTTAAAAGTAATTATTATTATTAACCTTTTGGCTCAGAATTTTTATTAAACCTATTTTTCATATTTTTTAAAATTATTTTGTATTAATTTAAATCAAAATAAGTGAAAAATATATTTAGCATTTCAAAAATTTATAATTATGAAATACAACAAAAAACACTGGTCTCTTTTTCAGAATTAAGGGTAAACTCTTCCAAACGATATTTAAAGAAAAAACTTTGCATTTATTTGCAGTTATTTAAATCTAAGAGAAACATTTATTTATCATTGAAATTTCTTTAATTTATGAAATTAATTATTGATGAATTTTTGAATTATAACCAAAAAATTACTTTTTTTTTTGGATTTTAAATTTTAGCACAAATATAATTCTGATAATCAAACAGATTTTTTTAGTAACTATTAGACTGTTTTTAATAATTAAAACATACCAAAATATATTTTTACTTGTAATTAGAGCATCAGAAAAAATATATAACGGGGATATCGACTTTAAAACAATAATAGGACAATTAATAGCATAATTAATAATTGATAATAATTATTAATAAATAAAAATTATTAATTAATAAAAATTAATAGTTGATAATAATTAACACTAAATACTGATTGATAATTAATAATAATAACAGAATAAATTTTTAAAATAATAATTTTTAAATTTTTATAATTTAAGAAAATTAAGTTTTGTGGCGCTGCATTTTGAGCTATTCTAATAGTATATTTTTATGTAGTTAAAAAAATATTCTTCGTTTTAGTTACATAAGAACCAACGGTACTGGCATACTCAATAAATATCACACTCAATATCACTATTCTATATCAACGCACACTCAATATCAACGTAGCTAATGACAGAGCCATAATCACTCTATTAAAATGGTGTAGCAAAAAATCAATTAGTGTGATATCATCTTTTAATCGCCGCTAGTAACTTTCTACACACGTTTTGATTTCATTAATAACTCCTTATATGTTTGCTCCTTTACAAAGAGGACTAAGTCACGTTTCAGATCATGTGATGTTTGGTTGATGTTCTATGTAATTTGTACCAAAAATAATCCCTATTTCAAACTGTACAAACAGTTAAAGTCATAAACATTCATTTTAATAGCTTTTTCTTTGAGCATCGCAAATACTGTTAAGGTTTTAAATATATAAATGGTTGAGGTTTTAATAGTTAATTTATTTAAAAGTTAGTCACTCGTGAAATAATTAAATTTGGTATGGCACACATAGTACAGAGGAGAATTAGGACAACAACGACCAACAGGTCGATCCATTGTAAGGAACAATTGATCGGTATTTGATTTTTATCCAATATCAAACTAGAAAACGTAAATATTTCAAGTTTCATTTAACTATTTGTTTATTATTTTTTACAATACTCAGAGACTTTACTTTTTCTCGTAATTGAATATTGAAAGTAATAATTTTGTTTTACAAAAAATGAAATACTTTTTGATGTAAATAAAAATGTTTTTTTATCTTTCCATAATTTGTGAAAGATGGCTATTTTCAAATCGAGAAAACGAATACCGCTGAAATCACATGAGTGTGCATAATCATGTGCTTGTGCATGACGTGTTAACGTTATAACTATTAGGCTCGGATTATTATCACGCTAAATAAATTTTCGGATCAGATTTAATCGGATTCCTGCACGAGACGTCACGTGTGTTTGTCGAACCTGATTGGCTGCTGACGATTTATCCACACGTGACCGCACTTGAAGGTATCTAGTTGGCGAGAGAAGTAAAACAATCAATTTGGTTTAAATATTGGCAGTGCAAATGAGAATTAGAATATTCACAATAACCAACAAGTCGATCCATTGCGGGGAACGATTGAATTATTTGACTGGCAGAAACTAAAAAAAGGACTCTCCCAAATCGAAGTAGCTACTAAATTAATAAATTATAACTTACTAAATTTATAAAGATAAAATATACATTAACATATGCTAATTCGGAATTCTTTACAATAAAATTTCAGTAATATTTTCGATCACAAATTAAACAAACGCGGATCATAGATATCCTCAATCACAATTATGTTTTTTAAGAGTTTAACAAAGTTATTTCTCTATTAGATTATAATAAGGTTATATTTTATAACTTATCCTACACTTAGTACATCACATAAATACATTAATGCAAAATCTTTTATATTATCAGTTTTTAATTCCAGGAATTAAACCTCGCGAAAGCAAGTACGTAAATTTTTTTTTTATTAATTTGACTAAAAAGAAACTAAGATGAATAAAGAAGCAAGAATGAAATAAAAATTTTACACTTGATTTAAAAACATACGGGCATAAAGACAGACAAACATTTAGTAAAAAAAAATTTAGGGAATTATGTGAAAATATTTATTTTAAATAACAACGGTTAAATTGTCACATTTTAAACACCCACAAAAGTTTTGGACTGGTAAAAAAAATTTACTGCAAATTTGAAATATCGCATAGCAACGAGAGGAAATCTGAATCATAAAATTTAATCAAAAGAAATAAGCCAATTGATATTCTAATTAGATAAACTACGTCGAGAAATTTAAATCCCAACGATAGAATTTTTTTTTCTTTGTGGCCTGATGTTAATCTTAATTGTAGGGTTATGCTGCTTGGTACAAAGAAAAATATTTTATCAATAACTTCAAAATAATTCTTCAAGTAACTTCAATTTAAGAATTTTCTTTTTATCAAATCAAAACATGTTAACGTCAAAAAGTAAGATCTTCCATAGATAGATTTTCCATAGATCGATAGATAGATAGCTTCCATAGATAGAATTTACATAACAGGAAATGCTGTATTTCAAATGTTGGCATTAGGTAATTTACACATAAAAAGTCAGCCAATAAAAGAATCGGAGTCAGTGGAGAGTCATGAAAACTTAAGCTAACTCCGAAAACTGAAATAGTGTGATAATAAGCCAAGCCTGGCCGAGATATACTGGTAAGAATAGGAGTTCGAATCCAACCGGCCGAAGACTCACCGTGTAGTAAATGGTGACTGGTGCACATTAAATCCATCGAGTCACAAAGTCCTCGATGTTCCCATAACAAATTATACCTCTGGGGGAACTGAATCGGAGATTAATTGTTCTCTGGATCAGGTCAAAATTACAATCTGTGGATGTATGAATGGGTCCAGATTATGAATGGGTGTGACGTATGGGTGTGGCAGAAGTCGAAATCTTGGCCATAGATGGCGCCACTGGAAAACAAGAACAGTCGCGTCCCTTTTCTATAATATGGCCAACGACAACAAAAACAACATACATCAAGCCTAATAACTGTAACATTAACACGCCATGCACGACCATGTGATTTCAGCTGTATTCTTCTTGATTGGAGAGTACCCATCTGTCACAAATAGAGAAAAAATAACAAATTTATTCACATCGAAAAGTATTACATTGTAGAACAAAATTAATACTTTCAATATTCAATAACAAGAGAAAATTAATGTCTTTAAGAATTGCAAAAAATAAACAAATAGTTAAATGAAAGTTAAATTTTTTACGTTTTTTACATATGAAAGAGGATAAAAATCAAATGCCGATCAATTGATCCTGTTGGTTTCAGCAGATGCCCCTTTCCCATATTTCCCATTTGCACTGTCTGCATTATACCAAATTAATTAATAATTCCACTAGACGCTAACTTGTAGTTAAATTAATTATTACCCATGACTCTCTTCCTAATTACTAATTCATTTTTTTCAATTTATGGGTCATTTTAATATACTTAAAAATTTAGCAAAGAAAATAGTCAATAACAAATAAATATGAAATTTTAAAGCTAAGCTTCAGCTTTTAGCACTTTATACTGACTTAATCCTTTTTGCACTTACAGCTAAGATAAAATGGTCCTCACCCAATCTAACTGGTTAATACGGCCTGGGGGATGACATCGACATCATTAAAGCAAATGAAGGATCATTTCATTCATCTTCTGCTGCTATCTTATCACCGTTCAATAGTTAATGAAATTGAAAGCAATGGAAGTTTGCACTTTCTTTGATAAATATGGTTAACGGCTGTTTTAAAGATGTTGTTTTCACATCTTTAAGACTGCCCTTTAATGAACTTTAATATTTATGTTACAGATGAGTTTTTTTTTAAAAATATTATTGCAGATATTTTGTAAAAAGAAATGTGCGAGCATAGAATTTAAACCTATGATTAATCATAAACAAGTCTTTTATGAAAATTATATTCTTTTAAGCTTCAAAAATAGTGTAATTTGCTGATTTATTTGTTTTTTTTTTCTCTCCGTGTGACTAATTTGCAAACAATAATATTGGAACGTTTTTTGAACCTTAGTATTTTTGAGGGGCGATTGCTGGTAAATATCCAAAAGTTTAGAACACACGACTGTAGCCAATCCAATGTTTTTCTTCAGACTGATTTTTATTTCAACATTTGATTTTTATTTCAACATACAAATTGATTTTTATTTCAATATTAACCCTTTGACCCAAATGGGACACCGGTGTCCCTTTTGTAAATTTTTTAAATATAATGAATAAAAATACATTTAATTTAATAAAAATACATTTAATTTAATAAAAATACATATTAGTATGTAATAAAAATACATATTAGAATTTAATAAAAATACATATTAGAATTTAATAAGTATAGAAACATTCCAATAGTTACTAAAAAAAATCTGTTAGAGTTTCGGAATTATATTTGTACCAATATATAAAATCCAACAAAAACAAATTAGTCTCAAAAATTTTTTTTTTCATTCAGATTCAAAAAATTTATCAATAATTGATTTTTGAAATTAAAGAAATTTCAACGATGAGTAACTATTTATCTTAGATCTAAATAACTGCAAATAAGTGCTAATCTGAAAAATTATTGTTGATATTATTGAATTTTTGTCATTATAATTATTTTTATTATTGAGCAATTGTTTTTAAATTGATTACATTTAATTTCTAATTTTTATATTAATGGGGTAGGTGCCGCGGTTCTTATTTGTTCTTTAAAATAGTTTTAAATTTTCAGATTAGATGTAGCTTTTATCAGTTGTAATCATTTTCTGGCGCCCTGTCCTTGCAGATACAGTTCTTAGAACTAGAATTTATTTGGGTTCTTTTTTTTAAAATAATCTAAGTCCAGATAGTATTGGAAATGGAAGACAACGACTTGTCGGTATGAATACCGTAATTAAATGTTTGATTTTTAAACATTTCCTCGTGCAATAATTTTTAACGGAGTCATATCAGAGTCATTTTAAAAGATGCAGTGTCAGAGGCAGTATTACATTACAAGAAATAATTGAAAAGTAAAAAAAATTTTACCGTTTACGAACGATACTAAAAGTGATTTAATAATTATAAAGGCTCCACAACTTTCTTAATTTCTTTTCACTCATCATTGCGTTTTTTTAGTCGATATTTTTCAAAAAGTTAAGATTATTTTGTTTATGAAATATATGATTGTTTTAAATATATGATACGCATTTTGTTAAGATGTTAATCGTAATAAAATAAACGATTAATTTGATTCGAAAGATTCAACAGTACTCGAAAAAAATTAAACTTTGGAAAAAGGAATGAGGGACATAATTTAAATAAAGAAAAGAGAAATAATTTATAAATACTCGTCAACCATAACTTTATGTCATTATATCAAATCAAATAGGAAATGGTCTTTCAACTCTCTTAAACTGGAACAGAATTAACTAAATGAGTTCTTAAACTGAATAAAGTTTTTTTTGTTTAAATTTTAATATGAATGTTAAGATATTATATATGGCAAGATATAATCTCTCTTTTTTTTCACTTTCGATATCTTTTAAAGCAGAAAACTTTCTACAACACTGGATTAATAGCATTTATTTAAAACACAAATATTGAAGACCAATTAAAATTGCAAATAATTGGAATTTCGGAAAAACGCACGTGTTAAGTTCATAAATAAAAAGAGTCTTTCAGCACGACAAATTTTAACTTGGTTGCATTGCTGGCGACAGCAGAGTGCAGAGTATTTTTTAGTGCTATTTGTTGCTTTTACTACAAGTTATGGGTAACTTACGAGTTTTTGATGTGAAAAGGTAAAGAGACTATACGTTTAATATATTTAATAATTAGTTAATGCACACAAATTTACGTAAATGATGTTAGATTTTAAATTTTTTTTTAAACTTTTAATTTAATTTTCACTTATTTTACGAACATTTAGAAAATGATGAAAGTTCTAGTTTCTAACTCAAGTAATAAACATACTTTGCAATATGAGTTGGAGCACGAACTTGAAAATAAAAATATGTAAGAAAAAATATGTAAGGTATTTCCTTGTCAGTAAAAAATTTTCAATGTTGAGGTCATTTATTTATTTTATATTTTCGCCATAGTTGCACGCAACTTTTCCAGATGGTAAGACATTAAGAGCCCTTTTTTGTAAGGCTTAAAGAAAAATCGATGATTCAGAACGATATTCCGTTTTCATCACGGTATTCTTTGAAAAGGGAAGTTCGAAAACAATTTATTTTAAATGTTTCTTTCAAAATTCATTTAAATTAAAAGTACGCGGATATGCTTTAAAAGGACACAATAGCGTCGACTTGAGTCAATATTTACACCGTGAAGAAAAGCACGGTCAAAACCACCAGAATACGTTAAAATTTACCGTGTTTTTAGCTTAACAGAGATACTAAAAAGCTCGGTAATTTTCACCGAAGCTCTTTCGTAATGATTTTGGTAAAATTAACAATAAAATATGCATTTTCCATGTGTAATAAAATTTGATAACTGTGGTTAAAATTTGGTAATTTTAACATGATTGGTAATTTTAACATCGAAACCTTTTATTCGGTTAAATTTACTTTTATGTTTTCTATTTTTCACTAAACGTGTGGTAATAAGAAATATAGTTTTTGAAAGCAGAACTTCCGGTAAACTGCTACCATATGAACTAAAGAATTACCAAATGAATGGTTTAAAATTTAAATGCAGCATATTTTAGTTCTATTTACTAGAATTATTTTTTTTTTCTATTAGAAAAGTCAATAATATAAAATACGATTTTACCAGATATTTTTTTCTCCGTGTACTGAAAGATGCTATTTAATTATGGCAAAACACGCTTAAACTTTCCTTTTTTTATCATTAAAATCTTTTTTTCTAAAAATAAATAAATAATGCTAATTAACAATTTTTTATTAATTTTAAGTGAAATTTTCATGAAACATTTAAAGCGATAGTGTTGTACGGAAAGTTATTATGAGCATTATTGAAGATATTTTAGAGGTAATATTTTTAGATCATATCGGTTATTTGTTCTCAGTGTTAATGCAACAGATTACAAAACTGAATAAGTAGGTCTTTATGCATAAAAATCTGATTTGATTGCATTAATACACAATGCAGTTAAATAGTCAAAAATCAAATGGTTTTTTAGAACGGTGGGAATTTTTTTTTTTTTCTCTATGTTTAGAATGCAAGATTTATCCCATATTGAACTTCAAATATAACCTCTAATTTCGAAGTTTAAATATGAGCGCAGCCCAACTTATTTTACAAGGCATTACATGGTTTTCATTTTCTGACAACAGTATTTTTTGTCTGCAACTCAGACAAAAATTTCATTTTTATATAAGTCTTCGTTCAATCTTAGTCTGGAAGAAGTGGGCAACTTTTGATACGATAAGTACTTTGGTTTTTGGAAAATAGTATTGCCCACGAAGACATTTTCTTAAAAAAAATAAATAAATAAATAAATAAAATTCGAAAATAAGTTCTCAACGGTTTTATTTCCTAAACATTTAGATTAAATTACAACGCTCACACGTTTGGAGTTTAAATGAAATAATTTTCCTAAAAAAAAAAAGAGTTAAAAAATTTAAAAAAATATTTTTTTTAACCAATTTTGCTTTTAAAAATCTATGAAACTAGTTTAAAAAAAAGAATATTCTATTTTTGCAGTCTTATTGTATTAATTCGCTTTTCATGAAAAAGGGAAAGAAAAAGATGAATTAGAAAAATAAAGGAAGATAAGAAATAAAAGAAGGGAAAAGAAAAGAAATGTATAATTTCGAAGTTGAAGTATCAAGTAATTCAATTTTCTTGCAGCTAATTTCACTGCTCTATCACAACAAACATATTAACTTAACATTTTAAATCTATTAATTTTTTAAAAATGCCGTTAAATCATATCAGTAAATAACAGCGCCACCGCTTACCGGAACACGTTCTCCAGTCGCGTGATATTGTGTACGGGAAAGGAAGAGTGACGTCATAAGTCGGGCACGTGAACCAATGGAAGAGCAACAAACTATGCAGTCAGAACAATTCTAAAGACGCAGCTAAGAGCACGCGTACGAAATGTGCTCCTGAATTCATTTGACGGAAAAGCAGTGCACGTTGTGTTTAAATTTCCCGCAATCTCTTATTTTAGTGAAGTGACAGTTTGATTCGAACAATATTGCAAATCGTTTGCTTGAATTTTTTCTCGTTTGCTCCACCAAAAGAATTTTTTAATGTTCTAAATGGATACTATGACGTGGGAGGAACCCCTGGCTCATAGGATGAAAGTCGAAAGGTAATGGAATTAATTTAAAACTAAATGATTTTTATTCATTGCAGAATAACATATGGGAAAGGGTACCATTTGCTTTTTAAATTGCAAGGTCAAACATTAATATAACTTGAAAAAAATGTTTAATTTAAAGATAATCATATTTGAAATATTCTTGTTATGCCCGAATTTTCGGAAGTTCAGTTGCAAGAAAATTAAAAATAAAATGCATATATTTCAGAATGAGTTTACAAAAATTTCAGAATTTATATTTTCATACGCAATGGTGTGACAAATATATAATATTGCGGAGATATATTTCTATACAATACATATTTGTTATTTCTTATAATCAAAAATTATGCTATCATTTTTCAAGACGAAATGATTTATTTATTTTTAGTTTCTATGGATGGGGGAATTTAATTTTATATACAATAAAAAAATTCCTTCTAAAAATAAATCAAGTATTCAAAAGACAAATAAATTCTATTTTAATAGCATTAAAAACTTAATTTTTTGAATGCTACCAAGATTCATTTCCAAAACATAATTGTAAAAGTAAAATAAAAATTTTTAGAAAAAATCTTTCATGCTATATATATATTGCAAAATTTTCAGTCTAGCTTTTTTTTTTCTTTTTCAAAAATAATATGGCTGAAAGCATAAATATGTTTTATTGAAGAAAAATCGTGTAAAAAATTTAAAGACTTCTATATCTACTGATTTAAAAAACGGAATGCGTAATTAACTTTGGTTGAATGCCCAAAATCACTTATAACTTTATTCTTTTGCCTTTTTTTTCTTCCAAAAACATGGTCATGTTCCTTAACACTGAACATACCATGACCGTTTTAGAACTTTTGCATCGAAAATGCGCTTATCATCTTATCGTTTTTGCACATTTGACTTCATAAATTTTTCTGACAATTATATACAGTTAATATTCTATTATTATTATTTTTTGTATTTTGTTTGTTTCGAATAATACTTGTCGTTTTCCTATTTCTACCACAACCGGTCATTTGACCAGGAGAACAATTTATCACTTCATAAGATTATCGGATCAGAAATTACGATGTAATGAGTGTTCAACGTACTACATTCGATTAGTTGTACATTTCTGCAGAGACTGTAGCGTAGTTAGTTCAACCAGAATAACTGTGAATTCAAATTTCAAGAAAGTACCTAAATTTTTAGATTGGCTTATATTTTATTTTGATAACTTTACTTCATTTCTAACTAACTGTTAGTTTTTACCCAGAAAAATGTCGAAACAATCAAGACGGCACACGTACTTAGAAGAAATAATATTAATTATAAGAATAATTATAATTCTTATATATTCTTATAATTATAAGAATTATAGAAATAATAATAATTAGAAGAAATATATTTGTGTAAAATGTATAATGGAAACACCCTGTATATGTAAAAAATGCGTTGATCAATGAATTGAAAATTCTTATTTGTGTTTGCGATTCATAAAAATTGGCAATATACAATTTCGTTTAATTATAATAAAGTTTTTTTTTAGTTTATTTCCTGCCTAACATCCATATTGCATACATTCAATCAAGAAACATAAATTCCGGTCATGTGACGGACTATGGTAGGAATAGGTATTTATTAAGTGTTGGTATGTTTAGTGTTAAAGTATACTTTTTCAAATCCTGTAAAGCTTTATATCATTCTTCCTACTAAGTTAACGGTTTCTATTACTTTATCTTCGCGATGTCATTTTGGCCTTTAAATACCAATTAAATATTCAATTTGCTATTGCTGAATGTTCTTAAAAATTGTGGCAACAGGAAAAATCGCTTGACATTTGCACTAAGAAAAATAAAATAAAAATTCTGAGATTATCACACATAACCGTGTTAGTTGATTAAATAAAAATTCTATTGTGTCTAGTAATTCTTTTAAGAATTGATTACATTTTTGTTTCATTTATTAAAAAAAAGTTTTAATGTTGGAATATGATATCTAACAATATTCATGTCCTTTAATTTTCGAGGCCGGATCACATGTTTTTACACGTGTTTGGGCGGGTTTGGCTATCATCCAAACGCACCACAAAATCGAATACGTTTTTTTGTCATGGCCACGTTTTCCCCAACGTGTTATTGTAATGAATCATTTCCTCTTTTATTGGTAATAAATTCCACGTTTTCTAAAGAGAGACAATATGAAATGTAATGAAATTAGGTATTGTGCAATAAACTTATTTATTTTTAGTCTTTATGGTACTCAAATTAAATAATTTTTTCGTCAGCTTTGTTTAGATATTTATTTTTGTTTAAAATATAATATTGTAATCCGCTATGTGTACTACAGAATTTAATTATAAGTTTTTACAATCATAACCCATTCGTTATACTTTATACTGTTTTTATAAATTAGTTAATATATTGTATATAAATTACTTTTCTTTTGTTATAATTCAATGCTGTAAAATATTTATCAAAAAATGATATATTATGCATTTATTGGGTAGTACCTAAATATTAATGTAGATATATATTTATATTTTAGTAGCAAATTTGCTAATGTTTTTTTTTTGTTTGTTTGTTTCTTATTTAGCAAAAGATTTTTTTTTAACATAGATGCTTTCTTTTCGCATTTTTTTTAATTTATAGATTAATATTGTTCATATTTATTAAACAAATATTTAATTAAGTACTTATCTAGTATGCCTATATTAATGTAATTATAAATATGGCTATATACTAGCCATATTTTTTTACATCATAGTTTGACTTAATAATATTAATTTGTCTAAAGTCGTTGAGGCTTTATGTAAAATTTTTATTTCAATTTTGAGATTTTATTTGAAAATAGGCAATGAAACATTTATATTAGCTATTGAAGTAATATGGCTATTCATTGAAGATTTTTTTAGATCAATTTTAACTTACATATAATTATATTTATATATATATGCCTGATATATTTATCAGTAAATNTTAAGCAGGAGAGAAGTTGAATTTATGAACCAATGTTGGTTTAAATTTTTGCGTATTTCGCTGCATGTCGATTTTTTTAAAGAATTCAAAGATTTTTTTTTTTCAAAATTATAGAAATCACTTATGTAAGGATCATTCAAAAAAAAAATTTCATATTTTTCTTATGATTATTTACTATTTGATTATTATTTTACTTAAAAACAGGTGAATAATTTTAATTTTTCTCAAATTTATATATATATATATATATATATTATATACATATTATATAAGTGAAAATTTCATAAAATTGTCAACAAAAGAATATTATGCTTATGAACATACTTTATTTGTCATTAATTAGTCAGCACACTAATTTTTAATTTTTAAAAAATGAGTTAAAATTTTGTGGATGAAAAGTGAGCATTTTAAGGTTGTTTAGATTTAAATCATAAATATTAAGAGCAACGATTTAAATTATGATTATGTTGATTTAAAAAAAAAAAAGCAATCGTTGATTTACATTATTGGAGTTACAAAGAACAATGATTAAGATAATTTGTACTGTTATTAAAAGTGTTGAAATAAAATAAGTAAAAATATAAGTTTTCTAAAGTATTAATAATAATTTGAAATCCTTGTGTACAAGCATTATAATTTTATTTTTTAGAATTTAAAAATTATTACTGTTATGAATTTTGTAAGATATTGCTGGTGTGTTGTTACGATTTAATTTAAATTCCGAATTTACAGAAAATGTATAAATACAGTCAATCAATTTTTCCTTCTTGCTACAATTGTATAATTATTAGAATTCACTGTTAAAATTAGGCTAAAATTTTCTGAAATAATCTTAAAGAGAACCTTCATTTTTTAACTTTAGATGCTTGGTATTCATTTAATAATTTAGTTTAAAAAAAACCTGATTTCTGTAAAATAAAAATCGGTACTGATTAACACCTTATTTTTAAACTAGCACCATTTTATTAAAAGCCAATCGAAAATAGCGTCATTTAATTTAGATAATCCGTAATAGTTTTTACTGTTCATGAAATTACTTTTTTCTCTTAGAAAAAGTTTCATGAAATATTTTGAATATTTTTACAAGTGCAGTTATTCATGAAATTACTTTTTTCTCCTACAAAAAGTTTCATGAAATATTTTGAGTAAGTGAATTTACAATTTATGAATACCTTATGAAACTGGTATGAGTAAATTTTATTATTATTTTTTCCATGTTATTTTCCATTCTTTTAATTTCTGTGCATTGCAAATTTTTTTTATTGGGAGCCTGAATATTTAACAATATGTTATTCTGCATACAATCCTTCTTTATTTGTTTATTTATAACTTTCTTAATGTTTAATTAATAAATTTTTATGGTTGATTATTGCTAAAATTATGCTTTGCTTACGCGAGTGAAAGGGTTTCAAAAATAATTTTCTAAGACTAATATGTAATTTAATTTATTAATTATTATCGTAGAGTTAGATATTTTTTTAACCTTATTTGTAATTATTTACAAGTCTAAAGCGGCAATCTTACAAAAATTTACGTCTAAACAAATATTGTATAAAACTCAAATTAATTCGCGAGTGAAAGCTAACTATGTGAAATTAATATATTACTGTGAATATGAAGGCAATTATTACCAATATTATAATTTGAATAACAGCTCTTAAAAATTAATTCATTTTTTATTCAACTTGGCAGCACACAAAAACGGATTATACTTTTTTCTCTGAGAAAAAGAAACGCGGTTCTCATTTTCCCCCTGTGAAACTGCTTTGCTGCAATCATAATATGTGAACAGAAAAGCGAACCTTACTGTTATTGATCTCGCCTTTTAAGAAATTTCAGCTTTTCCTTGCAATCCGATTTGCGTCAAATACTGTGTGTAAACAATAATTGTTTGACGTGAACAGTTACGATTTTCAAATCATATTAAATTACGTTAATGGGACTTAATACTGTATAAAATTTTTCCCTGTAAACGCGAATTTAATGGGAAAAATGTTTGAGATTCTTCAAGATACAATATAAGTAGTACTTGAAAAAAGTAAAAATCGATTTTCATTTCTTTAGTTTTATTTTATATGCCTTGTAACAGAGGTGTTTTGCGATTGAAAATGTCTTGAAAATTACAAACTATATATTTTTAGTATTTGATTTCTTACTTAAATGATTTAAATAATTAAAATCGATGACTTTAAAAAAAAAATTGTGGTTAAAATAGCGATTTATATCTCAGATTTTAGTATTTTGATTTAAATCATTGACACTCTGATTTAAACTGAAGTGCAATATAATAATTTATTTTTTTTGTACAAAAAAATATGTTTTTTATGATTGGAAATAATTTTATAAAAAATAAAAAATAAAAAAAACAGCTATACTGCTTAGATCTCATGTGATAATTTTTTTCCATCAGTAATTATTCGGATTTTGAAGAAAACACTAATAAATGTTGTATAATAGCTTGAGCTGTAAACTATAACCTAAAATTTCAATAATTAAGAATTTGTTTATTGTTATTTATTTAATATTTATTTATTATTATTATTTAAATTGAAATTTTTTTTTAGAAATAATATATAACGCATTAAGCTATTGTGGAAAAAAATTTAAAATCGAGAAATTTGTAAATTTTTTTTCCTATGAGAAAAATGTAATATTTCAAATTAAATGGTGATAAAAATAACATGCTAAATTCTCCAACGGAAAATGAAATAGGTTTGAAATCGCTTGTGGAGTTTTTTCTAATTAAGGAGAGAAAATTTCTAAAAAAAAGTTTAACTTCAGCAATATTTATTTAACTTTTTATGATGTTCTTAAGCAATGTAATTTTTATATGAAATGAATAGCAAAATTATATCGATTTCACTAAATTGGACGACGATTAGATAATTTAAAAAGAAGTAATTAGTATATTTTGGTGGCTTTGGTTAAAATTTAGGTAAGAATGGCCTATGAAATATCTATGAAACGAAAAAAGCTTTTAAAATTAATTGTAAAATTATGAAATAAAATTTTTGTTTAATAAAACTCATTTCTGAAAGAATATACCTGGCTCCCTTCTGTTTGCAATAATTTTGCAATTGAATTACTAAACAAAGCGCGATTTAATACAATATCAAAAATGCGTATTTATTAAGAAATATTTTCAATACATATGTTTGTTTAATAATGTAATTTAATATTTACAATAAAAAAAAAATACTAAAGAGAATGATTATTGGAGTCAGGAAAAAAACTTATTTAAAAAAATTTCATAAAGAATATTTTTTCGTGTTTCAAGCTTCCCACAAATATTTAAAGGAAAAATTTTATATTCCGTTGCCATTAAACTTTTTCAAATATTAAAAAAAAAATTTCCATAGCACAATAAAAAATATTAATTAACAAAATCAGTCGTTAACTTAAAACAAAGATACTGAAACAGAAGAAGTTTATTTAGAAACTGAAAAAATTATGTCTGTAATTTTAGTAAAATTTATTTCTCATTATCACTTCCTTTAAAGAAATGATTCCCTTGAATATTTCTAACTTTTAATGAATTCACTTCATTCTACCTTTACGTTGAAAAAAGAAAAAAAGATCAGACGATCTGACCCACTTAAAAAAAAGGATCGTTTGAAACTGAAGAAAATATAATCGTAGTCATAAATGAAGGTACTCAACAACTCAAATACCGTGATCAAAGCGAAAGAAAAAAAGACCTTCGCTGGTAGAAAACGGGAGAGGTAAAAGTGAGGACTTCAGTGGAGCAAAGGATTTTCATGGCGGAAGTAAAAGGACGAAACGGGTTTCGAGATCACTGGGTCACATGAGTAACCTTCAAATTTTAAGGCATTTCGATTTGTGTCAATTCAGCCAACCGAACAATGCAATGTCAACTAAATTGTAAGTTTTTTTCTTAAAATAGCTGAATAATTCTTCATTAAATCTACATATTTTTTTCTTCTTTTTTTTTGAGGTCAAATATAGAGAAATTAAAAACACTTGGCAATTACTTCGGTATTTCTGAATTACATATTTTATTAATTGTAGCTCGTGGTTAAATATTTTTTTTTCCTTCTAAATTTACCTGATTGAAAAAATTTTAAAAAATAAACGAATAAGTTTGTTGTGGTTTAAATTTTCAAACATATGTTAAGTTTGCTTTTAATATCAGCACAAAAGGAAATATTTTCTATGTATATTATGCCTTTATTATTATTTTTTTTTTGTAAGCTAAAAATTAATAATAAGGTATCAATCTTCATAATTTAAAATCATTTTGTTAAAATTTTTTTAACTCTGCAAATAATAATATTTAAAACGAATAACGAGTTTTTTTTAATGATATTTGAAACAAAATCTTCACATATTAAAGAACATTAAAAAAATATTATTTCTCCAAATATTATTTTTAAAAATATTGGGAAAAGTTTATATATAAGGTAACTGGAAAATGTAAAATTTGTAAAGGAAGATGCATTTCCTCAAATGTTATTTTTTTAAGTATAAGTTATTTCCTCAAATATTATTATTAAGGTTATATGAAAATTGTTTTTTCAAACATTATTTTTAGTAATATATTAAAAAATTAATTTTAAATATAATATTTTAAGGAAGTTAAAAATATTTTTCAAACATTTTTCTAGGATATGAGAAAATAATTATTTTTTCCAAATGTTATTTTTTTAAGGATAGTCGAAAAGAATGTCATCAAATAAAATTTTTCAGAATAAGGAATTTCGGCTATGGAACCCTAAATAATCAACCACCTCTCGGCGGAACCCTTATGTTATAATGTATAAAAAAAAGTTCACTTTATTTAATGATTACTTTATTTAATAATATTCTTAAATGAAGACTTCATTATATTTACTAATAAGAAGAATGAACGTTTTTCGTCGTTTTATCATTAATAATCTTAAATTAGGTTTTATATCCAACTGTTGAATTTTCCCTCATAAAGTTAGTTTAGTTCAGAATTAGTTTTTAGTGCATAAACATGAGCTAAAAATTTAACAAATAAACCGAATGGTGGTTTTCGTCGCCATAGACGTTGAAGAATGTTATCAGGGAAACAATACTTCTTTATTAAATAACTCAGTTATTTTATTTTGATTTGAAAAATGTGCTGGGAAATACTTATGTAATTTTTCATAAATGCTTGTCCTTTTCTAAATATTGTTATTAGAAAAATTATCTATTTTTTTAAAAAAAAATTGCCATTTATTTTCATTGTCATTTTACTTTATATAATTTCATAAAGACAATTAAAATATTGCATAATAATGGATTATCTATTGGATCAAAGTATGGATCTCAAAAAGCATTACTGGAAAAAAAAAAGTTCTAGCTCTTGAAACTCTAGGGTTCCTCGGAACACCATTTGGGAACGCTGCTTTATATATTCTACAGGAGAAAACACACCTTTTACAAAACGAAGTATTCATTTTATTGTGGAAAGTGCACTGTTATCGAAAAAAGTATCCATTTATTAAGAAAAACACTTTTTATAGAGCGAAGTATTTATTTTCTAGTGGAAAATATCCATTTTATAAATCCGAGTCTGTCCATTCTTTAGTTAAGCAATTTATCTGAAAGAATTCGAAATTTTTATTACGTACGAGACCCCATATCTTTGTTGCCGAAATATTCAATTTTGCTTTGAATAAATTCAATTAAACAAAAAAGTTCGTCAGCATATTATTGTTATTCTTTTTATTACATGATGCGAAGTAAATTATAAATAATTGCCACTCATTTCTAAATTATATATATCTGAAGAAAATTACTAAATATTTTCTTACGTATTGAAAAATAAATCTAGGTCACAGATCACATGCTGATAGATCACGCGAGTGACTAGGATCTGAAGAGCATTTTCTATATTTAGAACACCAAAACAGAATAATGACCCGGTTTCAGGTCATTTTTTGATTGGAGTGAATAGCCCATCAGAAACAATGAGAAAAAAATATTTTTTGTCATCTTTTATTACAAACATAATTGAAGGAATCAAATCATATAACTATTTTCATAAATCCGAATCATGAGAAAAGCAAGAATGTAATGACATTAGGTCTTAGTAATTTGGAAATTATTTTTTCTCGGAGACAAAGAGTATAATGGAACTAATAAAAATGCATTATGCTTCTTTTTTATTCGTACCTTAAAGAAAATTTATATTTTGCATGATTATGTAAAACTTAATAACTATGGCTGTTATTTATGAGTGTTTATAATATATATGATAATTCTATTCTGCACTCATATTTTCTCTTAGAAATAGTACGACTATAATATTATTACGACACGGGTAGCCATAGAACTGAAAAAAGTCGGGTAATTTTATAAATAGGAAAAATCAAGGAAAGTTCAGAAAATTAAAATATTCTTAAATTTAGGGGAAACGAATTAATTTGAGTTTAAAGTACCTAAAAACCCATTATTTTTTCCAAAAAGCTTGACGTGTAATGATTTTATTTTTTTAATTGTCTATTTTTTACTCCAGTAGCAAGTGCCCTAATATATATTATGTATAATATTCTTTTATACAATAAATCTTATGTAAAGAAAAATTACATAACTGAAAATGTAGTAATAAAATTTATGCCACCTATCAAAAATCAGGGTTATTCAATAAAATCAATCTGGAAAAAATCAGGGATTTTTTTTAAAGTTAGTGGCCATCTTTTAAAATGAGTTTCCAAATAGTGCTCAAATAACAGCTTATTCCTCAAAAATTATTTTTCTTTTACTGAAATACTGTGTTAATATTTTGTATAATATTAAAAAAAAATTCTTATAATTATAGAAAATTAAAAATGATTCCAATAAGCCTACATTTATAGAATTGTTTTCTCCATCAAGAAATTGCATAAATTATTGCTCTAGCTGAGCGTTCCCCAATTTTTCTTCGGCTATGGAACCCTAAATGATCAAGTTTCTTTTGGCGGAACCCTGAAATTATGAAGAAAAAAAATCAGCAGCGGCTTTAGGTATTAATCGGATAAAAGACTACGAATTATTTTGAAAATACTTAATATATTTAAAATAAAGTATTTCATATTATGAATTTGTTCTTTATGTACGTGTATGTTGAAAATGAATAAAATAAACTTAATTATGACATTAAAAAAAACTGTTATAAACGTTGAAAATCGATATCAGAGAAACGTAATTATTTTACCTCGAATTTAGTTATTTTATTTTAAATTGAAAAGCTCGATAGAAAATTGCTTATGTTTTTTTTCTTATAAATGCATATCATTTTAATCATTCATTCAACATATTGTTATTAAAAAAATATTCTTTTATAAAATTTTGCTACTTTTTTTACCATTGGCATTTTACATAAATAATCTATATACAACCGAAATGTTAAATAAATTATGGATTCTTGACTGCATATAATTATAACTATTACAGGTTAAAAACCTGTAATAATTATTTTCAGGCAGTCAAGAATCGAAAATAGCTTTGATATTTTAGTTTTATTGAAGAATAAAATTTAGTTTTATAATGCGGTATATTCATAGAATCGTTTGCTAAAAAAAATCTTATTCTTTACTAGTCTGATTTTTAATCAAATAAAAAATTTCGAGATTCTTTTGAAAGCAGAATTTCAAAGCTAATTTTAAGAATAATGTTTTAGAAATTTTGAATATAAATTTTACGTGTACCTCAAACCTTTAAACAAGAGCTTGTAATATTTGTAAAAAAGAAGCATAACAATTGCAAAAGAATTTATTAATTTTGACAACCAGCTGTAATCTAAGTTAAGGTAAAAACGTAGATTCCACAGAATGTTTTCGTTGAATGTTGCCAGAGCATGACTTTTCTTTGGCAGACGATCGATTGTAGCCCATCCGTTTTTCCCACGTGACAAATTCGGAAATATCGATTTCTTCCGGAATGATTTCACTTCTATCCAATGACACGAAGGTAATTTTTGATTGAGAAAAAAAAATGTTAACAGAATTGAATGCGATTGTAATTCTTGAGCTGTGGAATTTGCTGTAACAGATCTTGCGTGCCAGCATGGCAAAATGAACTCTTTTGTCTATTTTTAGAACACCCGAACATTTTTGTGTCGTTAAGAACTGATAATTATTAAAAATTCCTTGAAAACGTTTTAGAAGTTACAAACTCTGCTACTCGAAAGTTTATTTACATTAAAATTAAGTTTATTTCTAATGACTGGCAGTTACATCAACGTCTTCTTTAAATAAGTTCTTATTTCTGATTTCTTAATAGCCCAACGAACTAGAAGAACTCGAAAATTGTATTATCCGAAATACCAGAGACATATAACAGTTTTAATATGGCATATATTTTTAGCCTTACATGTCCAGGTGGGTCATGTAATTATTTAATTATAAATATTGATTAAGCACTCGCTTAAGCTTGATTAAACTCTATCAAGATGCAGGATGGAATTGATAAACCGTGCCCCGAAAAAAAAACTTTATTTGATGAAATCTTATTTGATAATGTAAAATTGGATTTATTAAACAAATTTTACTTCTTCTTCTTCTTTCCCCTATTTCTTGCATATTTTTACTATGAAGAGGCTTACCCCGATGGTTGTGCATGAATCAGAGATGCTTGAATATGATCCAGTGATTTCATTTGTTGTTTAATATATTTATATTTATTCTATTAAATTTTAAAAAAAATTCTTCTTTATGCAAACTATTAGGTAACTTAGTACTTAATAGTATTAAGTAAATTATTTTCTAAATTACTTAAAAGTAGTTCCCAGCATGTTTATTGTACTAACAAAAAAATTATTTTTTCAAAAAAAAAAAACAAAAAAAAATTAAAGAAAACAAATGTATTTGGGAAAAAAATCTTAATCCAAAAGAAATTCCTTTATTCTAATTTTATTTTGTACTGGTTTCATGCGTCTTGAAAAACTTTGAAGAATTATGTGACGTAAGTTTGCTGTTCAAGAAACAAGGTCAAAGCGTTTGTGTGAACTCTTTGGCTGAAGCACGTTTCGCATTTGAAAGTAAAATGTGGGAACCCATTCTTTTTGACTAATGATCTGATGTTCTTTTTCGCACAGTTCATAAGCGCTTTTCTTTTTGTTTTAAACAGTCAAATAGATGATAAATAGTAAAATTTAATCACTCTTGTTTTTATTTTATGCATAGCGTGTTCTTGTACTCGGTCTTTACGTAACTTCGCCGTCCTCAATTTTTATTAAGAAAAATTTAATTATGGTTCGGTCTTCTTTTCCATCTGAGCCTTGAATATTTAAGATTATTATTAGTTTTAATTCACTTTAATAGCAACTTATATAATCTATACAAAGTCTTTAAAACATACTAAATTATTCAAATTATTTGAATATTTTAACGCTACGGATTGTGTTTACAAAACGGTCTCATACATAATATTTCTCTCTTTTTTTGAAAGGAAGAAAAATAAATACACTCTAAAGACTAATGGTTTTAGTTTAATCCTCTGTTTTAAAAGGGAAAAAAAAGATGTTTTGGCGCTTTTCAGCTAATCACTTAGAATTAGATTCTAGAAACACTTTATTCGAAAATAATAAACTATGACACAAAATTCGACTCAAAAGAAAACTCGTGATTATTTTAAAACACTCTGTTGTAAAAATATATATTTAAAGATGAAAACTATGCTGTAAAATGTTTGAAAATTCGATTTTTAAGTGCTAAGTATAGAAATAAAACTTTATTTTGGTCAAGTGTATGGAACATAAATATGAAATAATTTTTTGTTGCCAAGCACGGCACATCAAGTTTTAGAGCAAAATATTTGAATCGAAGATTTTATTTTATATATCCTGCAAAATTTTTTAGAGCAAAGTGTTTGAATGTAATTTTTCTTTATACCTATAGTCAAAATATAATGCACAGTATTTGGGTAATTATTTGACTCAGGGTATCGAATTTATTGTAAAAAATCAAATCGAAATATATTTTCTGACTTATTATGAAAGATTAAATCTGCAATCCAAAGTATTCGAATGGAAGTTTGTAAAATTGCATAAAATATCGAATTTATAATGCAAAATATTCGAATTACAGTTCCATATACAATTGTAAAACTATTTAAACTTAGTAATAAAGTTTAAGTACATTTTCTCTTAATTAAAGGATCGTTACGATAAAGCTGTCAAATAATAATCAGCAAACTTTGAGCCCGATGTTAATTTTTACAGTAAAGATTAAATAAAGAATATGAAAATAAAAATATTTAACCCCACGTCTCTAATGATAAATAATAAATCATTTGTTTATTTTTGCACCCTTTCATGTCAAATTTTTAACCATGTGACTGTAAAGTTTTGGGGAGACGATATCCAAGGCCGATTCCGGTTGCCAATGGCAACGACAACGTGACTGGGTCACCTCGCCACGGCGGCGTGACCTTGTTTTGCGTCAACCGACTTTGACCTGAACTACATTCGGCCTCTTTTTTTTTTTTGTTTTCTGCTTCTTCTCCGCTTTCACATTACGCAATTCTCTTGTTTCTTGTCAGGTGCTGTTTCATCTATCTTCTGTCATCTCCCTTTAATATAAGGACTTTTTTTTTTTTTTGATTAACTAATCAACATTATTGCATGATCGGAATAAAATAATTTTCATATTCACACTTACTAAAAATCATTCGATTAAGAGAGTCTAGTGAATTTTAGAACAATATTCCATTGAAATCGTACACGCGTCCTTTCACCGGGGTTTGCGGGAATCTGTCACTGATAAGTTGATCAAAAGAATAATGTATTTTCAACTTTTATACGCTTTTTTATCATATTTTTAGTGATGCAAGAGGAAACTAAAAACATCTTAGCTGAACTGTATAACGATTTATTTGCACTAAAATTCGACATTTCATTGGTACTTCGGTTCTTTTGATCAAAAAATAAATAAAAAGTTTATTCTTCTTTGTTGTTTAACCATGAAGAAAAAATTCGGCCAACTAATTTTTGACCGACTTTTTATCCCTTAAAAATTAATTATTTTATATTAATGGTTTTATTTTATATTATTATTATATATCTATTAATGATTTTATTTTATAACCGTCGTTGAGATATTAGATTGTGTCAGACTACGAGTTTCAAAGAACAAGGTTCGAGTAAGAAGAACGGCGAGTCAGGAATCACAAATTCGACGGAAACCCTTCGAAAAAAGCACGGAAAGAAGGAATTCGAACATTTAAAAATATTTTTAAAGACAAAATTTACATATTAATTTTAGGATATTACGTTTTCTAGCCTCATTATGCAAAGGTTATTTTTTGATTAGATGTTAAATATGCTTTAATATATATAAGACAAATCAAGATTAGATTTAATGATTTTCATGACTGTGTGGAGTGACTTAAGTTACCTCATGTTACGGAGAGTAGAATACTCTTTGTTTTCTCTTATAAAGTTATGTGATGTCTAAGTTTAGTTATAATTTTTCTTGCTTAATAAAAATTCTTCTAAGTTCAAAGATGACTTTTTCATTACGCTTGCTTAGCATTTTCCACTACGCACTAAACTATGCCAGCAGATTGGATCTTTTTTTAAGCGCAACTTAACTATCTATAACTCCAAAACTAATTAAATTTTAAAGACTTAATCTTGTACGACGCATTGTTCCGGTACATGGCTGCAACTGATTATACAACTGCTAATAGTTTTACTAATTCCTTACCGATAATAGTTTTTGAAAACTAAATAATGTGGAAAGGGAAGAAATCACCAATTTAGTCAAAAATAACACAAGAATTAATGTTTACTTTTTCTAATTATTATAGAAATTGCACCCCCCTTTCGAAACTGTTAGCGCTGCTATTTTCTGGTCTTTTTGCTCGCTTATTCTTCATGTCGCATTGCTCGCTCATTTTCACTTGACACTTGAAATAATTCAGTTGAAAAAATAATAAAAATTTACTTGTAACACATGAAAACTCACAAGAGTGTCTTCATTATTAAAACCAAAAGTAAGCATTTGGTATTTTAAAAACCTGAAATTCTGTGGTACACCAAATTAAATAAAAAATGAACTATTAAGATTAAAAAAATATATATATATTTATTTATGCATGCTAAAAAATTCGTATGAAAATCTGCTTAGATTTTTATAGAATTAAATAAATCGTTATAAACTTTATCTGAAATTCAAACGTGCGTTTCTTTTTTNTTTTTTTTTTTTTTTTTTTTTTTTTTTTTTTTTTTTTAAATTATTTTAGATTCGCTTAGTTCTTTAATTAAATTATTTAATTTTGTTAATATTATTAGTATTAATATAATTATTATAAATATTATTATATTATTATTATAAATATTATTATATTATCATTATTATTATATTATCATTATTATAAATATTATTATATTATTATTATTATAAATATTATTATATTATTATTGTTATAAAATTGTTTGCTTTAAATAATGTTGGGAGAATAAATGTCCTTTTGTCATTTATTCCAAATGTGCAAAGCAAAATAATAGTTTTAATATAAACATTTTGCACTTCTGTTTATAACAAAATATTATTTGTGATTGATTTGATTGTTTATTTTTTTGTATTTTTAAGTGAAAAATGATTTTTTTTAATGGCATGGAATTTTAATAGTCTACTTTAAATGAAACTTTTCATTTTTTTAGTCTTACTCATTATTTCTTGAATTATTCATTTAATCAAATACATTGCAATGCCTTTATTATTATTTTTTTCAATAACGATTTATTAAACGTCAATCATTTCTTCATGAAGAGATTACTGAAAATAGCATTTGTATTGTGAGTAAACTAGGTGAAACTGCACTATGACTGAGAGTAATGAAATTTTGGAAAGATACAAAAATAAATTATTTCCTTGAGGATGTTGAACTGTTTTTCCGATTTTTCAAAAGTTCAACACTTTAATCGATCCGAAAAATGCTAAACATGAGTCAAGAATTGATTTTGAATCACTCAATTCGACAACAATCGGATTGAATCTTTAAATAGGACAAACTTCACTCTTCGTTCTGTTTTGTGAAGTTCTTGAGTCAATTTGTAGTTTTTTTCTTCTTTTTTTTTCTTTCTTGAAAAGAGAATTTACTACTTCCGTGAACTTGTTTCAATTAAACGAAAAAACATCGCCGAGTTGTGTGCTTTTTTTTCCTTTCTATTTTTAACCTCGAAATCGATAAAAATGTTGAACTTTTCGCTCTTCGGAAATTAGTGCCAGGTTAAGTAGGATTGCATTGCTTTTAGATTTGATGTATGAATAATTAATTTTTTTAAACATCTGAAAAAAGTGTAAAAATATTCAATATTGATTCAAAATACAGTTGGTTAAATTGCTACAAAAATATTGCGCAAAGATTGAGATGATTTTGCCCATCCAGGTTGTGGATTTTCTTTTCTGTTTTTGTGAAAAATAAAGGCTGTCTAATTTTTTTTCTTCTTCCTTAAATTGAAACTTAAAGTTGCATTTGAATGCAATAACATTTAGCATTTTTAAGACACAATCACCTATTTTTTTTACTACAACCATACTGTCGAAGAAAATATTTATTTATTCAGTTACTGTTTAAAATTAATTGGTTAAAATAGTTTTAATGTCCTTTCCCCCCTCCCCTCAAAAAACATTAAAATATTTTATAATCAGATAGTGTTTTAGAAAGGATATAATAATTCATGTAATTCCTCAACTGTCTTTTATCTTCTTAAAATATTTAAACATTTGCAGTTTTTTATAGTTTTTGCAGTTTTTTGAAGCAATTCACAAAGCATTCAATTTGGCAATTTCATTATAATTCTATTGCAATGTAACTTAAAATAATCGATGGTAATTATAATTATTATTGTTCTTAACTGTGATTATTATTGCTTCTAATAATTAAATTTCCTAATTTTGTCTATAATTGTGTTTTTTTTTAAATAAATTAGTAGTTTTTAAATTATCGTTAACAATGTTGCTTTGTTTATCCAAGTTTATTGAAAAACCACAAACCTTTTTAGATTCACAATACAATAAAAAAAATTAAATGGGTTCTGTAAAAAATCTGCGTGTATGACAACGCTGTAATTTTGTTTAAATAAATAAATGAAAAAATAATTTGCATGAAACTATAATTTTAGCACTTACCGTCAAACATTGGTGTTTGAATTATGTAGAACCATATTCGAAACTTGTTTTGTGTAAAAATATAGAAAGTAGCGATAAAGGGAAAAAATTAGTTTAAAATAGTTCTAATGCCCCCCCCCCAAAATAAAACATTTCAATTTCTGGAATTTTCTTCTAATAGTAATATTGTATACCACACTGAAAAGTTGTATATATAAATAAAGTATTAAACAACACATTTCTTTATTGTTTCGATATTAAATTTTGAAATTTAAAATTTTTTTTTTTTTAAACATTTGCTTTCAAATCTTTTTGCATATTGAATTGAAGTAACAGATTAAAAATGTTAAATAAAATTAAATTGGATTATAAATAATAATTGATAAATAAATTGGATGATAAAAAATTGGATTATAACGAGAAAAAAATACAATAATAAGAGGAAAATAAATGAAATAATATAAGAAAATGAAAAAAATGAAGAGAAAAAATTTTTTGAGGAGGGGGGCTTTTTTTTTCCAGCTCCATTCCTGTAAAAATCTTTGCATCAGAATATCTTAAGTATACTTTTGATTTTCATATATAATTGAAAAAATTTTTTAAAAGTTTTGAAATTCTAATTTTTACTCTCATTTTAAAAATCCACTAGTTTAAAAAAAAAGGCATTATTAAAAAAATATTGCACAGCCTTCACTTAGTTCAATATCCTTGGAAACATTTAAGTTATGTAATTAGGAGCTTCATATAGAATTTTAATTTATTTAATTTGAAGAAAATTCGTAATATTGAAAAAAATAATAATAATAAAATAAAATGAGCTAAAAGAGAATGTGTTTAAAACCATTAAATAACTTCTCTAACTATACTACAAAAAAAAATCGAAAGTTATAAATACTCCAACTATTTTTTAACTATATTAAAAACACAGCTCACATAAATAGTAACGCCAGACGCTGATAATTAAATCACAAACGGCAATTTACGAACGCAAAAACACATTAAAAGTATAACCTTTTTCGTGACGGAGTCCCATCAACCTAAATTCAAGAACAAAAAGTGTTATGCTAATTGATGCCGCGTCTAAATGAATTTTCACTCGTTTGTGAATAGCCAATAGGAGGTCAAGCTTTTTTAGAAAAAAAAAAACCTTCTACAACTTGATTGTTCAAAGGGTATTCCATCCAGAAATAGTGCTGATATCGAATCGAAAGCTAGTGTCAATGTGCTAGCGGATAGTGGAAAGGGATGACCGCATTTTTTCGGGGGCGACGGCGAACCTCTTCTTCTCATCGGGGTTAAAGGACGAGGTAAGGTAGGTCGTGGACCTCGTAAAAAAACACACCCGCGCCACTATTCTATAAGGGTTACAGACATCTGAACATGTGCGGTTGTTAATTAAATTCCATTTTATATATTATGCTAATGTATGTCGAGATAAGAGAACATGGTGGAAACTGTTTCAAATCGGTTATCTGTAGTTATGTGACTTAAAAACAAGTGGTTTTTAACGTTGAACAACCATATTGATTGTACATTGAACCGTTTTAGCCATTCACGTTTGATTCAACATGACATGTTGAACCGTATTATCGGGTAAGAAATAGAAGTTCATTACCTATTTTTCATGATTATGGGGTATAAACGAAATGCTTTGCAAAGATTACAGTTCATATGAACGATATAATGTTTAAACGTGAATCTAATCTCCACCCCCCACCCCCGTCATCCATTATTATAGGGTTCAAATTAAACACTTACCAAAAATTGCATTTTGAACAGACGATATTTTATTTTAAACTGCATCCGTTTCCCCTCTCCATTATTGTATAATGTTGAAAAATTGATAGAACCATACATATGATGCACCATAATGCNTATACATGCACGTAGAACCATAATACCTTTGCATTGAACCACTATAATTCTATGTTTTACCATATGGGATTTGCTGCAAATTTAGCAAGTTGATATCCTTAACAGAGTTTTGGAGCAAGCTTGAACCGAACTCCATGAGTTTAAAAAACTTATTGAACCGTAACATATGTATGTAGAACTAACTGAATTATCTACGCGGTACTATAATTCTATGTTTTACCATAATATAGATGGTATTGCCTGCAAATTTATTAAATTGATATCTTTAACGAGTTTAGAGGAAGTTGGAACGAGACTCGTGAATTCGAAAAATTTAAAAGCTTGATATATGTGTACGTAGAACCACATCCCTGCATTGAACCATTACAATTATACGTTTTACCGTAATATAAATAATATTTGCTGCAAATTTAGCAAGTTGATATCGCTATTGAGTTTAGAACTAACAAGTACTATTTAAATGATTCGTTCAATTTGAAACCATTTTTATATCAGTATCCGACGCATTAATATAATTGGTTTGTAAGACGTACATTTGATACATTCAATCAGTATTAGTACTGCAATATCTAAAATAAAAATAATTATTATTGCGAATTTTGAGTTCAAAATTATCTTTATGGTACAACATACATTAATTATGATATTTCTAGAAGATCATGCTAAGTTGTTGTTTTTTTTAATTTCAATCATTTAAATTTTTGGATTTAAATACATGATAGATAAATTCTGTAGTTTTGTAATTTTGCTATTTTTTTTAATTCTTCCAATAAATTAACCAATTAATGACGTCTGGTGGGGTGATTGATATATTTTTAAACATCGCGATAACAATTTTTTAAAGCATATTTTCGTAATAAACATATATCGTATATAGTGTCTTAACGATAAATACCGTATGTATGATAATTACAACAAGGATAATATCGGTATAATTTCTGACGACAATAACATTGTTATTATAATTGGCAATAAATATCAAATACGATATTATCGTAACCATTATCGATAAAGATATTAATCGAATACGATAATATAATGATTGTTGATAAATTTCATTTTGGTAACAAAAATAATGGCCAATTAAAAAAAAGAATTTAGTTAAATAGTAAAAATATCGCGATAGATTGTTAAGTTTTGATTTTTTCTTATAATCCATCATGGTAATTAAAATTATGATATCGCCGTTCATTTAATAGCAATTTCATATTTTGGAAGAATTGTAGCACTGCAAAATTTAACATTCCTATTTTTATATAGAAACTTAATGACATGCAGATCCAAAATGGCACAGAAAATTATAAATAACCGCGCAATGTGAAACAGTTCGTTCAACTGGTGTTCATTCTTTTTTCATTTAACAAACGAACAAGTCACCACTTTTTAAAATCGAAAAAGTATCGAGAAATATCAATATTTCTTGATGACATACCCCGACATTAAAATTTCAATACGGCTTCGGCGGAAAATATTATATTCAAAACACCGTGCCAGACTGTTTCCAAGATCTCACAGAAAATTATAAATAACCGAGCAATGTGAAACAGTTCGTTCAACTGGTGTTCATTCTTTTTTCATTTAACAAACGAGCAAGCCCTCATTTCGCCTCAAAAAACCACAAGATATTTCTCACGTGCAACTAATACAGCATCCGGCTCCGTTTTTCTCGAGAAGAAGAAGAAGAAGTAAAAAAAAGAGCATTGCAAGAAGGAGCGGTGGTTTCTTTAACACAATGACCCACTTACCGAGTTCATTTCTCTTTTCAGTTCGTTGTCTCTAGCACCAAAATGAGACCGAGTCGAGAAAAAGGCTTCGACAAGATAGGGTTTTTCTTTTTTTTATTGTTGATGTTGTTGGCGACGTGATTTCCTCAAACAGGTCGATCAACCCTGACCATGACAGTTGACTGACCTACCATGATCCCCCAAAAAAGTAAACCATCTTCGAAAGTAAGGCCTCATTATTTTGGATCGCACGGTTTTTGGAAAAATGAAATGTGGGAATCGTAACACGTGTTTTACCATTCCGCAGTAGGAACTTGATGCTTTTTTTATGCTAAATCGATGCCATAATTAAAGCGTAATAAATTAAAGAGTAAATTTTAATGCTAAAAATAATATTCTGGTCTTTTAACAGCGAGAATTATCAGCTTAAATCATATTTAATTCGAAAAAAAATAAAAGATAATATTCATAAGAATTATTCCAGCAATGTTGCCAAAGTTGACTAAGTCCAATGTGCACTACCTTAGATCAGGGTTTGCTAATTTTTTACGGCTACAGAAACTAAGATTGAGCATCTTTTGGCGAAACTCTAATTAAATAAATAAAATGAGTAATTGTAGATATACTAACCATGAAATAATACTAATAAACTACAAATTATTTTGATCATAATTAGTGTAAGAGCCTTAATGGCTCAAGGGATAGAGGTTTCACCTTCCAATGAGATTAAACGGGTTCGATTCCCAGCGATGGCTGGTCGAAACGAATTCTGCATCCGGCTCGCACCGACCACAGTGCTGACGTAAAATATCCTCAGGGGTAGGTGGATCATGGGTTAGAGTCCCCTTGCCATTAGGCTAACCGTGGAAGGTTTTAGTGGTGTTCCTCTCCATGTAACGCAAATGCGAATTAGTTCCATCAAAAAGACCTCTACGAAGGTAAATTTCTCCTAATACTTGATCTAGGAGTTCCCTGTAATTGAACCAGGCATTAGGTTCAATTACAAGGCTACGGAGTTGAACATCTTTAGTCGTAAACCCAAAAATTGGGTCGGCTGTTCAACGACGGTTGTAAAATAAAAAATAAAATATTTAATGTAAAGAATGAAATTTAATCAATCATCATTTTATCTATAATATATAATAAATATTATCTATAATATTATTTATTATATATAATAATAGGTTTTATGTCAAACAGTTGAATTTGCAGGCCTGGAGAGACATCTAGAACAGTTCTGAATTTGTTTTTGGTGTACGCGTATAAGCTGAAAACGAATAAAGTAGGCTGATTTATGGTTTTCGAAAAAGAACTGTTCTAAACGATGAAAATGGTTTTCAAAGAAACATAATTCTTTATTCTAGGATTTATATTGAATTGAAAAGTTCGATGAAAAATAATAATGCAATTTTTTATGCGTGCATATTCTTTTCATAATTTAAATTTAAATGATATTTTAAAAAAATGAATGATAAGTTTTATTAAAAGTTTGAGGAGAAATAATAATGCAAATTTTTTTTATAAATGCATATTATTTTCATAGTTTAACTGAAAATAAATGAAATTTAAGAAATGAATAATACATTTTATTAATTTTATAGTGAATTGAAAAGTTCGATGAGAAATAATTATGCAATTTTTTATAAATGCTAATTTTTTCATAATTTCTTAAATATATATTGTTACTGGAAAATAATTTTTTTTTTAAAAATTCTACTTCTTTTTTTATGGTTAGTTTACTTAAAAAATTTCATAAACCTAACCGTAATATCAAATTAATAATGTTTTGTAGTTTGGATCTGAACATAATGACTGGTTTCAAAAATCATTACTGGTTTAAAAAAAAATTAAATTCTCTGAACCCATATGAGTTTTACCCAATGATGTACGGAAAATAGCATGAAATACAAGCCACATCTTTATTTTTCGAAGGTGGAATTTTTACATCAAACTGCCCCTTTGTATTGTTTCTAGATAGATACTTTAGAAATTTTCAGCTTACGATAAATAAGATTACAGTTCACGAAAACATCTTATTCTCTACATAGAAATTTTACCCTCATTTGAACAATTTTAAAATGTGCATATCATTGTGTAGCTTCAAGCTCTTTAATTATATATTTCTTGAGTTGATCCGTTTTTTGCGTTAAAGGCCACAATTAACTAACGTGATTTTCAAAAAATTCAAAAAAAAAAAAAAAAAAANAAAAAAAAAAAAAAAAAAAAAAAAAAAAAAAAAAAAAAAAAAAAAACACTGTTTACTCGATTTCTTTACTTGAATTATTTAGTTGGAAAAATATGAAATTTTTTTTAAAAAATGCTAATTTCTTATTACTTTTGTGTATTTTGACAAATGATTTTATTAAAGAATTATAAATGGTTTGACTTTTAAAAAAATATGTGCCTAGTTGTCAGAATCACAATGCTAAACATTAAGACACTGGCTTGTATAAAAAAAAATAAACAAAAAATAAAAAACGACTAAAATTAATTCATTTTTATAAACTTCGTGAAAAGGACTACTAATTTAATAATTCTCATTTATTTAAGAATTGAAAAAAGTTTTTTTTTAATACAACCTTTTGATAAACAATAAATTAAAAGAGAAATTAGCTATATGTTTTACTACTTATCACAAAAAAAAAAGTTTTGCTCTGAATTTTATTAACATGGGATTTTTTCCTTTCATTTCAGAAATTTGAACTTTTCGACGATCACTAATGAAGAAGATGATTACGAATACCCTCGGAAGAAGACAGCTAGAGTAAGTAATAAATTTTTTTTATAATAAAAAATAGAAAAGAAAGCATGAAAAAATTGGTGCAATAATATTCTAAAGAAATTGTCGTTTTATGCGGGGGNAATATGGCTTCGGCGGAAAATATTATATTCAAAACACCGTGCCAGACTGTTTCCAAGATCTCACAGAAAATTATAAATAACCGCGCAATGTGAAACAGTTCGTTCAACTGGTGTTCATTCTTTTTTCATTTAACAAACGAGCAAGCCCTCATTTCGCCTCAAAAAACCACAAGATATTTCTCACGTGCAACTAATACAGCATCCGGCTCCGTTTTTCTCGAGAAGAAGAAGAAGAAGTAAAAAAAAGAGCATTGCAAGAAGGAGCGGTGGTTTCTTTAACACAATGACCCACTTACCGAGTTCATTTCTCTTTTCAGTTCGTTGTCTCTAGCACCAAAATGAGACCGAGTCGAGAAAAAGGCTTCGACAAGATAGGGTTTTTCTTTTTTTTATTGTTGATGTTGTTGGCGACGTGATTTCCTCAAACAGGTCGATCAACCCTGACCATGACAGTTGACTGACCTACCATGATCCCCCCAAAAAGTAAACCATCTTCGAAAGTAAGGCCTCATTATTTTGGATCGCACGGTTTTTGGAAAAATGAAATGTGGGAATCGTAACACGTGTTTTCCCATTCAGCAGTAGGAACTTGATGCCTTTTTTTTTAATGCCAAATCGATGCCATAATTAAAGCGTAATAAATTAAAAAGTAAATTTTAACGTTAAAAATAATACTCTGGTCTTTTAACAGCGAGAATTATCAGCTTAAATCATATTTAATTCGAAAAAAAATAAAAGATGATAATATTCATAAGAATTATTCCAGCATGATTAAATGAACCAATATGAAAAAAAAGGCAACATTTCGTCATTATGTTGCCACAGTTGACTAAGTCCAGCGTGCATTACCTTAGATCGAAATTTGCTAATTTTTTACAGCTACAGAAACTAAGATTGAGCATCTTTTGGCGAAACTCCAATTCAATAAATAAAATGAGTAATTGTAGATATACTAACCATTAAATAGTAATCATAAACTACAAATTATTTTGATCATAATTAAAGTAAGAGCCGTGTTGGCTCAGGGGATAGAGCCTTCGCCTTCCAATGAGATTAAACGGGTTCGATTCCCAGCGATGGCTGATCGATACGAATTCCGCATCCTGCTTGCACCGACCACAGTGCTGACGTAAAATATCCTCAGGGGTAGGCGGATCATGGGTTAGAGTCCCCTTGCCATTAGGCTAACCGTGGGAGGTTTACGTGGTTTTCCTCTCCATGTAACGCAAATGCGGGTTAGTTCCATCAAAAAGTCCTTCACAAAGGCCAATTTCTCCCATTACTTGAGCCAGGAGCTCCCTCATAATTTAAATGAAAATAAATGAAATTTAAGAAATGAATAATAAATTTTATTCATTTTATAGTGAATTGAAAAGTTCGGTGAGAAATTATAATGCAATTTTTTATAAATGCTTATTTTTTTAATAATATTTTTTAATTTATTGTTATTTGGAAAACATTTTTAAAAAAATCTAATCCTTTTTTAATAATCCTTTCTAACCCTTTAAATAATTTCATAAACCTAACCAAAATATCAAATTAATAATGGTTTGATGTTTGGATCTAAGCATAATGACAGGTTTCAAAAATCATTACTGGTTTAAAAAACATTAAGCTCTCTGAACCCATGTGAGTTTTACCCAATGATGTACGGAAAATAGCATGATATAAGATATAAGCCACATCTATATTTTTTGAAGGTGGAATTTTTACATCAAATTGCACCTTAGGATTGTTTCTAGATAGATGCTTTAGAAATTTTCATCTTACAATAAATAAGATTACAGTTCACAAACATCTTATTCTTTATATAGAAATTTGACCCAAAACGCTCATTTAAACAATTTTAAAATGTGCATATCATTGAGTAACTTCAAGCTCATTAATTATATATTTCTTGAGTTATGCATTTTCTGCATTAAAGGCCACAATTAACTAACGTGATTTTCAAAAAATTAAAAAAAAAAACTGTTTACTCGATTTCTTCACTTGAATTATATAGTTGGAAAAATTTGAATATTTTTTAAAAAAAATACTAATTTCTTATTACTTTTGTGTATTTGTGTATTTTTACAAATGATTTTATTAAAAAAATATAAATGGTTTGACTTTTAAAAAAGTATGATAGCTGTCAGAATCACAAAAAAACGACTAAAATTAATTCAGTTTTATAAACTTCATGAAAAGGACTACTAATTTAATAATTCTCCTATATTTAAGAATTGAAAAAAGGTTTTTTTTTTAATACGACCTTTTGATAAACAATAAATTAAAAAGGAAGTTAGCTTAATGCTCTACTACTTATTACAAAAAAAAAAAAAGAAATTTTTTGCTCTGAATTTTATTAACGTGGGTTTTTTTTCTTTTATTTCAGAAATTTGAACTTTTCGACGATCACTAATGAAGAAGATGATTACGAATACCCTCGGAAGAAGACAGCTAGAGTAAGTAATCAAATTTTTTTATAATAAAAAATCGAAAAGGAAACATGAAAAAATTGGTGCAATAATATTTCAAAGAAATTGACGTTTTATGGGGGGGGGGGAAAATCAATTATTTCTGAAATGAAAATTATCTTGGTCATCTTGGAACCATATTAAGATTGTACTAAATCTAAGCGTATAATGCGCTTGAAATTCTACATATTATACGCTCAAAATTTCTAACAATAAATGATTCTAATGGTGTAATTCCAAAGGGCCAAATGAGCTTTTTTTTTATTTTTTTTTACTGTTTTTAATTTAAAACATAAAATATTCTATAATTCTTTTAATATTTCACTAGTAAGCGACAGTGGCTCAGGGGATAGAGCACTCGCCTCCCAATGAGGTGATTAATTATTAAAGATTATATTATAAACTTTTTGTGTCATCATGTGCGCTAGGTATATTACTTAAGTAAAAGTAAAAGCATTCCAACAAAAGTCCATAGTAGGTCATTAAGATTCAGGCTCCACAATTTAGTGACTAACGCAATGCTGTCAGCATTGCGCACCTGCCTCTTTTATTTTCTAGAGCTGAGGCCCATCAATCTGAAGCTGGGTGGGCTTCAAGTCACTAGCTGGGATCGAACCCCAGTTCTTCAAAATGACATTCCAGTGCCTTAACCACTGAGAAATCTCGACTCATATTACTTTACTATCTTTCGAAAAAGAATTAAGTTTATTAAAAAAAAAAAGATAATTATAATTTAAAAATGTTTCAAAATGAGTCTCTTCGCTGAGAAAAAAATAGGGTCAAGAATTCCAAAATATGGTAAAAATTTTCCGTGTTTCTGGCTCTATGGAAACACCAATGAACTTGGTAATTTTTACCGAAGCGCTTTGTTAATGATTTTGTTACAATTAACAATATGGTTTTACAATATGTGATAGAATTTGTTAAATGTGGTAAAATTTGGTAATTTCATCATGGTACCTTACAGCAAGGCATAAAAACCATGTATTCGGTTAAATTTTGCATTTTTACTAAATGTTTGATAATATATTTTTGAAAACCGGAATTTTCGATAAACTGTTACCATATTCCGATGTACCGAGAACGAATAATTTACCATAGGAATGATTTAAATTCCGTATATTTCTGTTATTAATACCAAAAGTATGTTTTTTTTCTAAAGAAATATCATTACCATACAGTAATTTTACCAGAATTGTTTTCTCCGTGTATTTAATTTTTGAAAATTAAAAGTGATTTATATTTCATATACAAAATTATGAACCGAAAATCTGTCAATTTCCTCTTTAAAGTAACGACATGTCTAAACGTGTCCAGCCTCCTTATAATCAAACAACTATTTACAACTTTAAACCAGCGTCCGTCGAACTTCCCGAAGTGGAATTCCTTAACGAGCGAAATTTATCCTAGATACTTCTATTATTCATCAAGACGTTCACAATGTCTTGACAATTAAAAAAATATATATATCTTAGAGAATAAAAAAAAAAATGAGTGTCCTACAATTTCCTTACCATCCTTTTTTTGAATAAAGACGCCCCCTAATGTAATCAACGGTATTCGGGGGCAATGTTTGATAAGATAGATACAAATACCACCGTGTAACAGAATTGAGGACACACAACACACGCACAACAATCCTCCCCTGATGCATTTTAAGATCATCGTACCTAAGAAATGGGGCTTTGCTTTATGACGTCAGGTGCAGGACGTTCACCTTGACAAGGCCGACGTTTGACTTCAGAAAGAAAACGCCTGGCCTGTATGCATCAGGTAGGCTGTCACGTAAACTTCGATTGCATCTATAGTAAACAAACTATGTATCTTTTTTCTTCTTCTTCTATGTTTTGGAATATTGATAACGCGCGTGTCTATTCTGTAGGCATTTCATTTATTTATTGAGGGGGGAGGAATTCACCTGTGTTCTTTTCTTCTCTCTAACAAGGTGCTTATTTTTGATTTTCGTTTTTTAAAAGCCCTTAAAGGTGCTTTTTTCATTGGGTATTTTTAAAAAGTACTTAACCTTCCTTTTTCCAAAATGAGATTTTTTCCTTTATCATGTTGATTTTCGCTACAAATTGTGCAGAAAGACGCTGTTCACATTGTTCTATTCAACGTTTTCACAATTAATTCATCCCCAATCTATTTCGGCGTATGAAAACGCCATTCAATTTACATGATTCAAAAATTTTGACAATTGTCGAAAACAGTGCCGAAAGTTGTTTTTTTTTTTTTTTTTNAAAGGTTCTTTTTTTTTTTTTTTGGACATGACGGTTAAAACCAGATAAAACCGTCAATTATCAAAAACTTTCCAATCCTAACTAATTGTGATTTTTTTTACTGTGCTTAAAAATAATATTTGAGTGCTTGAAAAGTGCTTAAAAGGGGCTTATTTTTTGTTGAATAATTTGGCTACGCGCCCTGTCTAAACCTGTTAATTGTATAGAATTTCGAATGAATTAAGAAAAAATTATAATTAAATAAATAATATAAAATAAAAAAAGCAGCAGTATCGGGAAAGGATTTAAATTTTTTCGTCTACTCAGAGCCTTAATTGCACGTAATTGGTCAGTCGGCTTTAAATTACAAATAATAGAGAACTATTTTAGTCTTAACTTTTAAAAGAAATGATAAAATAATCATAAGACTCAGCCTACTGAATGGAGAAATAATAATCTTACGCTTTAAATAAAATGTAAGCCTTTTGCAAGAAAGCATATTTTTCATGTAAAAAATAAAGACAAAAACTTCATCTAGGTTCTGGGTACAAATTATTCATACGCCGTCCCTGCATTAATTTGGTGCAAAAATACCCGGAACTGGTAAATGGATCACAGTAGAGTCCTCTTTCCGTCAAGCTATGGGAAATTTTTGTGATACACCTCTCTTGGTATTGCTGGCTAATTTTATTCTAAAAATAGTCCACTAAGGCAAGCTTACCCCTAAGCGTGATTCAAAAGTTTTATTCTCTTCTGCGTTTGGTTAAAATTGCACTAACCCATGATCCGTTTACCACGGAGGACATTTTACGTCAACACTGTGGTCGGTGTAAGCAGGATGCGAAATTCGTATCGACCAGCCATCGAAGGGATTCAAACCCAGTTAACCTCATTGGAAGACGAACTCTCTATTCCTTAAGCCATCATGGCTCGAGTTGAGTTACATTGATAGTCATAAATTCAGATTTGAGTCGGTCGTACAACACCCGTTATAAAATATAATGTGGTCAGCAATTGTGCACAATATCGCCTTTGCTTTTCAGATTAGGTAGTAGCCATCGAACCGATTCTGGGTGAGCATCAAGCCGCTGATGAGGATCGAACCTTAATCTATTAGAACACTGCTTTTAACCATTGAGCCATCATAGCTCCTTCATATTATACGTATACTAAATATTTCCATTACCAACATTTTTATATACTGATCACTTTCGTTACGCCCTATCAGATTTTTGAGCAGTCAATCGAAGTATGTTTAAAAAATCAGACGTTTTCGTAAGTAAGAAAAATCGATTGAATAGTAAATAAAAAATAAAGATATCGTATGCAATGGAGAATTTTTTATTTATGTTTTCATTGTGGAAAAAAAGAATTCAAATATTTGTCTGACAAACGTACTTGTGAAACGATGCTGAATCATTTTGATATATCGATTGAATCTTTGTATTTTTACAATCGAATTGTCACTTTTAACTAAAAAGAGTTTCATTGACGTTTGTATATTATTTTTACATAAAAAGGTACTGTTGGTTTAATGATAAAGATATCTATAATAATATTTTTTTTTACTATTATACGCAAATACATAAATAACGAGTACGAGGTGTGATTTATCGGATTTAAGCTACAAACGATTTCCTGACGTAATTGAACCTCCTGTTGTGTTTTACACAGAATTTCAGCCATTCAGTGCAACAACCTGTGGAGGTTCAGTGCGATGCCGACTCAATAGGTGGTGCTGACACCCATACGTGAGATTCGATGGTTTAAGACGTGGGGAACACTGAGGTCAAAAACCCTCTTTAGCTAGAATCCGTCTTTAATTAATTACGGGACGAGAGAGCGCAAAAGCGCGCATTTTCAAGAACCGAAGCTGCATTTTTCCGCATATACGAAGCTTTTATTCACGCTAAATGTAATTATATATTGAAAATTCTCCGTTATTTATTTATTTTTTTGTAAATAAATAAGAAAAAAATATTTTTTTTGGTCTTTTAATAAGTTTATAATTCATATAGTAAAAATCATGTATGTAATTTTAGCTTTCACGAACTTATACAAAAAAATATTATTGCAGAAGAAAAATTATTCCATTTTGAAGGGGAGGGGGGAAAAAGGGTGTTGAGAAAATATTAAACTATTTTACTTTTTCTGATAGATTTTTTCCTTTTTTTTTAATCTGAAAATTGTTATTTAATTTAAAACTTAATATATTTGAGGCGTTTAAAAATTGTTAAAATATGTGGAATTGTTTTTAATTAAATATGCAATTATTAAATGTGTGTTACTTGAAATTAAATATAAGTCATAAATAATTAGGTGTTGTGATTTATGAACTGTTATTGAACGTTTATATTTTGTTTTGTGACAGTTTTCATATATTTTATTTTTTATATAATTTAAAATTTTTATAATTTGTACCGATATTTTTAATCCTTTGAACAATTTATTCAGTTCAGTTTTAACAGACGTTTCGTTTCTTAAAAAAAATTATAATTTTTTTTTATATTTTATTGTATATTTAAATACTTTGACTTTTGTATTTTCGATCTTTTGCGTAGTTCTTTTGACTAAACTATTAAGACTACATTTTTCAAATGCCTGTTTAAAATTTTTTCTGATTCCAACTTTGTTATAGTAAAAGAATGCCTGAAACAACCTTGTTTACGCGCCTTCAACAAAAATGTTTTACAAGAGTTGTTCACTAGGAAATCAATGTTACGTAGTTGTTTAAACATTCAATCCAGTTATCTGGATATTTTTGTAGCTGTTTTTTGTTTTTTATTATTATTTACTTCTCTTTAGACTATTGCATTTTCCTATGTAATATTTCGGATTTTTTATTTTATTCTCAAATTTTTCGTCACTTGGTGAAAATATTGTCTTCAGTTAAAGCAATCTAGAAACACATGAGTCAGCCAGAATTGTGTAGGAAATATTATAAACCTGACCTCTAAGTAAAAAATATATTTTATTAAATAAGTGAAATGATAAGGGAAGAAAGTTAAGAAACTACAGTATTTACAGTACAGTATTAAATTTAAAGGACTAAGACTTAACAATTATTGTAACTGAGAAAAGAAAATTTAACAGTTTATATATTAATAGCTAATTAACAACTGTAAATCAGATGTTATTAAGGATTAATACATAATTTTTTTAAAAACATGCTCTAGTTGCGACTTTTATAAATTCTAAAAAAGTCATAATTTTTCATTTTGTTTCTTTAAGCTTACATCGGTTAAGAAAATATATATATATATATAATGCGATTTATAATGATAGATAGATAAAAGATAAAAATCGAAATGCAAATATAATAATGAAGCAGTTTGTTTTCGACTCTTTGTGTTGATCTAGAAAATTAAAAGATATGGAACGTTGGGTTTTCGACTTTTTCTTTTGGCGAGAAAATAACGATGGAACAGCTGGTTTTCAACTCATACTATTCGGCCAAAAAACAGAGATGAAACAGTTAAATTTCAACTTTTGCTGTTTGGTCAGAAAGTAATTATGGAAAAGTTGAGTTTACACTTAACACGAAATCTATTACTCAGGGGAAAGAGCGCTCGATTCCCAATGAGGTGCCCCAGGTTTAAATTCCAGCGTTGGCTGGTCGATACGAATTCTGCTCCCAGCTCGCACCGACCACAGTGTTGACATAAAATATCCTCATTGGTTGATGGATCATGGGTTAGAATCCCCTTACCATTGGGCTAACCTTGGGAGGTTTTCGTGGGTTTTTTTTCTATGTAACGCAAATGCGGGTTAGTTCCATCAAAAAGTACGCCACAAAGACTAGTATGTCCCGATGCTTTATCTAGGAGTTTCCTTGTCTTCTGGGTTAGGTATAAAATTACAAGGTTATGGAGTTGAACATTGATAATCGTAAACTCAAAATCGGTTCGGCTGTTCAACGCTGGTTATAAAATAATTTTTTTTATTGGAAACTTCATTTGCTTTTTATAATTAAAATAGAAAAAGAAATCGGTATGTTTGAAAGCATTCTCAACACAAAAAGTCGTCTTTTTTTTTTTTTTTTTTTTNTTTTTTTTTTTAAAAAATATGAATTAAATTAGGTTTAACAGGTTCATCTCATCACTTTTTCTTGATTACTCAACTTAAAAAATTAAATCAACTTCAATTAAAACTGATGTCATAATGTTCGCCCCTAAGGCATTTTTATTTCATGCCAAAAAGTATGCGGCCTGTATACGCGCTTATTCCATTTATTTAACTTTCAGTTATATCATTCATTTAAAATAGTGTAAAAAAACTGTAATTGAAACAACAAATTTAAAAAAAAAAAATTATTAGAATTTTTATCCACCGAAGAACTGTAAGAAAAACTGTAAAAGAATTATCCCTTAATTATGTCCTATATATTCTGATTTTGCGATACACGCGTTAAGTTAAGCTTACTTTTTACAATTATTGTCTCAACCTGACTATGTTAGGTTCGCTGACGAATTTAAATTTATGAAGATTATGCTGAATATTGGCTCCGCAAATTCTGTTACCAGGAGCACCACGTTATATTAACATACTAGTACTCGACTAATTAAAAAAAGGGAGTGAATTAGGCACCGGGGTTAAAAAAGAAATAAAAAAGACATTTGGCGACTTGACTGGCTTGCATAATCGACATATTTCCTGTTCTAGAAATAACGTTGTTCTACCAGCACGTGCTGAACTACATTTTGCCGTCACGTGGTGGTTTTCTAGAACAATACTGCTATAAATTAACTTTTGGCAAACTTATCGATAAGACTTTTTTTCTTTTTTCGAAATTCATGCGAAAAACAGCTTTTTTTTTTCTTTCCATCTTCTTATCAAGGTTGCCAACACTGGGTCTGGAGATTTCTGTGACAAGTTGGCGGTGGTTTCTCTAACAACCGGAACCCACATACTCTGCTCATTAAAATTGATTCCACGAACAATAAGATAAAAACTGAAATTTAATTAGTTTTTAAATTAAAAACAGTGATTTTGGTGTTGGAAAGAATCATAGAATTAGAGGGAATTAGCGATGAGAAACATATGTTTCAAAGGTAATGACATCTTCTCATCAAACTGTTTCTTAGTATTGTTTCGAGGTCGATCTGAAACAACATTATGCATAGAAACATCTTACCTACTTGGAAATTGCGAGATTTTTCACTGAAATAGCTCTTTTTAATAGTTTGAGAACGTGACTTATCACAACAACTAAATGAGAGCCGCGATGGCTCAGGGGATAGCTCGTTCGCCTTCCAATGAGGTGAACCGGGGTTCGATTCCGGCGATGGCTGGTTGATACGAATTCCGCATCCGGCTTGCACCGACCACAGTACTGACTTAAAAATATTCTCAGTGGTAGACGGATCATGAGCTAGAGTCCCCTTGCCGTCAGGCTAACCGTGGGAGGTTCTCGTGGTCTTCCTCTCCATGTAACGCAAATGCGGGTTAGTTCCATCAAAAAGTCCTTCACAAAGGTCAATTTCTCCCATTACTTGAGCCAGGAGCTCCCTTGTCTTCCGAATTGGGTTCAAAACATTAGTAGTCGTAAACCCAAAAATTGGGTCGGCTGTTCAACGACGGTTATAAACAACTAAATGAAACTTATCTTTTTAATTTCAGAACCCAAGTCCTAAAATTAAGAAAGTATTATTTAAACTCCATATTAAAGAAGCTCCAAATAGGAAGGAAATATACTAATTTAAAACAACTGCTACACAGATTGCAAAATTTGGAATTTAAGAAATAAAGCACAAAATTACATACCAAAATTTAAAAAAATTTGGAAAAAGATAAAAGCAAAAATAAGCTCTGGTTGAATTCCAACGAAGAAAAATATTGAAGTTTATTTAAATTCCAAAGTTTATAAATTAGATTGTTGAAATTCAATATATATTCAATATAACTTCAATTCAAGTTCAATATTTAAATATTTAAAAAATAAAATTAATCATAGCACAGGTTTTAAAACAAAATAAAAGTAGATTTGAAAAAAAGAGAAAATTATTTAATCTATAATATGAAAAAATTAGTTGGAAAAGGGCATAAATGAAAAAAAAAAAAAAAAAGATTTATTTAAGCTAGTAGACAAGTTTAATTATTAAAATAATATAAAAAAAATTAACGAGCTTGTGCTTAATATCCGTTTTTAATAGAAATAAAAAAGAGAACATACGAGTGTAAAATTCAATTTTATTTAACTTCTAAAACAAAAGATGTGAAAAATAAAAGATGATGCTGAAGAGGCTCACAAGAAGCAAAATTAACATTTATTAATAGCACTTTTGAAATTGTGGAAAAATAAGACGTAAAAAAAAAATATTCATTTCATCTTTCTTGTTAATTAAAGAATATTAATATTTTTGAATTATATATTTTTTTAATCTGATAGTAAATTCGTAAGTAAATGTTTAATGAAATTATATAAACGATGCGATGTAATCTTAGCGATTTTCTCCATTTTTCTTTGCGTCGTTTAAGCTTATAAGTACTGATTTGTTTGAGCTGATAGTCATTATAGACTTGTCCATGATTCAGAATCCCTGTTGCAGGATCGATTTCGGGGATAATGATTGTTGTTGTGCTATGCTTCAGTAACAATAGTCTTGTGAAAATTATTTGTTTATAAATTATTAATGATGTGTTTATAAAAATCCTTTTAGAAATATGATCAATAAACGGTTTAAAATTGTGGTACTTTTCGGTTAGACAGGAGCAAGCGAAAAGTCGCCCAAAATATGTGAATGTAAACTATTTTTTTGTATTTTTGTTTTATTTATATTTTTAAACACAAAATTAAATAAAATTAAAATAAAATAGTTTAGTTTCTTAGCACCCGGCCAACCAAAAAGTGCCAAAATTATTTTATTTGGAAAATTATTAGTATTCAGTTTTAAAACTATTAAATCAACTGTTTAAAACTGTTTCATTTGGAAAGTAACGGGTAAACTATTTTATTGGAGAAATGGACTGTTTTATTAGGAAAATCTTCAGTAAAACTGTCTCATTAGAAAAATAGACAAAAAACTGTGTTTTCATAACAATTTTGTTGAGAAAATGATCTGTAAACTTCAGTGTTTAAAACCTGTTTTGTTTGAAAAATGATCAGTAAACTGTGTTTAAAACTATTTTATTGGTAAAATGCTATTTGTTTCTATGCTTACCATGCAGTAATTAAATTAATTATCATTCATTAGAGCATAAGGAATTGCAGAAATTGCCTGCGGCACTGGGACTGAAGATAATTTGAAAAAACATCTATATATGAATTATAGACGTTTTCAACGTATGACCCACAAGCCACTGTTAACCCTGCGTGGACTATTTAGTGGCCAGCTTAATCTTTTCATTAAATTTAAAACAATAGTACAATAAAAATAAAGAAGAATATAAATAAAAATAATAAGATAAATTCAATAAGAAGAATTAGCTAAAGTATGGTGAGTTGTAGAAATACGCTTTAACCCTTTGCGGTCGTATTAAGTTTATACATGGGTGTCATGCTGGTCGGAATTAATTTACTTTAACTCAATTTTTTTATATTATTTCGAATTCTACTTAACTCCGAAGCTGTGGTGGCTGAGAGCAGACATACGACTGGAACGGTAAAAAAAATAGTTGGTGGCTGAGAGAAAACATGCAGCCGCTAAGGGTTAATGTCTTGTTTCACTAAAAGAATGAAGTTCAACAATTCTGTGCTATTTAACGAGTTAATAAGTTTATTCAATTAAAAATTATTTTAAGCTTATAAAAGGTTCTAACCTTTTTTTTAAAATTAAACGTTTAAACTTCTTTTTTTTATCGTAATCTCAGTTTTATATCTTGGTTAACATTTTTATCGTTAGATCACGTGTTTCATAGAAAAGCGTCATGCGTAATAAAAAAAATACATTGTTTCTGATTCATAAGAAATTCCATTATTCAAATGTCACCACACGAAAGAATAAAGACGGGAATTCCATTTGGTGTCGTAAATCTAGCTCTTAAAAGAGCAATTCCTACTAAATTACCCCAAAACTTGGAACAAAATAAAAGGCAGTAAATTACCAACAACGATTTGAATATTTGCCCTGCTCATCTGCAAACTTATCTAGTTTATACCAGTCTAATTTGTTCATCAGTGTCCATGAAATAAAGAAAGAAAAAAAAAATGTTGGTGGATAGTGCACGTGCTCCCCGTTGCAGATAAAAGGCAATCATAAAACAAGTACAATCATACCGGAGTCGAAGTTTGAAACGGCTCCAAATAAAGGAAGAAAACAAAAATCACAATAACAGTGCTTGTGAAAAGAAATGTGCTGTGAATTTGTTGCGCAATGGTTGTTGAGGGATAAGGTAAGAACACGTGCTCTTCAAACGTGACGTTTCGCCACTTTTTTTTTTTTTTTTTACTGCCGCCCTTCAACGCAAGCTGTTATCGCAGAAATTTAGATAAGTTCCTCGGCATTCTAACGGAATGAAGGACCGAAGTCAGGGCCCGGTATATAATTAAATGGGCCATAACACCAAATCGGCCATACGGGATTTTTAATTTCATATTCTTTTTGTTACTTAAATGCAATAATTAAAATGTTTTGAAATGCAGCGGAGACTGCAACAAGTGCCGTGAGGTGTTCTGTAATTACCGCCATTGATATCTATTTTAGATTAATGCTAATGAAAAATAAGGAAAAATTAAAAATGCTATCAAAATTTCGTGTATTACTACTGAAGAAGAAAGGTCAAAAGCATACCAGTTTGATTGCCTGAAAAAAACTTAGAGGTCTTTCTAATAATCGCTTTCTAATTTCTCTCTATGTCTTTCAGCAGTCAAACAGATTTTGATGTTTCCAGTCGCGTCTTTTCCTTAGTCGTTATTTGTTGGATTTTGATAGAATTTTCTCCTGTCTTAGTTTGTGACATATAATGTGTGCGTGTATATATGTTGCTTCATTTTGGACAAGACATTTATACTAAGTTTAGTCATTTTAGATACCCTTTTATTATAAATACTATGTACTATAAATTTAGTTCGAAAAATATTTAATTCTCAAAAATTTTATTCGTGTGAATTAAAATTTTTGCTTGTTACATAATTATGGTTGTTTTCTAAGAGATAATTAGCAATTTAATTTCATTTTTTCGTGAAAAATACTAATTTTTTTCATGACTTTTTCGTGCTTACGTAATTTGTTGTCATTATTTATTTTTCGCTGTTGTGCAATAGAATATTTTGAGAACATTAAAACAAAATGAACTTCAATAACTGCTTAAGTGCGTTTATAAATTACGAATTCGGTAAAAAGGAAGTAAATTTTTTGAGTGCTATTTTTTAAAAATTGTTGAATTGAGTTTTCACTATCTTAAAGGGAAATAGGTAATTCGGAAAAGATAAAGTTGGATTAAGAGGGAAGCGGTAAAGATAGACTTTGCTCCAAAACATGGTTCATGCACTCCTTATAAAATTTAAAAAATGGTCGCAAAAGTAAGAAAATAAAAATGTATTTTAATAAGTTTGTTTTTACCAATATGGCTTAATATTTCCAAATATAAATATATCTAGTTGATAAATTTTGAATATCGAATTTTTAACTTTAAAGTGAAAGCTAATAAAAAGAAATCTTTAACTTCTTTACTAGAATATTAATACCACTTTTTTTAAAATTTTCTAAGGGCTTTTCGAACCCTGGCTTTAAAATAGTCCTAAAATTCGAACATAATTTGTAGACAGCCCCGTTACGAAATCCAACTTTTAAAAGTACATAGAATAAAATGTATTTTAATATCTTTTGTTGCAAAAATTTAAGTTTTTTATAACGTTTTTTTTATAATAAAAAATTAAGTTTCTTTACTTTATTATAAATGTTAATCAATATCTGGAAATTGTATCCTTTTCAAACGGTGTTCCTTTTACTTCTATTTCTTTTCTTTTGACTAAGTCACGTGTTGTTTACTTCGATCATCGCCCACTGCAGTTTGTCTTGAAGCTTAAGTGCATGATGACGTAATTGTTAAGGAACCTTTAAAGATCATTGAGTAGTAGTTAGAGGGAGTTTGTGCAAGAATGTTCAGGATTTATCCCGGGGAAACTGGGAGGATTCTGGAACTCAGTGGCGAAGGTTGTAAACAAGTTGTTTTTCATAGTTTGAGACCTTGAATTATCTCTCTCTCTCTTTTTTCTTCTATTCTCTTTTTTTCCCCATTGCGTTTTGAACATATTAGTATTCTCAGTCGTAACATATTATTGTTACATAGCATCGATAAAGTATCCTCAGAAAATTATTGGGAACTTTTCGTTTAGGGGATTACGAGTAAATTCAACTATTTTTTTTCTTCATTTAATTTTATTTAGTATAATAACCGGCGTTCAACAGCCGACTAAATTAAGAGTTTCCGACTATCAATACTCAACTCCGTAACCTTGTAATTTGAACTGAACCCAGAAGACAGGTGAACTCTAGTATCAAGCTTTGGGACAAACTAGCCTTAGTGAGGGACTTTTTGATGGAACTAACCGGCTTTTGCGTGACATAACGAGGAAAACCTCTTAGGGTTAGTACAACGACTAGGGAATTCTAACCCATTCTACCACTGAGGATATTTTGCTTCAGCACTGTGTACAGAGCGAGCAAAATTCGTATGAATCAGCTATCAAACCTTGGTCACCTCATTGGGAGGCAAACGCTTTAATCCCCTGAACCATCACGGTTGAGCATTCATTTTAAATAAATAAAAATAAATAAAATAGTTGAATTAGCTCGTGCAAAGCTAATTAAAAAGTACCAATTGCTAATCCCTGCGTAACTAACTACCGATACTTTATACTGTAGTATCGATACTCAATTTCGATTTATGTTTCAGCTTATTGTTTGTTATCAATATTAGTACTATATTATTATAGATATCAATTTGTGCTTTAGCATATGAATCTCCTCTGTTGCCAGTTTCATTAATTATACAAGTAACTGCAGTTTGCAAAAGCAATGGTTCAAATAAAACATCTCCTAGAGAAGTTGGATTTAGATTATTATGTTCCAGATGATTATTATTTCCTACAGAAATAAAAAAAAGAAGTATAAAGTACTCTAATATCATTCTTAAAAAAATGAACTTGCAAATAAAAGTAGGAAATATTTATAACTAGTCTTCATTTTTAACTTTCCAATTCTGATAAAATTTGATGCACATTTATTGTTGCAAATTAAGTTCTGCTAAGTTTCGGACTCAAAAACTGAAACTGCTGCATTGAGGCTTCAATACATTTCGATCGATTCCAAACGAATTAACATTTTTGAAGCTGTTGCAGTTTAAACATAAAGCAGAAACTAGGATTTTGCTTATTTAGAGAGAGCTACGCATCTTATTTGACTGAATCAATTTAGATTTTTTTTTTTTTTTTTTACGTGTGGGGACAGGTTGTGTAGCTGTAATTAAAACAATATTTAATCTTCTTAATTATATATATAAATATCCGTGCATACCTCCAAAAAAAAAAAGCGACAACAACAAAACATGCGTGGCAGTTCTATGACTATAGAACTTTAACTTTTCTTTTTTACTTTTCTTTTAACTTTAACTTAACTTTTTGAGATAGGAATTAAACAAGAATATTAATTAATTGTGTAATATGCTAATATCCCCCTGATTGAGTTTAGGGTTTGGTTTTTGGGATATCGAATTTACCCGAATCAGAAGATCAGTAATCTGATTCTAGGATTTAATTAGGATTTTTACAAAAATAAGTAATATTTTTTTTAATCAACCGTTTTCGATTATGTATATAAAAGAAGGATTTAAAGGAAGAAAAAAAAACGTTTTTGAAGTTCTTAAAACTGAATTATTAGTTTTTAAAATGTTAAGAAGTACAAATTCATCTTTTTAAATAAAAGAAGGCCAAAACATTTTAAGCCCAAGGCCTAAAGGCAAACATAAAACACTTTCTAAGATAGTTTGTGTACTGGGATTTTATTGGCCGCCAGTCGTGTTATCAACTTATGAAAGATTGTTTTCAAAATGTACTTGTTGATTAGAAATGTCAATTTTAAACTTAGATTATTTTTAGCCGAGCCAAAGGGTACTTTTTTTCCATTGCGTATGGGAAAAAAAAAGTTGCCGAAGACAAAGAAATTTTGTTAGGAACATAAATTCACGGACAGTTTTCGCAACCTCGTTCTTGGCAACTTTAAGAGTTGCTCGTGATCTTTTGCTATGTCTAAACAAAATGATGAGTCTGAAAATAACGAATGTGATTCTAGAAAACTCCAACAGGTATTTTGGCTTTTAGACAAAAACAAGACGTAATTACTCGCTTGTTTTTTTATTATCTATTTTTTCCATGTTATTCACTAAAGAGTTATTTATAAATCTCTTTAGTCAGTCCTTTTTTTTCAGTTAGAGGTCTGCAAATAAAAAATTTTTTGCAGTGATTCAGAGTTACTATAGGAGAGATTGTCTTAAACCTATTTTAACTTCGCATTTTTTTTTATGTAGATACGAGATACTGTCCCCTGCTCGATCTGCTCACCATCCCCCGTTATTGTTTCTCATGCATTATTGTTTCTTTAACCCTTAATAGTCGATATTTTCCACAAAAAAAGAACATTTTAACGAAAAATAAAATTATTATTGTAGTTTTAAGTAAGAGCATTTTTTTTTTCAATTTTTAAATCATAGCGGAATGAACGATTAGCTAGATGATTTGTACTTGAATTTTTTTTTCTTCATGGAAAACAAGTTTTATGACTTGATAAGAAATAATTTTACTCGTGAAAAAGACTTAAAATCGTTCAAATAAAGAATGGTTTTTATCGCGTGTATAAAAATTTTTTTTATTTCTAAAAATTTAAATTTTTAATGTTAAAATTTATAGTATCTGATAACGTACAATGCCCCCCCCCTCTCTCTCCTCTAAAATGTGACATCAAATCAAGCACAAGCTTGTAAAAAAAAGAACTCAGAAGTGAGATAAAAAAAAAATTCTACGACAATGGATAAATGGTTGATGTTCAACGCAAAAAGTTAAAAAAGAAATCGCGAAAAAAAAAAGACTTCAAATTTCAATAATTTCCGAAAAAAATAAGAACTCGAAGGAAGAAAAAAAATAACTCTTGTTAAGCTCACAAACATAAATGGCTATTTCAGCATGTCAAATTTCAATTCCCAAGTTTTTTTAATTTCAGCAGGCAATAAGTAGGCTCGCATCGTATTTTTTAACGCAAGCTTAACAATTGATAATTCTTGAACTAATTTTATCGAATTATTCCATCATACTCCTTGTACAATTTTCGACATACCTTCGTAATTTCAAATTTGCTCTCTCCTGAGCCATCACGACTCAGAATTTGGTATTTGTCAGAACGATCGAGCGGTCATCATTTCCTAATCTATGAAGAGAAACTGAAGACAACAGTGGACGTAAGTTAGATGCAAGCTGACTAAAATCAATCTTTCTTCTTCTTCTGGTCGTTACAGCCCACATCGTGCCAAGACAGTCCCAACAAGCTTTTTTCAATCGGCGTATTAGATTCCAAATAATCTTTCATAGAGCGCAATAATACTCAGAAATTACCCTTCCTTTTAAATAAAAAGAGTCTTTGTAAAGGCCTAAGAGACTTAGTTTTTTTTTTTTTTATTATCAGAAACTTTATTGTATTCTAAAAAGCACGTCCTATGTGATACTAGGCATATAGATTTTAAAATTTATTTCCCCCCCCCCACCTGATCTAAGAAAAAAGAATTTTCTGTGAATATCTCTGCATGATATTTCCATTAAGTGTGACCACCAGTTAACCTTGACTTTAATATTATTCTAACATTCAAGCTGCATCATTAATTAAATAGCAAACGTTCGTGATACACGTGTTTGCGGTGACCTTTAAAACGGACTGTCCGCCGAACCGTTATCAGCGAGACCCCATCTTTGAAAAAGAAAGCAACTGTTAAAAAAATATATAGAAAAATAAAATAATCAAAATAAAAAAGAATGTAATAAAAAAAAAAAGAGAGACATCTTAAAAACGTGAACCGCAGTTCTGTGAAAAATCAAATGCCTTTAGCTATATACTGTTTCATAATTACCTGGCTATCCTTTCACTTAAAGTATTTTCTACGCTGCCGACTTACCTTCAGCATCCGATCGAAAATCTTTTGATTGGCTCCTTTTTGTTTGGAATATCCGTTTCAATTAGCCAAATGATGGAACACTATATTTGTAACATGATTTAACTAGTCCACTGCCGAGGAAAAAATTCAACGTGAATGGATGGATGAGGTGTAAGACGATGATTTGTTAAACCTGAGAATGGGTAATTGATTAAACGTTTTAAGTTCAGGATTAGAAGAATAATTTACTGTTCTTTATTTGAATTCAATCTTTATAAAATATTTCTATATATTAAGAAAAAAAAATATGATTGCTTTTTAGAAAGAAAAAAAAAAGGGATGGATTATATTTTGCAACGAGACTAGTTTTTTTTATTAGAAATTATTTTTGTAAAGATATTTTATTTCATACCCAGCATTCAACAGTCGACTGAATTCTGGTATGACGACAATAAATGTTAAACTCCGTATTTTGAACCCAAACCAGAAGACAAGGGAACTCCCGGAACAGTAAATTCATCGTTGAAATTTCTCTAATTAAGAAAATCAATTATTGATAAATTTTTGAATACGAATGAAAATATATTTTTTTTTTTGATATTATATATTAGTTCAAATATAATTCCAATAATCGAACAGATTTTTTTAATAACTATTAAACTGTTTTTTTTTAACGCAATTAAAAATACTAAAATATATTTTTACTTGTAATTAAAGAATCAGAAAAAAAATTATATATATAAATATATAAAAGGGACACAGGTGTCTAAACTGCGCCAAGGGATTTCGAATATCGCCTACTGTTAATCGCCATTTAGGGTGAAATAATTACGAACATGCGCGACCTAGGCCACGTATTTGGCGACCTTCAAACAAAGGAATATGAGCAAAAATTATGAAAAAGGCGCGGCGGCTATTTACGTATTCTTGCTTCATCCTAACCAACTGTTGTTTACCTCTTAAAATTTTACTCCATATTATGTAAACAATTAGAAGGTTGCAAAGCAGTAGATTGGGCAATAAATGTTGTACTGAGATTTCAATAGTTATAAAAATATTTCTTTTCTAATGCTTTTTTCGGTTAGAAATTTCTTAATTCAAAAACACTTCTGCTTGAATATTCTTTAATTTTTATTTCACATTTCATTTTATGAGTACACATTGTAAATAATAGAGAATTACCTTCTAATATTTTATACTATTAATTTTTAAAATGTAAAATATGTCTAGCTTATATTTGTTTGGATAAGTTAGGTTTTATTAGGTTTCAAAATGTTATATAATTTGTGAAATTATAAATCGCACGCAAGTATCAGTTTTATCTGTTTTGATATTGTTACTCTTTATACCCTTGATGTTGTTGCGAAACTTTTCAATTATTAATTTTTTGCTATTTAAAATGGCATTAAAATTTTCCCAGTAATTTTTTTAACAGTATCTAAATGTATAAACGGAGGTCAACAAATGCCGGTTGCGACGACGCCTAAAAGTTTTAATCTGACAAACATATGAGTAAAATTTAACCCGTTTCTTTTTATTGTAATTGAATATTATTGGATGGGGGAAAAAAGGATTTTTCTAAACGTAACTGAAAATTAGAAAAATCAGTGAATATTATGCAGGTACACTATAAAAAAATACTGGCACTCAGGGTACCAGTACTTTTTACCATAAAAAACATTTTTACCGGAACATGCTACGGGACGAAAAAAAATCTGATATACCGTATAGTTTTTACAGATAATAGCCGTAAAATTCCTGAATCACTGTAATTAAATAAACATTACTGTAAAAAATACGATATAATACTTTACGGAAAAATTGATTTTTTGGATGTGATAAAGAGGAATAAAAAGAAAGGAGCTGTTTTAATCAGAGAAATTATTCGGAGGAAGGGATGGGGAGGCACAAAAAAAAAAGTAATGAAAGTCAAATGGCACTACCTCCGTTGCCAGCCACGTGCTTTGGCGCTTTCAAGGTCTCCGCCACCCTTCCTGGAAACTCGCCAAATCTTGGCGATTTTCGTCATGTGGTTGCACGTGAACACGTGAGGCCTCGTTACACCCATCACGTGCACCTCCTGTATAATAATGTCTTCAGTTAAAATATTCCCCTTTCATTTTGATACCCTCCATGAATTGTCTGAAGCTATTTTTTTTGCCAGATAAAACAATTTTTTATTACCGTTAGGCTTTTCTTTAATCAACGCTTAATATTTTATTTTATTTTATTTTTCTCAGATACTAGCGCTTATAAATGATATACATAAGACACAACATACACACATATATAGATGTTCTTTTATGAAAATTATAATAAGTTATTACTAATTTAAAAGTAAAGTTTAAATAATAAGTTAAAAGTAAGAAAATACTTACTTTTAACTTATTGGAAACAAGCTCTTAGGTTATAAAAATGATCTTAGCTTTTTTTTCTCTTATTATCCTTACTAAAAAATTGAGAGTGTAAAAACAAGTGTGAGCACCATTGTAAAATTTTATATGGTTCAAGAACGTTATTTTTAATAGGCGTCCATTTTCAAGTCTCGAAAACGAGCGTCTGTTTTCGTGCTCTTGAAACTTGTCGACTGTTATTTCCTCATTATTATATTTTTGAAGTGAATGAAGTTTTTAATCAAATAATGCTCTTACTCTTTAATTTTTAAGTTGTTACTTTATTCTTGCCGAAGTTTATGTTATTAAAAACATGTAAATTAACAGAAACTATATCTCAGTAATATAGTAAAATAAAATGGCAAAATTTTAAATAAATCGGATGGAATATGAACTAGTCTAGGAAACGGTAACCGTTTGTTCTTTGTTTGTTTTTTTAAAAAAAAAGAAAGAAAAAAAGAACGAATAATTCTTTTTTTTTTTAAGCTACTTCGTCATTCTGTAGAAATTGGTGTGTCAAAGCATCTAAAATTATTCGAATTCAATTACATATGCTTTTTTTAAAATTATTTTGCGGTCTTAAAATTTACATTAAAAACAACAAGCCTTTTTTATTTTTTTTACATAAAATCACAGTGATGTTCCACCTTTAAGACATTCCTAACCTCGGTGGTAGAATAAATGTTTACGTAAGACTTTGATGCCCTTCACATTTTCTAATTAAATATTGCGCTCGAGCAATGCGTGCCAAGGTCAATTAATTTGGCGACTAGTAGTCACATGATGTGTTAACGAAGAATTTTAAATTAGGCTTAGTGAAACTATCGCTATTTGATTTATTTATTTATTTATTTTTTTTTTTTTAAATATTGATTCGAGATATCCAGATGGATTAAGGCAGCTGGGTTTAGAAGACGAGCAATGGAAAATGACATGACCTCGTATGTCATTTGTATTACGTCAGGTCCGATGTAAATTTGTTTTTATTTTCTACACTTTGTTTTTAAACATAGACGGAGCTTAATTTTTGTGATTATTACTTAATCAAAGTATTAATTATTAATTAAATGTACGATTAGTTTGCCGAGCGCATAATGAAATATGATGGCTATTAGTCTTAGTGATGATGGAAATTAACTGATGAATTAGGTACTTAGTTCGTATCTGGCTGTATGAGGTGTTTATATTTAATAACGCTATTTTTTAATTTATTAATTTTTTTAAAGAAAATGTATTAATTGTAGAAAATAAAGAGCTCCAACTCGTTTTTGTTATTTATTTTTATCTAAGTGAAATTTTTTACGCTTTTACTAGTGAAACTTTTATTTTTTACTATTTTTTGAAGCAAAAAAAGTTTTTTTTTAAATTTTTTGATTTATTTTATTTGTTATTTTATTTATTTTTATTTTATATATTTTTATTTAATTTGTTTTTTTTCTTTCTGATTTATTGCATAAATTTATTTTTTAATCATTAATTATTTTATTTATTTTTTATTTTATTCATCATTTGATTTAATTTTTATTTCAATTCCTTGTATTAATTAATTAATTTATTTATTTTTTATTTTATTCATCATTTTATTTGATTTTTATTTCAATTCATTGTATTAATTAATTATTTTGTTGATTGATTATTTTAGTCATCAATATTTTTATTTATTTATTTTTCGAATATTTCTTAACTACAAAACAATGTTGACGTCGTTGATTTTGTTCTTACCGAAATCAACCATAAAAAATTTATAATTTTTTGTTTTTAATTTCTGAAATTTTTTTTATAAATTTTAATTTTTTAGAAAAAGTTAAAATAATAATTTTGTACAATTACTAATTCGGCATTCTTTTGATTCCCCCCTTCTTTTTTTATTCACTCACTATATTCAACCCTTGGTAACAGTTTCCATAACAGCCTCTACCTTATGTATTTATAATTAAAAATAAACTATTTACAATCAAAAAAGGGTATTTACGAGAAGATGTTAAAGAATAACAGTTAGTGACCCGGAATTTAACTAAAATTTTAAATTTATTTATTTATTTAATTATTTATTTCCGTCTATTAATCCAGGACTAGTTTTAAAAAAAAATTTGGCCCAAAACTGGTAATTTTAAAAAAGCTTTAATTAATTATGTTCCAAATATTTTCCATCTATTTCGTAAATTACATTTAACTTTCATTTTCTATCAGAGAAAGTATGTCCTTGATCAGTTAATTTGAAAGTGATTAAAGTAATAAAAAAAAACAGCAATGGTGTTCAGCCATTCAAATTGTTCAGGTGCACGTGTCTTGAAATGTGGTGGGGGGAAAAATAATAAAACTCTAGGTATAGTTTAGCCTTTGAAAGCGAGTGAAATCGGACGAACTTTCCAGATGATAAACATATCGGCGCGTTTCTCCGTCTGTCTGTAACTTTGGCGAGCTGATTTTGGCGATGTTGACATTTGGAAGTAAGGCGCATGAATGCGAAGTGCATCGGAACTAAGCGGAGAGTTTAGTGCTTGTGTCCGTTGTTCTTACTGTAATTTGTGCGGATTGTTCCTGCCGATTGTTTTTCTCAATTTATCTTTCGTTTGGATGAATTGATTCTTTGGACTATAAGTACAAGTGAGTTTCCTTTGCATTTAAATATGAATTTTTTTGATTAATTCTTTTAAAAAAGATCAAAAACCATATTTTTTTTTTTTAATTTTTTCTTTCATCGAAATAATTGCTAGCGATGCCCATATTTATTTTATAATAATTATTTAAGTTTTTTTTCCCTATTGTTTTTCAGTTTCATTTTTTTTTGGGGGGGGGGTTTATCGAAATTGAATTATTGTATATGTTAGTGTCATTTTATTTTGCTTTTAATGAATTTGCATTGACGGATGACATGTATTTTCTGCCCCATAATCATTATTATCTATAAACTGCTTTGAATTTTTTAATTGAATTGGATTCATCTGCTTTTTGGATGATTTTTTTTTAATCGAAATATTGTATTGTAATTTTTTTATTAAATGTATTGCTAGAAATATTTATATATTTTTTTTAAATTTACCGCAAAGTATCTCTTTTATAAAGGATATTTATCATGGTTATTTGTATACGCTTTAAAGTTTTTTAAAAGAGAAAAAAATAAATATTATCTTCAAATTCAATTAAGATGGTTTCAACGAACTTGGATTTAAAAAGGCATTTACATATATTTGGTTTTCACTCGAAAACGAGCATTTGTAAGTCCCAAACCATGTAATTGTATTAATACAGAACTGGTATAATTTTAGTTGGTATATTATTATCTATTTAATGCGATTACATTATAACTCGATAAATAAACAGCATTTTTATGTTAACCTTTAATTTTGAATAAGAATTAATATTGAAAAATTAATAATAACAAAAAATAATATCAAGACGAGATGATAAATATTAATTATAAAAATTGGTATGACTTTTATTAATTTCATAATGATGACTACCAAAGATACAACATTTTCCGTGTACCACAAAAATCATATGCGATGAGCTTAACACCGACGATAAGCTTTTCACCGATTTTCATTGATTGCTGTAACACCATCAAGATTTTTCATCCAACTATTTTTATATATATTTTTTTAATTGATTAATAACAATTTAAAATACTTAATAATTAATGACTGAATCTTAAATTATTAATATTTAATTAATTCGGTAATTTATAATTTAATAAAATTTTTTTTTTTTTTTTTTAGTTTTGACAGTTTTATGCTTTTTTCTTTCGTCGATTATTTCTTAATTATTAAGTAATGAGCACTAAATTTAATAAACGATGTATGGTCACAATGGGATACCTGCAAGTGACGTAGTGTGGGTACTTTTCGATTCTGATTTGTGTTTGAAACGTGGCATTTGTTTACGTTAGCAACTGTTCTTTCCATTCCATTACTAGTAAGCCAAGCCCGTCAAGTACCAATGCTCCTAAGTCACGCATACTGTATTCTTTTCTTTCACAAAGATTTCAATTCTTTCATAATTAACTTATTTCTGTATTTAACTTAGCTCTGTATTTAATTAATTAACTTTGTTCTGTATTTAATTAACTTATGGTTAATTAACATTCTAACTTACGTAGAGAAACTTAGCTCTATTTTAATCCGCCATTTTGCTGATTACGATTAGCTGGTGCTGACGTCATAGGTCACATGTGTGGGTAGGGGAGGTCTTCTTGAAGTGCAAGTACCCAATTTAATAATTAATTGCTGATTATTTAATCATTAATTAATATTTCATTAATAATTAAGTAATTCGCAAATTTTATAATTTAATAAATTTTTTTTAGTTTGATGCTTTTTTATTTCATCGATTATTTTTGAATTGTTAAGTAATGAGCATTATATTTAATAAACGTCATATGGTCACAATTATCCATATTCTGGGAATTTGCGAAAGTGTCTACTCAATTAGAAATTTAACTATCCCAACTGGGATATTAAGTACATCTAGGTAAGTTTGCACTAAACTAAGTGCATGTTCTAACCAGATAAAAGTTCAAACCGCGAGTCTAGATAAGTTATTTAGTTGCCTTACATCGCAGATTTGATAAATGAGTTATTGCATCAATATGCGAACAGATTGCCATAGAAACCGTGATGAAATAAAAGAAAGCTCATAATAAAAAACGTAATAAGCACGTGAGTAAACAGATCACGTGATTTCGAGAGTGAAATTCTAAACCTGCTAAATGATAGTGTGAAATTATAATCAGCTTTTAAAATCCATGAAAATTAATATTCTTTTAAAGTTGTTTATAACCCTGAATAATAACCCTGAGATTAAACTTGATTCAATAATTGTGGTTAACGTGATTAAACTTTACAATATTCTGATATATCTTGCATATGTGTAACATAGTCGTCTTCATTTCTGCATATATAAATAAAACTTTTCATTTTTTTCCTGTACTTTTTCTCAAATATGTTTTTTTGTGAAATAATACAAAAAATACTTTTTTTAATTTCTAATATATATATATATATATATATTAATCGAAGCAATTTTTGTATTATTTTTTTTAAATAAATTTAGAGGGATATTGCCTTATCATGATCTTCCACGTCAACCACAATCGCCACGGGGACAAATAGATTTTAAACTTGCAATTTTTTTTTTTTTAAAAACGCATATAGTGGTTAATCACTACATTGCTCATACTCTCTTTTCCCGCGGTCGGTAAAAATGTACAATTCCGTTAGTACATAATTTGAATTGTTCAATTTTCTTTAATTTTGCAATAAATACTCTATTATAATGAATAAAATTTACGAAAAAAATTTTTGTCTTCTGTTTTTTATTAGAAGTATAATTCATTAACTACTAATCAAACACTAAAATACAATAGTATGCTTAAAACTAACAATAAGATATTTTTTTTATATTTCTTTTAAAATCAAACATCTTATATACAAGGTATTCAGTAACGACCTCCTTTCATATGTATTTTAAGGATTTTTGTCACAAGAAAAAGTAGAAAGCTATCAAAATTTATTGAATCATCAGACATTCAAATTTATAGGACGAGAAACACTGAAACCCGTTTTACTGCCGAAGGAAACGATAAAAGATTTAAAAGACAATAACTTGAAACACCACCAATTTGCATCGAGCAATCAAACTGTTTTTGACGTTTTTCAATCCGTCTTTCTCACTCTTCGACTCTTACTAAAATTTTAATTAGCACCTTCTAATATGTATGATAGAGTATGAGCTCGGACTCGCTTTTGTAGGTCCGAGCCCTTATAATTTAAATCCAATCCCGAGATACATAGGATTACTTAGAACCCGAGATATACGTCGGTTAAAGCCCAAATTTTGTGGTCTTTGTTTAAACAATGGATTTAGTACATTAAGAACTTTTCTTAAACTAAGACTTGTGAAAGAAAAAGCGAAGAGAAAAACTGAACGAACTAAAACTACAAGATAACAAAAATTAAAAAAGAAAATCAAAATTATAAGTTAATTAAAAGTCATTTGACAATTAATGCTAGCCTCATAAAGCAAATGCACTGAACAGAAATAGCAATAATATTATAGAAGTAACTTTTAAATTTTTTATACTCGATAACTGAAACAAACTTTTTTTTTTAAGGTTGTAAAAAAGTTTATGAAAATTTTATCATGAATCTGAGCCCGCCCCCAACACGAAACGAGCCTGCGTCTGGCTCTGGCTGAGCCTGTCTCATCCCTAATATATGACTTCACCTGTACTTGTACTTTTTTGACTTCATTTTTGTCAAGGATTTTAAAAATGCTTATTACAAATTATCATCATAGTTGACCAGACAGCCCAATGTGAGCCAATGCCTTCCTCTGAAGATTTCTCCATGACGTCTTCCGATTTATCTTTGATCTCCAATTCTTTTCATTAATAACGAGAAAAATTATTACGAAATTCATTTATTACGAATCACATGATAATTTTTGTTCGTATAATAAAATATAAAATCAACAAGTAATTTCAAGTTTTTATAACTAAGTGATATATGTGTTTTTCATTAATATAGTAGAACACTAAGACGATACCCTCACGATATCTTATACTTCTCAAAAGCTAAAATGGTAATAAATCCTTTGAAAATTATTTTTAAATAAAATTTTGTAAAATATAGGAAAGTGATTTTGTTTTTTCTAGTTAACCTAGTTTTTCTTATTTTTTGTCACAATTTTGGCATCTAATTTTCGCCTTTTTTTTCTCGAGCTATTTGCAGTCTATTTTCATTGTTGTTACATTTGTTTTTCTTCATATATCACAGAAGCTCGCGTTTTAGTCTCGATGTTCGCCTACATATTCGCCTCAATACCTAGAAAACTGTCTTGGAATTTAAGCTTTCGACAAAATATGAGGAAATGCTTTTTTCCTGGAAACGGAGTTTAGTTATCGATTTTTAACTAACACATTGTTTGGGTTTTGGTGAATACGGTTTTCAGCTGAGTTAGAAATAACGATTTTAAAGGAGAATATCAAATAAATAAGAAGTATAATGTCTACATTTATCAATGTAAGTGAGAAATAATGATTTTATAAAATACTATTAAATAAATAAGAAGTAGAATGTCTACATTTATCAATGTTTGTGAGAAATAATAAATAAATAAATAAAAATGTAAGCTAAGAAGTAGAATCTTGTTCACCGGTCTAGGTGAGAACAAATGATCTAAAACAAAAAATATTAATTATCAATTTACTTGATATTTACTAATGTCGATGTTTGTTAATAATATTTATTAAAAATGATTATTGAAAATTGTTTATAAGTTAAGGCAGATTACCTCTAGATTATATACATACTCGAATTCCTTTATCACTTTAGCCATGTTTTAGCTCTGTAATAGTATAAATCTGCAGTTCCTACTGTGGTAAAAAAATTATAATAAAACAGAATGTTTACATAAGATATGTATTTTACGTGATCCTTTGTTTGTCTTATTGTATTATTCTTGCGAGACTTTTTTATTATTTTTTTCTTCAAGGTTTTTAGCATTGTTTTGGTTGAAATTATCGAGAATAATAAGGATCTGTCTCTGATGTCCAATTTGCGGTAATCTGCCTTTTAAAATGCGAACCTGGATTTTAGCGAAATCTTTTTATTTTTAAAGTTAACGTGTCTTTAAATTCGCCGTAAAATAGTCATAAAGTCTTGTTACAATTATCGAATAACCTGAGTCATTTTTTATAAAAATAAAAAATTATGATAAGTGGAAAAAATGGTCCTAATTTTTATTAACAAAAAACCAAACTTCAAAGAATGCCTGAGAATAATGTCTTAGTTAAATCAATTTCAAAGAGTTTGAATGCTATCCCTCCTGCCTTCCTCAGTAATAATGTTTTAAATTTAGATAGCGTTTTTGTCTCTCCCTCGTTTGAGTATTAATTTCGGACACATGTGCGAAGAATACGACTTCAACCACACACTTGTCACAGCCCGTTTTACAAGTGAGGACCATAATACTACATTCATTCATCATCATATTCGTACAATGTCACTCAAACAACTAAACTCTTGTAAAAAAAGTTGATTTATTCAAATATTGTCCCACTGCTCTAAAAATCATTGTAATTGAGTTTATATATCATTTTACCGATTTTTGTAAGAATTTGAATTAGTTTTCAAGTTTTTCAATTGCCAACTACTTCAAAATCATTTTTGTGGAAATCGTATGAAGATCATGCAATCTTGTATTAGAAGATTGAGAAATACATAAAAAAGAAGTACCATGTCGGAAAACTTTTTAAAATAAATTAAACTTGTCGCTTGATTCAAAAGGATCATGCCTTAAATAACAATTTAGATTGCCCCTATTGAATGTATTTTCACATTTTAGAACATGGTTTTGGATGTAAAAATCGTCTTATTATCTTCTAACTTCCTTGAAAATCGACTTTTTCTTGAAGAACATCAGTTTTAGTTAAATGTCATAAATATTGCTATATTCTCTTATTCTTGACCTTGAGTGAATATGGCGTCCTACTTTTAGGGAGGCTTTTAATTTTTAGCTTTGGAAAATGTCTATGTTTTATGAAATCGTCTGCAATTTTTGAAACGAAATATTTTAATTTTTTTTCTTTCTTTTCTGTGGTTTACAAACGTACCGAACAACGAGTCGTCGTTTTAGTCGTCTGCGATTTTTTTTTAAAGGAACTATTAAATTTTTTTCTTCCTTTTTTTTCTGAATTTCACAAACCTGTGGAATAATGATTCACATTTGTAATCGTCTGCGATTTACTTAAAGGAAATATTTTACAATTTTTTTTTCTTTTCTATGTTTCACAACTTATCGCGACTATGATTCACATTTCTAACAGAAACCCTCGTTTTTACAGTTTCTTTATTAAATGAATTGCTCTGTAAATAGAAACATCGTAATATTGTATTTTGATGGTGAAGCAATATGCAGTTAATAAACAGTTGAGTTCATATCATTAGAAATTTAATTTCAAATTTTATTGCGTTTATTGTTTCTCCCAGTGTGTATCGTATAATACACCGGTGTTAAAAATTAAGTGAATTATCATATCTATCCGGAACTATTGGACACATTTTAAAGAAATTTAATTTGTACGTATTTTTTTATAATACAAAATAAATTGTAATAATAAAAGTATTCAACGCAGCTTTAACACCAGTTTTGATTCCTGTCAATTGTTGTGTATTGTGTAGTAAAACTTATTTAGGTAATTAACTGTTTATTTCTTTTCTTCTGTAGGATCCCATGTCCCATCGAATAATAGAGAAGCGGCGGCGGGACAGGATGAATAACTGTCTCGCCGACCTGAGTCGACTTGTTCCCACCAACTATCTAAAAAAGGTACCAATTTCAATTATTTGTCTTTGTTGTTGCAGTTTTTAATGACACTTGGACAATCCAAGCTAACAAGCCTGACGAATTAAGTCAGGAATGAGCGCCTTTCGTTTTACTAGAGAACACCACAAGGGTGAACCCTTTATTATAATTGGAGAACTTAAAAAATAATCTTAATTGGTAAATTATAAATGTGTAGGATTGTCTTTGCTGTTTTGTAGAATCAGTGAATAAATATCTTTTATTTAAAAAGCTATTATTTTTATTTTCGTGTATTTTTTCTATTTTACAAAATCCAAGCTTACTTAATTCTTTATAGTATTCCATTCTTACTTTCTTTACTTACACATCAGAACTAATATTTTTTTAATTTTTAAATTGATTTGATGATTTTTGAAAACGTGTGTCGTTGTATAAAAAATAAATATTTAAAAAAAAGTTCATAATTATTGCATCACTACTTCTCAGACATTTAAGAGAAAGAAAGTTATATTTTGTTTAAACTTTATTTTCAGGGCCGCGGCCGGATAGAAAAAACTGAAATCATTGAAATGGCTATTAAACATCTGAAGCATCTTCAAAACCATCCTTGTAATGATCCAAGTAAGTAATAAATTAATTATAAAAGATATTATATTAACTTCTATTCATATACGATAAATCAAATAACGTTCGGAAGAAACGCAGTCAATCGCAGATTGTTTATGTAATAAAAAAAAATTAGTTACGTTTGGTTTCATTTATATAAGATTTCAAACTGTATTATTAAAGAATACGATATATGAGATTTTAATGTTATATTTCATTCGAGATAGAACGCGACTATCAATGCTCACCTCCCAACAATTTAACCCGGTTGATTCATATCACACCAATCACGGTAAAGACATACAATATCTTCAATAATGGATATGGGTTATAATTCCTTTGTCGTCGGGTTAACCGTGAAAGGTTCTCATGATTTTCCCATTCATGCAACGTCAAAATACAGATTATTTACACCAAAATGCATTTCACGCAGGCAAAAGTTTGTTCCAATGCTTAAAGCAAGAGTTCTTGTCTTCTGGATTGGATTTAGTAGTTAAGGCTTCTAAATTCAACATTGTCTGTTGCAGATCTGGAATGATTCATGGCTTAGAGAGCTCGATTTTCATGGTTTTTTCTTTATATTTCTTAGCATGGGAAGCAAAACGAATTTTCCTGCTTTATTTTCAAAATAATTTGTTCCATTTTATATTCCATTAACGGCGGTGAAAAGCCAACCTAATTTCGAGTTTACGACTATCAATGTTCACCTCCATATCCTTGTAATTTTGACCCCAACCCAGAAGACCAAGGAACTCCTGCATCAAGCATTGGAACAAACTAGCCTTTGGGGAGAACTTTTTGATGGAAAAAACCTGCATTTGCGTCCTTCCACGGTTAGCCGGACGGCAAAGTGACTTCAGCACATGATTTTGAATTTACTACTAACCAATCTTTAATTTACTTCTACCAATTTTCAACTCAGTAGCCTTGTAATTTTGACTCCAATTCAAAAGACAAGGGAACTTCTGGTTTAAGTATTGGGAGAAATTTGTTTCCACATTTTTGATTGGAAAACCCTCGCATTTACGTTACATGATGAGAAAAAACCACGGAAACTCCCCACTGTAAGCTGACGGCTATGGAATTCTAACCCATGATCCGTCTGCCACTGAGGATATTTTACGTCAGCACTGTGGTAGATGCGAGCCAGGAGAGTTCGTATCAACGAGCCACCGCTAGGATTCGAACCTGGGTTACGTCATTGGGAGGCGAATTCAAAATCCCCTGAGCCAGCACGGCTCTGTTTCACTTTTATAAGGGTTTTACGTTTGTTTGTTTTTTTTGTTGAAGGCAAAAGTTAATTAGTTTGGAACATTTTATTTACAGAATTTAATATGATAAGACCACGCGATTATTTTATTGTATTTTTTATTTCTTTCTTTATATAGATGGTACTTACTTTATGTTTGCTAAACGGTTATTGAATTTTTTTTTTAGATAACTGTGAAGTTGCTAGAACGACCGAATCGGATCACAAGAGACAATATAAGTCTGGTTACAGTGAATGCTTGAATGAGGCTGTTAAATATGTCTCAGACAACGAAGGAATGTTCTCCTCAACTCTTGTTGGAAGAATGTCTGAACATCTTATAAAACACTTTGAGAAATTAGGAGGAGGAGGTAAGAATTTTTTATGTTCTTTTTTACTATCATAATATTAGCAGCGCACACAATAGGCTGTAACCGCTACGGTCGTTAATGTTTTTATTTTTTTTAAATAAAAAATAGCGAGTATAAATAACTCATTACGTATCTAATTTTATTATTTGATTAACTTTAAAATCTTACCATCGCTAAATTTTGCCCGTTACATCGTAGCTGTTATATTTGATATAATTTTAGAAATTGCAGCATCACCCCTTGAGAAGACAAGAGCCAAAATTTATAATTTTTTTTTTCAAATAACGATAACGAAAATTAGTTTTTAAATTTATGCGTTAGCGCTTGAAAATTAAGGTTAATGCCAGCAGAAATGCTTTCAATTGTTTAAATCTACTAATCCCCAACACTCTTTTACACTGTTGGCGTCATAACGTTCGCTCTTTTGGCGCTTGAAAATTGTTACCAAAAATAAGACTTTATAACATTGACTCTGCCTGCTTTCCTCCAATTTTGCTATTCTCACAACGTTGAAATGAAACAAGTTTTATAATAATTAATACTGAATTATAATGAAGTTTTAGTTAAATGTGAAACTTTAGTTCTACTATACATTTTCGTCAGTGTTTTTAATTTTTACCTAGTGAAATTTTAATGCAATTTTTTGGAGAAATTATTTCCACTTATACATATATATTCTTACAGGCCTGTTATACACGAAAGCATTGGGTATTGTGTTACCAGAGGATTCTAAACCAGCTATTCATATGGAAGTAGACAACCATTCTAACTCATGCTATCTACCGGATCCCGTTATAAATCTACCACCTCACAATGGTCACCCCTTCTCTTATGAACATCGGAATTCGGAAGTTCCTGAAATGAAGCAAGAAATGGAGTTCAACGGCCATCTTTCATCTCCCCAATCCCTTACGCCCATCAAAGCAACCAGTCAGCTTCGTGAAATGCTTCAAAATCCTGGCGTACCCCTCAAAGACTCTCTAAAACCCAACCCCAGGAGCTGCAACGGTACTCCCGCACCAGTACCATCACCCATGTCCCAACCCGTATCAGTAGTGGTCCCACCAGACCATCATAACGAGGTTCCTAAGCAAGAGGAAGGGTACTACAAATTTAAGAACAATATTAAGCACAGGTTCAACAATGACATTCGACACCACACGTCTTCACCAACAGACAGCCATCATTCTGATCGAATGTCTCTTCCAGACGAAGATCATAATAACAATAAATTACATGTGCCAGAGCCTTATCCCTTGCGTCCGTGCCATCCGGCACAATCACCGGATGAAAGACTTGTGCCTAATGGCTTGTGCAATGGCAATTCAAATACAGGCCATGCTTTCTCACCTTATTCCAGTAACCGCTTATCTTCTGAACTTACAGTCAAAATACCTGAAAGGACTATGCACCCAGAAAACGGCGCACTTCCTTCCTCTTACGGTACGCAACACTGGGACTCGCAAGCCGAAACTGCCAGCAGTTGTGGTTCAAATCCCAGTCCTCCACCTAATGCGAGTCGCTCAAATGGCAGCAGTTCGGGCTACAGCACAAATGGCGAAAACAACTCGAGTTCCAGTTTGCACAAACCTCATAATGGCACGCTTTCGCCGACATTGTCACCCTATTCCCGCACTCCAGACCGATTGTCAAATAGATCTCCCAGCCCAATTCAGAGCGGGGTGCCCATTTTTGCTCTTCACCCTAAAGGTACATTTTACATTCCATTGACAATCGAATCATCAATTTTAGTTCCTTACTTGGCTGGAGTTGATGATCTCACACCTGTATTGCATCCTATTAGTATTTGTGTAAATTTAAGCAACAATTCTGTGAAAGTGGAAAAACTGAACGATACTGCTCCACACCATTACAGATCATCCTTTTTAATGAGCAAGTACCAAGAAAGGTACGTGTTTCCTGAAAGGCCTGTATATTACCCATGCCCCACCAGTCCCCCGAGAAATACGTGCTCCTAAAGGATTTGTGAGTCTTGATTGCTTTATCCAAAAATAAAACTTTTGAAGTACTATTTTTTATGATAAAGACAAATTGTTATTTGACGAGATTAGTGGAAGAACATATTAAACAGCATTTTTGGAAGCAAGCGATTTCTAATGGAAAAGTTCTTTTGTGAATATTTTCTTCTTTTCTTTCCGTTTTTAACTGCAACTGGTTTCCTAATACTCACTCAACATATTCTTCCACTAAACTTTTCAGTTGTATTAGTTAATTGACGAGATCAGTGGAAGAACATATTAAACCGCATTTTTGGAAGCAAACGATTTCTAATGGAGAAAACTTTTTGAGAATAGTTTTTTCTTTTTCCTTTTCTTTCCGTTTTTGCCCTTTCTGCAACTGTTTTCCCCATACTCATTTAACATGTCCTTCCACTAAGCTTTTCAGATGTACTTGTTAATTGACTGAATTGTTAAGTTTAGTGGAAGAACGTCTTCAAGTCTCATACAAAGTGCATTTTTTGGTTGTCTGCAAATAAAGAACATTCATTTAATCAAAGCAGTTATCATTGGATGAGAGATGTTTTGTGAATCTAATGTTTTTGCTCATTCTACAACTGGTTTACACACTAACTTGCTTAGCATGTTCTTCCACTAAGCTCTACTCTTCTATGTGTTGAAAATATTATTAGTTTAGTGTTTAATAAGCAAAATTCACTTATTAAACCAAATTTATTTAAAAGGATTTGAATGCTTTTTGTGATATGGACTGCATAGATCAAGAGAAAGTTGTTGAAATGCACGTGTTTATTTTTAAAATTCTGTGATAAAAAAAAAAATCGAAACCGTTTTGAAAAGAAAATCTGCATAGTAATCAAACTTACTTTGTTATAAATGTATATTTAAATTTGTCAATTAATCTTTCGCGAAGTTGCAGAATAATTTATCTAAATAAAATAATTTCGTGATTCAATTGATACCAAAAAAATTTATCTTAAAATTTAAAATTTTTCGAAATCTTAATTGTAGAAAGTATATATATATAAAGCATAAAATTAGTATTTTATAAAATTGCTATTTGAAAAGGAGCTTATATTAAAAATAGTTCTAAATATTAATATTTATTGAAGAGAATTTTATGAAAGAAGTATTGTACCATACATGATTGAGACAAATCAAAGACAATTATCCTTTATTTCATTTGATTAACAAACAGCTTTAGATTGCTTTTTATGAATACATATTTTGGCTTTATTAATAGAATGCCAGGATTTATCTGCCATGATAAGAATCTTCCAAAAGTTGGTTACTAAATCATTAGTGCTTGGCGACATCAGAATTTTAATATTGTCATATAATATCTGAATATATCGATTTTTACGATTCAGTTAATATTTACATTATTTTCACATTGGACCATTCTTGCGTTACCCAAATGAAATTTATTTACGTTTACGATAAATATTGTATTCTATAATTGTTTCATTGATAACAATTGCGATATTATGGCACTCGATATTTATCGTTATCATAATGATCTCGTTATTATCGTTGTTAATTATTATTGTTTATATTGTTATTATTGATACAGTAAGACATGATATTCACTATATATCATGAGAATACATTTTAAAATATCGTTATCGCTATCTTTAAAAAATATCAATAATTCACCATTTATCGCCCAGTATTAATGATTTATTACGCACGCAGTTATTAATAAATATTGCTTACTTTTTTGTCAGTACTAATGATTAAGTTATCTGCTAATGCGGAATTAATTACTACATTTGAAAATTATGTATTTTCTTTCTTTTGCAAGTTGAGTAATAAAATGTTATCGTTCTTAAATTGTATGAAGATAACCTTAGTAGTGAGAGGATTGAGTTCTAACCTTAGTAGTGAGAGGATTGAGTTCTGTTACTGAGAGAAAAAGCTATTGTAAGTGCCTCTGGGAAGCCAACATTTGCACTGAAAATACACATACTGGTTTTATGTGTAACACTTATTGTATCAATTTATTGCTAAATGTCATGTTTATTGTATAATAAAGTTGTATGTTCACGAAATTTGTAAAAAAAATCATTGTTACAATAAAAAAAGGAAGAAATCTTACTTTTATTTGTTTATTTTTTATACTGTTTATGCGTGGTGTTCCGTTTTGACCGCCCTTAATGCGTATTTTTAGAATTCTTGTCGAAAATGAAGTTAAATTAATATGCACATTGAGGATCGCAAATTATTATTTAAGTGAATAAAAAAACAAACACGTTGTCTAATCGCTAATGAATGAAAAACATCAAAATTAGTTTTATTGCCTGATGAAATGTCATAGAGGTGTTTCCCACCAGCCATCAAGTTTTGTTCTTTCACCTAATTAATAATTAGGTAAAAGAACAAAAATGTTCTCAAACTTGGACTTACCACTTTTGAACACAATGTAGAAAAATTATTCAAAATAAAAAATATCCGTTTATAAGTTGTGCGTTAATCCGTTAAAAGTTGTCCTCGAATTCCTTACCCAGACTTTAAAGAAATGTAGGGTTCATCATAAGGAGTGACTGACAAATGCATAGCGACCCGTAATCGGAAGTATCATACGCTGCTTAGGAGACCGGTTCGGATTTCACATTAAAGATTCAGGTTTAAAGTTAAAAGATTCTGGATGTTAAGGTCCCGCAGTGGATAGATCGTTAAGACACGGTTCGCAGCAGATCACCGAAGTCAAGCATCACTGGCTACGGTCAGTGTGCGGGTGGGTAACCACTTGGATCAGTCTGCGTAGGGACCGAGGGTGTGCGGTATTGGTCCTCGTTAAACTGTGCTACCGTAAAGTGCTCAACTTCGCGCACGTCGTCGGGCTACCGAAGCGGGGGAGCCATCCCCTCCGCAGAAGATCAAAATTGTGATGGCATGTCTTCGGATCATCCTCCGGGATGTTTCCCAGACTGTCGCCAATAGCCCTTTGTGCAGCTCTAGTGCGACGTAAATTAACAACAACAACAACTGGATATTAAGGAAGATGAATCCGCCAAACTTGATGCGGTTTAATTAAACGCGGTTACTTCCATTCGGTTCACTTTAATATTGATGGTTGTTGTCGAAAATTACATTCAAATAGGCACACGTATAAAAGTTTCTTTGTAACTAAATGATTTGGTAACCAATTAACCTAAACCACGAAATTATGACGATACAGAATGTATTATGAAGATATTTTTGGGCTTTATTTGAATAAATTGTCGACAATTATGTTAAGCTAGGTAGGCACTTCAATTATGTCGCACTAGAGCTGCACAATGAGCATTTGGCGACGGTCTGGGAAACATACATGAGCATGATCCAAGGACACGCCATTGCAATTTTGATCCTCTGCAGAGAGGGTGGCTTCCCTGTTTTCGTAGCCCGACGAACAGCACGCGAAGTCGAGCACTTAAAGGTAGAACAAGGACCGATACCGCGCAACCTAGGTCCCTAAGCAGTTGATCAAAGTGATCACCCACCCGCTTACTGACCGCTGCCAGTGATGTTTGACTTCGGTGTTCTACTGGGAACCGTGTCTTTACGATCGGTCCATTGCGGGACCAATTATGTTGAGAAAACTGCAAAAAGTTTCAGTTCGAATGCGCATTCGCAGCCAGTCTTTAAACGACCCCAGCGGCGTTCAATCATGGATTGCTACGCAACTCTCATGATCTACCTCTTCTTAAAGTTTGGCTTACAAATTCAGGGTCACCCTTTATATTAGATGACGCTTGATTGCGGTTCCTAGCAAAAGACAAATGAAAAAAAATTCCGATGATTTTATTTCTTCAAGTCTTCAAAAACCAGATTTTAATAATAAATTATCAGTGATATTTCCAGTTAGTGTTAGTTATATCACTGAATTTTATGTACAAGTGTTCCGTAATTACCACCCCTATAAATCAATTTTAGAATCTTTCTCAAAAAATGTACTAATTGGAGATGAAAATGTTTAAATTGTTTAAATTAAAGAAAAGGGGGAAAAAACTATCGAAAACTCTGTAAAATAAGTAGTGATGAAGGCGGGAAGAAAACAACAAAATCGGTTTGATTGTTTATAGAGACTTGGTTGTGTTTCTGATTATTAACTTCCAACTCAGACAATACATAAAATTACGAAATCGGAAACAACTCGGGTACTTTCTAATGCATAAACATTCTTCTTGTCGAGGATTCGAATTTTTGACTCTCAAAATTGGGGCAGCCTTTATTTGATCAAAGAGCACAATAAAATCACTTTAATTTTCTTCTGTGTGTGAGTATTGCTAACATTTTATGAATTCTTTACTTTTTGTACCGAGGAGTTCATTTGAATCTGGTTTCATTTCAAAGAATGGTTTTCATCATTTTTAAAATGTCCATTTTCCAAACAGGTGTAAAGATATTTTTCGGAAACTGTTCATTTGGAATCATCTGTAGAACATTTGAGATAAATTTTTTTTATATTTTTCACAACAGCGTTCATTTGATAGTGATTTCATAAGAAAGAAGGGGAAAAGGGAGATTAATTCAATTTTGTCATTAACTGACAAAATCTATGGAAAATGACAAAGGGTGGTAAATTTACAAATTTTGCATATTATTTCTGCACCGCAATATTTATTTGAAAGAGGTTTCTTATGAAAGAATTGGCGCTTTATTCACTAAATATGTCAATTATGCCATAATATTTTTAAAAGTATAATTTTTTATAGCCACAAGTATAAAGGCTAATAATTCCTGCACTAATAAATGAAGGTAGTATTTTTTTTTATTCCATTATACTCTTTGTACAATTATTATTACACAAGTTCGTAATTCTAAGTTTCTAACGACAAGTTTTATTTACGGCGCATACTGAATTCGCGACTCGCTTTATAGATTTCGTTTCATGTTTTATTCTGCTTTTTCTTTATATTTTATTTTCCGTTTTTACGTGTTATTTTTATTTTTACTTAATGTGTTCTATTTTATTTGTCGTAAATTTTTTTGTAAAATCCTCACACTATTGTATTGATATAATTTGCTTTGGCTATATTGATACAATATTAGATAGCACTCCTTTTTGCGGATATAATCGTGTGAGCTGACGAAAAGATTATATCTTTTATTTACGGTATTTTATAAATTTTTTTTCCTTTTTTTCGGATTTTTTTTCCGGTTTCTAATTATTTTTATTATTAATTTTCCTCCCAACCCCCCTTTTTTTTGATAAGGAGAGAAGATGGATACCTTTATGAATTTTTTTTTTTTTTGAAAGAAAAATATTCTTAAAGGTATCCATTATGTAAATTTAATAGTTGTCATTATAAAGGTATATAAAATTAATAGTTGTCATTAGATTTTGAGCCCTTGACTACCTCTTAATCATTCNATTTTAACTGTCGTAAATTTTTTTGTAAAATCCTCACACTATTGTATTGATATAATTTGCTTTGGCTATATTGATACAATATTAGATAGCACTCCTTTTTGCGGATATAATCGTGTGAGCTGAAGAAAAGATTATATATTTTATTTACCGAATTTTATATTTTTTTCTTCCTTTTTTTCGGATTTTTTTCCCGGTTTCTAATTACTTTTATTATTAATTTTCTTCCCAACCCCCCTTTTTTTTTGGTAAAGAGAGAAGATGGATACCTTTATGAATTTGTTTTTGAAAGAAAAATATTCATAAAGGTATCCATTATGTAAATTTAATAGTTGTCATTATAAAGGTATATAAAATTAATAGTTGTTATTAGATTTTGAGCCCTTGACTACCTCTTAATCATTCCTACAAAACTTAGCTTGAGGTATCGAAGTAAATACGCTAAATTTGAATCAAGCTTTGGCAATAAAGATTAGTAATGTAAAGATAAAGGTTAATAATAAAGATTTTACGCGAATCAGCTGGAAATATGAAAACAAGCATTTCTTATAAATAATGCTTTTGGAAAATTATTTGCTCTGATAAATCCAAATTCAAGAATCACACCGGATTTGTGATTCATTATTTATATATATATATTTTTAAAATTGAACTTATATGAAAAAATAGGCATAGTATTTTTCAAAAACATTTAAATTAAAATCAAATTATCCAAAATAATTTTTTCAGAATTTTGAAAAAAATTTTAATTATATCCAACGACAGTTCGCAGCTATGAACACGGGTCTTTCCCTGCCATATTAATGAATACTGAATCTAATTTATGCTTATTAGCAAGAAGCAAGCATAGAAATCATTAGCAGCATTAGTTTTCCTAAAAAAAGAAGAAAAAAAAACTGAAAATATTAATGGACTAGCCAAAGAACGCCTTCTCAATAATCTATTCAGGAGGTTTGGAGTATAAAATTCGGTTTGGGATACATGTAGGCAAGGGTATATAATAAATTTGATTTGAATTAACTAAGTTTGGACATTTGTTGATAACTGCTAATATTTTGTACCAATACTGGCTAAAAGAGAAATTCTAATTTTTGAAACAAATAATGCTAAATATACATGAAAATTAAGAATTAAAGTTTAAGTTTTCCTTAAATGTTCAATGTCAAAAATCGCGTTTATGCCGTATTTCGTGTATGTCAATTTTTCTCCCACTTTTTCTTTTCTCTCTCTCTCTCTCTTTTTCCTTTTTTTTCTTCTTTTTCTTTCTTCCTTCCTTTCTTCTTTTCTTTTTTCTGTTTAAAAAAAACAAGCTGATCAGATGCTTTAAGCATAGTAGGGGAAAAAGAAAGAGCTTAATAATTAAACTGTTATGGACATTAAATGACATAAAAATGAAACTATATTACATATTATTGTAATATACAGGGTATCTCGTAAATATTGCAACAAACTTCTGGAGGAAGTAGGGCACATCATAAGGATTAAGAATTAATTACTCAAAACCATGACGGGAAATGTCATCTTACGCTGATAGGGGCGCTTTCTTATTTTGGACATGTTGTTCATGTTCCTTTGAACTTGCAGTTTTATTTTTCTAAAATATTTTAATTTCATGTTAATTTTATGTTACTATTAGTTATTGTCGAGAATTGGGTATACTATAGCCTACGTCACAGGAGTGTTATTTCTACTAAATTTAACCCATGAACGGCATTTTATGTGAGCCTAACTTCAAGCCACAAATAAACAAACGAAGTGTTTGATCGTTTAAATAGCTGCTCGCCAGATTTTATTGCATTATAAAGAAAAGTAATTGATATTCGATTTTTGATTAATAATTGATTTATGTGGATAGTGGCATTTATGTGGATAGTGGCATAGAATTTAGCATTGCGTCATGGTAAATGTTATTCCTACTAATTGGAAGTAGTTGTGTTTTTTTTATATTATACCCAATTCAATTAAGATAGGTTCAGAAATGCTGTTCAGTCGTAATTTAATGATTATGCGAGCTTGTCCAGTTAGTCACTGAATCATTAAATTACGATAAAATAGCTAATATTGTACCTATTCGAGAGCAGTTTTCAAAAATAATTAATAGAAAACAAAAAAGTAAGATAATTTAGATAATAAGAATTCCCGATGTTTAAAGACACACGATATATAACAATTCATTATAGCGATAAAGCTCCCCGACTTAACAATTTCAGGCATGGTTTCCTATGTAATTCTCAATCCATACTATGTACCGTACTTCCCCTGGAAGTTTGTCGCAACATTTACAGCCCCCCCCCCCAGAATGTTAACAGTCCTTATAGTGCCGATTCGAAAGAATCGTATAGTAATGAGAACTTGATTGGAGAGTTTTTCAAGGAGGAATATTTCTCACCAATCTGGTTCTCATTTGTATGTGAAAAAATCTAAAGCAAGAGGAACAGTCTTTAAAATACAACTGCAACTACAGTCACTCGAAATTTTTTTTTCGAGTGACTGTAACTAAATTTATCATGACTCGCGCATTCACCTGTAATAATATTCTATGCAGTGAGAACGGTCTCTAAAAAGTAGTTATTCAGTGATGTTTAAACTGAAAGTATTCTATATGGTCAAATTTCTAACAGTTAAGTAGTGTACTGAAATATAAAACTGGCAATGACGGTCTAAGAGGCGCGAAATTTTTGTTTACTTTCCGAGTTTTCTCTCATTTGATATTGGTCTATTTCTATTTAATTAAAATGAAAATAAAAACTGAACCATTATCCCCATCAAAGTCAGATCTTCCAGCAATGTAATTATCTCTTTATTTTAGTTAATATACACATACCTGTACTATTCTTTAAGTTACATTTTTTTTATGTAAACATTATAATTATTCTGCTGTTGTTTTTAACAAGTTTTTCTTTTAGTATTTAACAGTTCCATAAATTTAGTTAAATATTCTGCATTTGTAAATAATGTATTTAATTGAAAGTGAGTATTTTTAATTGGTAAAAATGTTTATGATAACCATACCTAGTTTATGTCAATTACCTACGTATATTTTTGAAACCGTATATGGACGAAAATTTTTTAATCTAATAAGAAACTATATATTCTATTTATGGTCTTCTATTCTTACGGAGTTCGAGAGTAAATTTCTTTAGCATATAAATATTGAAAATATTCTGTATTTGAATTCGAGAAATGGGTGAAGAAAAATTAAATTAATAGAACAAAAATGTTGTATTCCAGCATAATCTGGGGGAGATTTTCAACTTCCGCTCAGCGTTGCGTGAGAAACGAAAAAAAAGAAAAAAAAACGGAAAGGGACCAACTCCAAAGTCATAACTCGTAGTCGCCTCTAATCAAATATCTACATGTTTTTTTAAAAAAAATTTGCACATTTAAAATCTATTTGGCACCTTGGCTATTACAGTTGGGTTGACATCACGATACGTAAATAAACCCGTAGTTTTTATGTCTTCATGGGGATATTTCCATATTGGTACCTGTTCCTGCCACCTACAATCACCAAGACAACAAAGGGACTTGCAAACTTTTTTTAAAAATATGAAGAGACTTTCCTGAGAAAACTTTTGAATTTGTCCCTTCTCTTTGATTTGTCCCTTTTTTTTTATGGGTCCCTTGTTTTTCTTGTCTGGAAGTTGATATTACTTTGGTGATGGTACTGATGCAGACGTTTTCTCTTTTTCGTAATAAATTTTACTTAGCATAGCAACTAATTCTTGTCACCTAAACAAAAATTGACATTGGTAGCTTTGCTAAGATGTTGATATACAAATTAATGTTTATTCATGAACAAAAAATGACTATGGCGAAAACCATTCTATTCATTAAAAATAATTTGAAAAGTTTTGAGAATGACTAAAAAGGAAGACTATCAGAATAATTAATAAAAATGCATTATTTTATTTTCATATTAATGTAGATACGTTCCTTTTAGAATAGCATATTAAAGGTAAAAATTTTTTAAAAAAGAGATATAGTACTCTATTATTAACTTATTAGTTAATTAGTACGAGATGCATCCAGAAAGTAAGTTTCCCTAATTTAAGAAAAGAAAAAAAAGAACTCACACTTTCTGGAACATATTTATTGGCGACAAGTACAGCAATACTTCAGCTATTTTTCAACGTAGTCACCACCAGAATTGAGTCACTTGTTGTATCGTGGGATCAACTTTTGTATCCCGCTGTCGTAGAACTCTACCACCTGTGAATGGAACCAGCGTGTGGCAGATGTCTACCGTTACTGTAGAACACTGCGGAAATTGTGACGTGCCATTCAAAACAAGAGTTGTGGAATGCTTACTGCAGGTGTTGCGCTCCTCCATGACATGCTTATCCACCTAAGGCACAACGCACAGCAGCTGTTGTGACCAAATTCGGCTGGGAGTTGTTTGATCATCCACCCTACAGCCCTGATATTGCTCCCAGCGATTTTCACATTTTCTTGCACCTCAAGAAATTCCTGTCCTCCACTGAGCGTTTTGGCAACAACGATGAGCTGAAGACGTCTGTCACACGCTGGTTCCATTCACAGACGGCAGAGTTCTACTACAGAGGGATAAAAATGTTGATCCCACGATACGACAAGTGTCTCAATTCTGGTGGTAACTTTGTTGAAAAATAGCTGAAACATTGCAATACTTGTTGCCAATAAATATGCTCCTGAAAGTGTGAGTTCTTTTTTTTTTAAAAATTAGGGAAACTTACTTTCTGAATGTGCCTTGTAGTTAAGTATAGTTAGTTCTTTATTGCAAATTTTTTAAGATATTTTTTAAATTGATTTTATTCATTTAATCTGTATGTTTTTTTTACAGAAATCTTTCTAATTGTTGTAATGTTTATGAAGCATAAAATTATTTTTTTACAACATCCTTACTGAATGTTGCTGCAAAGGAAATTTTATTTCAGCAATGCGTCATTAGTATACCCATTATGCAATTTTATATTTTTATCTACAATATTTTAATCTTGTTATTTAATTATTATTTATCACATTATTTTAACTTGGTATTCTTAACTATTTTGTTTTAGATCTGATGAAGAAACTGAAGAAAAAGTGAAGAAACAGGTATTTTATGCCTTATAGTTCTATGCAATATAGTTCTCAATATCTATGCAATATAGTTTTATGCAATATGTATATCAATATTTTCCAAGTAAAGTAATGATCAGATAGGGGAAGTATGGAATCTGTTGATAAGTGAATAAACATTTTTAAGTTGTAGGAAAATATGTTGATTTGAATACGTACAGAAGATTTCCATATTGTGATCTGACGACTTTTAGAATCGCTGCTTGCAAAAATCTTTTAAAAAAATCATTGAAAGGGACCAACTCGCACCCTCCTGCAGGAAAAACTCTACACGCTTTAAAAAAAAATTAATTAAATTTTAAAATACATTTTGGCAATTGTAGATGGTGGTTGTGATCCATGCATCACAATATGGAATAATCTCCCATATGAAAGGCTTAGGGCACATTTTCAAATTGGTCAGCATAATATTTCTGTTGACAAAAAGATACATTCTCTTTATTTAGGTATTAAAATGGTTCCATGTGGTTTATTGTTATATTTTAAAAATATTGGCAACTTGTTAATATTGGCAAACAATATTAAGAAACAGTTTCAGATTAAAATGTTGCATTTGTCATTAAACCTTTTTTTATTAGCTGTGCATTTATATATTTGTTTACTATTCTCTAGAGGTAAAAATAATCATTTTCCTTGTTTGAGAAAGAAAGAACAAAGTATCGTACTCAGAACCAACTTTGTGAAATATTTTTTAGTGAAGAAAAATTTCATAATTTATATTTTATATTAAATCCAGTTTTTACAACTGTGAATTGAAGAGTTGTATTGTAATATGAATTCAAACAATTATATCCATTTTGTAGTTAAAAATTGGCAGTGGCGACTTCCACACTAAAAAATACTGTAATATAGAGCAATAGTTATCATTTTGTTTTGTTTTGAAATGAAAGTAAATATTGTTAAAAAAATAATTATTCTTTGTAAGTGTATTTGCTTAAGGCATACATGTTCATATTTTAATTTCCCTTAAATAGTTTGCATAATACTTAATTATAATTTTCTTTTTATTCTAGGAGGAAGGTGTAGACAATGGAAATTGTTCCTCTGAATCATCAGGTATGTGGAACATTTTGAGGGTTAAAGTGAATTATAATTTTTATATCTGCTATTTCTTAGAATTAAACATCGTTTGTACCTAATGTTGTTTTATAAAATATAATTTATTTATGTATACTTTTAGATAAAAGAACAACAGTAAAAGTTGCACAGTCTTCTCGAAAATCTAAAAAGGAAACAGGACAACAGCCTTCTATTTCTTCATTTTTTACCAAAATGTAATATTTTTATTAATATTCTCTGTGTTATTTATAACAAAAGATTGTTTATAATAATGAAAATTTCATTCTCTCTTAAAACAAGTTCAGTATTTTAATTTGCAATTTGTCACTGTGTTTCATAATGTTATAATTGTTATTTCATAATGTTATATGTTTTATATGTCACTCATCAGGGATCTGTCCAGGCCGAATTTTCTACCGTTTAGCGGTACCTTCACAAATTCAACTTTAGGAAAAACGGTAGTTTCAAAAATTCAATTTTAGGAAAAACGGTAGTTTAAAAAAATACTTTTTCTTACTATTTTATTTTTGTATCCCTTAAGAAACGATAAATCCATATTTTTACCATATTTTTGTGTTGATTTTTAAATATAAGTTTTAATTTTTCACAAATTATGTCTAAATTTTCACAAAATAGGTACCTCTCAGAAAAACCTAGACAGACCCCTGCTCATAATGTTTTAGTGTGTTTTCTCTTTTTAGTTACATTGAATTCAGTGGAATTCTATTCTTCAAAGCTGTATCCTTATTTTAAATTTTTCGTGGTTAGTTTCTTTCTTCCACATTGTCTTTTAGTTTTAAGTAAAAAAATTTTGACTTTTGTTTAGGCATCTTTATAGGTAAAAATTTTTTGTTAATGACTTCATTGCAGTAAATAAGACACACAAACCTTAACTAAAACTTATTGGATATATTTCAACATAATTGTATAATATAAATTTGAATAGAATTCTGGTTTCTATTTTTATTTTTGATGGTGGGATACACTGGAATGTTGATTACTTTGTGGATATTTTTACATGGTTGTATAATTTAAATTTGAATGGACATCTGGTTCTACCTTTTTATTTTTTATGCAATACACTGCAATGTGGATATTTATGTACAATTGTAGTATACAAATATGAATGGATATCTGATTTCTACCTTTTTGTTTTTAATGCAATACACTGCAGTGTTGATGCTGACATTAAAAATACATAGCATATTCATAAAAGGATTTCACTTTATCCTATATTTTTCCCTTGGGTTTCCATGGTAGTCAATACAAAAGTGATAGCAAAAATGAAAAAGAATAAAAGCTATTTTAGCATTTTTACTGCCACATTTTGTAACTTCAGAAAAGTGTTAATTTTGGACAATTATGTATGTTTCAAATTGTTTTAATTATCTTTGATATAATTGAACTTTTTACTTGGAACTTTAAAAAAAAATAGTATCTCTACAAGGTTTTGTATTGCGTTAATTCTTGGAAGTTCTTAAATATTTTAACTTTGGTACAATTAGAAAAAATTATTATCTCACTCTGTAATTTTGTTTGCTTTAAACAGATACATGCTTTTCAGTAATTTTTATAAATTTTTAAGGGTCAAAAGTTAGTTTTTCCCTCTATTAAAACTGTTGTATGTTGGTGGTGTCATGTCCGCGGAGGATCAAATATACCCATGGGCTGAAAGCACACTGGTGGAAATTTCTTTGGTAATCTTGTTCGAGTAGAGTCGCTCTACGTCAAAGGAAGCTAATTTCCCAAGGAGAGCCAGGGGTCATAAAATTGCAAGGCAGTCAATGCAATACACGGGTGTTGTATGTTAGTGAAAACTTGTATTTAAACTCATCAATATATTAAAATAAGCATTTTTGTGATTCACATGTTAGATTATTATATGTAATTTTTTTTTTTCAAAATAGCCTTGCATTTTACTAAAAGCAAACAATTAAATAATGTTTTCTATGTTATTTTGTATGCATTATCTAAAACATGTAAGTCATGTTTTTTCTTTGAGATTATTTTGTTATTTGTTCATTTTCTCTTGTTTGTAAATTTTTGGAAATTATTCATCTTTTTTTTCATTCTAATTTTTTTTATTTGTGAAAAGTTGGCTTCATTAATGTCATTACTTAAAGCATGAATTTCCAGTTTTGTTTTTATGTTATAATAAAAGTTCTCCAATCATTTTTACATGATGTATTAAAATCTTATGTATTTAAAATATTTTGTTTCTAATTTTTCTTTAATTGTTTTAATAAATGTTAATTTTATAGGCAAAACAAAAGAAAACTGGAAGAAGATGAGAATTCCAATTCCAATGGGCAATCAAAAAAATCTAAATCAAATGGTAAAGTGGAGGAAGATGACAAAAGGAAGGTGGAAAAAGATGAAAATTCCAATGGGCAATCAAAAAAATCTAAATCAAGTGACAAAGTGTATGTACCTAGTTTAGAAATTCCATTAGTAATAAAAAACTGTTTAGTTTTATTAAATAAAACAATTTATATGCGCAAAGAGTTTAATTTTAAACTCAACTGAAAGAGTGAAATTTATTTTTTGTGAGTGAATTAATGAAGTTTTTAGTGAAGAGTGAATTAATTTTAAACTCAACTGAAAATGGAGTAGAGGTATCACAATCTTTTATGTAATGAAGCATTATAAGTGTGGTGATGTTTGTAGCAAGACTAAGTCTGGAGTCTCTATTTGAGATACAAAATTAAATTTAATGCATTTAGAATTCTTTTTCTTTAGTTCAAATTCAATGTTTACGGCAAAAGGCTGAAAATGTTCAATTTCGTATAGGCACTATGTTTATATAGCTATTGTTTAAGAAATACCTTTTTTATGCAATCTGAAATTTTTTTTCAATATTTGCTGTGCGCTTTTAATTATTCAAACTAAAAGGGAAAGGTAAGAGAATTTAAAATAGCAAAAATATACTTTAATTAACCTTTGCATTACATTCTGTATTGATCTCACTTCAATTTTTCGATTCCCTTTTCCTAGGGGAATTTGTTTTTAATTTGTTGCTCTCCTAATATGTATATATCAGTATTTTTATTTTTCTATGAAATATCAAGACCAGAACATATTTTAATTTTATATATATAATATATATGTGACAAAAAATTATTATTTTTTAATCCAATAGAATGGCAAAGGGGTTCATTTGAAGTTATTTTACTTAATTATTTTTTAATTACTAGGTGTAATGATATTTCTTGATAGAATAAAAAATACTGCTACTACAAAACAACACTAATAAAAGAATTATCGAATTATTAATTTCTTTCTTGAAAAATATGAACAGAAAATAGTAGTGGAGTCCTTAATCAACTCCACTTTGCTCTGTAAAGGTTACTTTAGCATCACAAACAAATATTGACTACCTTGCATTACCATGAAAAGTTTGCTTTAAAAGAAAAATTATATCTCAATCGAATTGTTTTGGGTCAATTATTGAGTTATTACAACATTTTTTATCGTATCGAATGAATATATCATTGCCCATAATATTTGATAAAAAAGTGGTCCATTGTGTATACTATTTACACTGCTATTGATGTTAATGGAAAAAGCTTCTAAGTGCAGGAATTCAAAATAACAATAAATGGTAGTAAACTGAGATATTTAATATTAATAATAAAAATAAAACGTGACAATACTACATTTAAATGATAATCTAGAAGTTAGATATTATTATAGTAAATTAGAAATTTATTAACTCAATTTATTTATGTTTGGCCAGTAGTAATTTCATAAGTTCCATTTTCAAATTGTTTAGGAAAGTGTTTTTAGTAAAAAATAATTGGATATTTCTGTGTATTATTTATTATGTTGTTAGTAAGTATAAATGCAAATTGTACTGAAAACAGTACTAAGGGTCAATCTGATTTAAATATTTCGCTTTTGGAAAAAGTGTATCTTTTAACAATATGCTCCAATGCCCTTAAATAAGACTAATTTGCACTTTATGGTCATTTTATTCGGAACACACAGTGGTTGAAAGTAGCGCACTAGAAGTAGTAAAACTATTGTAGTCTCTACTTTTTTTCATAGTGTTGTGAGTGGTGTGATACAAAAAACCAGTAGTTTGTAGCGATTCCTGGCAACTACTTTTAACGTCAGTTTAAAAGAAACACGGTTCTAAGGCAACTAATTTTTCAAATTTGATGGGTACAAATCTGCGTGGGTCCATCAATTTATGAAAATTAGATAATTAATTTTTTGACCACACTTTCATATGCGAATGCACACTCATGAAGCATTAATGTTATTTTTAAAAAAACTGAACATATTTTCGATGTACTTAATTTCTTATGCATAAAAAGTTGAAGGTTAAATGAACAAATTCGAGAAAAAAAATTCTTTTGGAATAACAAACTTGTAAATGTGACAATCTACAATCTTGTAAATGTGAATACATATTTCTTAATTATTTCCTCATCTGTATAGTAAGCGAATTTCTTATTCTAAACCATTTTGGACATAGGCATTAATTAAGTTCTCCAGCAAAGTTCATCTCCTTTAAGATAGTGAAGTAATTACTACAATTCCAAAGTAGTTTGTAGTTACTACATTTAAAAAAAAAGTAATTGCTGTAAACTGCAAAAATAATGTAGTTTTTCCGACCACTTCCCACTGGTCTGAATAATACACACATGTTATTTAGCCACTTGAAAAAATTGTGTGATAACTGTTTGCTTAAAAGGATTTTAATAAGTTTTAAAATTAGTATAATGTTCCTATTTCATCTGAATCATATTTTAAATTAACACAAACTCAGTAGAAAGTTTTGATCAAAAATCAAATTTTAACAGGTATATGTATGGGAATTGATGCCAATTTTCATATGTTCATGAATTTTGTATATTTTACTATTCTAAACTATAGTTGAAGACAACATAAAATAAGGCTAGATTTCAGTCAATTTCAAGGGAAAATATTACAGTCAATTAAAATTTGTAATTCTTAGTGCAATACAGTTCTTGTATATACCTTTATTGATTGTAAAAATTCCTAATATACCCTTTATATGGTGGGCGCACAATAGTTTGCTAAAAAATCTTTATTTCTAATATCTACTAATAATTTTTTTATTTTATCTTGTGATGGTAACTAGTTATATAATTAAGCTTTAAATGCCTAGCTTATATTTTAAAATTGTTTTTCAGTTCAGTTAACTTTTGTTTAATCATGAATTTTCTTTTCTGTTTCATTTGAATTGTTTGACCTTCATATTGTTTCCTAGGTCAAATGGACAAAAAAGTTCATTGTTGCCTATGCGATGTCCAGATTGTAGACAGCATTTAGATGGTCCAGATTTAAAATTATATCCTGGTGACCCTGACGAGGCAGTAAGTTGCAATTTATATTCAAAAGAAGTTTAAATGCAAAAATTTCATTAAATAATTCCAATCATTAAATTGAGTGTTTTGTACTATAACTTGTTATATTAGTTAAAATAATTTTAAAGTAAAATGATGTGAAACAATAGTTATTGTTGTAATAAAAGGGTTCTAGAAGTGAAAATACTCCTCATAAAATTTTTGGATGAAATAATTAGTTTTTTTTCCTGGTGTTGAAGAAAGTTCCCTTAAAAGAATATCAATCAATGACAGTGTTATAATTACTCCTTTCATGTATTCTGGACATAAGCAATTGCTATTATTTTAACTCTGTTAAAAGCTGCAGCTGTTTTTGAAGGAAAAATTGCATGTTAAAATAAAATAAAATCTAAAAAGTTCTCAGTTTAAGCAATTTGATTATCTTTCCAGGTAGTTTAGCAAATCTCCCTTTTTTATGCTGTCAATAGAAGTGACGATTGTGACATAAATTATGAACATACTGTTAAATGCTTGGAACAAAAAAAAAGTGCCTGGAATTTTAAATTTCATATACGATTTAAAAAATTTTGTTGTTATTTTATTTATTTTTTTTTTGATTAATCTATTTATTCAAAAAATTGAGAAAAAAATAAAGTGGAATATTGAGAAAAAAAAAATTGGAAATAAAGTGGAATAATATTTTTCAGTTAAATATACAAGAAATAATTCTAGGATGTTCCCTCGTGTAATTTATCAGTTAATTATAACCTGTTTTAATCTTCATTTACATACTGTTAAATGGTCGAAATAAAGGAAAGTGCTTAAAATTTTAAATTTCATATACTTAATTAATAAATGTTGCTTTTTTAGAAAAATTATTCTATTTAACCGCTATATTGAGAAAAAGAATTGGAAATAATGTGGAATAACATTTTTTAGTTAAATATACAAGAAATAATTCTAAAATGTTCCCTCGTATATTTTGTCAGTTAATTATAACCTGTTTTATTAACTGGCTCTAATTTACTCTCATAATCTCTATTTTAAATGTCTCCCCACTCCCCAAAAACAAACTGGAGAGTGAAGTTACTCTCTAAAATTTTTCTTTGAGTAACACTAATGCATCATGTTTGCTAGGTACATAATTAGTAAATGTGTTATCTTTGCTGATTTATATTATGCCACACATTTTATTTTTAATGCATGTGATTTTTTATATAGCAAGAAGAGTTCATTATGTTAACTGCACCAATCCTATCACTCCATACTGAAGGTGATTACGACACTGTGGATGTTAATGAAAGAGTGCAGCATCGCATTACAAATTTCAGGTATGTATTTTTTCGTTAAATTGCAAGGTTGACCACTGATTTTTTTTCCCTCTCTTCAAAATGAATGTTTCATTTTTGTTTCAGTGTTTATGATAAGCACACACATCTTGTACCTTTTGATCAAGGCCTTATTGAGAAGAATGTTGAATTGTTCATTAGCGGTTATGTTAAACCAATTTTCGTAGAAGACCCATCTGATACACATGGTAAATATGTTATGATTTTAGTCTGCATAAATTTTACTTCCAAAATGAAGAATTTCGGATTGTTTTTTATTAGTTATGTGGAGTGGTCACAAAAACTATATATTTTTTTTGCAGTTAACTAAAACTACTTTTTTTCAAATGTGGTGACTACAAACTACTTTTGAGGCTCTACTTTTAAGAGGCTAATTTTGCTGATGAACTTTATTTACAATAAAGGTTTAAAATGGTTTTGAATAATAAATATAATGAATTATTATGATGTATTTATTCATGTTTACATGAGCCAGTTTTTCTAAACAATTTTTTACTAATTTGTTCTTTTAATTTACTATTTTTTATGCTTTTCTTGACCGTGAATACATAATTTAAGAAATGCTGAAAAATTATCAAATGTTTGCTATATTCTTCAACGTTTATTACTTTTTAATTTCTCGTAATAAATAAAATACTTTGAAAATTACGGAGCAAAATATGTTCCATTGTAATTACATTGTAATAATGTTTCACAAGTGTATAGTGCGAAAAATGAAAACGATATCACCCTAAATAACTTTCATTTTAATGATTGGATTTTCACGTACTAAGTGTGCATCTTAATAGATTTTAGGTATGTCTTTAAATATGCTAATCACTTAGTGCGAACTATCAATTGAATTACTAAATCAGACACAAAAAACATACGTTCTTTGTATAAACCTGTATTTATTTTTTAAGTATTTGGCTTCCTGATCCTCAAAATATAGAGAGTAGACAAAATTTCGAAAAAATTGGGTCATAAATTTGGGTGCTAGAAAGCTATATATATATTTGGCGTAGTCCCCAAAAATATCATAGAAGAAAGACTTCTTTATCTTCTATATTAATTATATTTCTAATATATTTTTATATCTTAACTATTTTAAGGTGGTGTGCTGGCACGAAACTTAGGACCAATCAATGAATGGTACGTTTCTGGTTTTGATGGTGGTAGCAAAGCACTCATTGGATTGGGAACAGGTAAATTTAATTGAGATTTATTCTATATAGTTAATAACTTTTGGTTTATTTAATTTCTAATTCTGTAATCATTATTTTACATTAATTCATATTTCTGCTAAGTATTTGTTGCAAAATATATTATTCATATTCATTCTTTTGAAAGATTTTGCTGAATATATTCTGCTGAATCCAAGTGAACTCTATGCTCCTTATATGAATGCTGTTCAAGAGAAAATATATCTGAGCAAGTGTGTTATTGAATGCCTTATAGAAAATAATGAGGCTAGTTATGAAGACTTATTGAACAAGTTAGAGGTATGGAAACTATAAATTATCTATGCCTTTTAGTTACATTTTATGCTCTGAGAAGTAATTACAGTAAATGAATAACAAACAAAACAAAATAGGTTCTCTCCACATCGAGACACTTTCCTGTCATTAAAGTCATCCTAATATGCTTTCTCCTGTGTGTTTTCTAGCGAAGCGGTTTTCAATTTTTCTCGGCTATGGAATTTTAAAAAATCGTCCTTCTTTCGGCTGAACCCCGACTTTATAAATAAAGTATCTAAAGATAGTGGTTAAAATATTAATCAATGAGAAACTATATTTTGAAAATATTTATAAGAGATAGAGTGTTTGCCTTCCAATGAGGTGATCCTGGTTCTAATCTCACCTATAGCTGATCGAAACGAATTCCAAACCTAGATCACACTGATCGAGCTGCTGATGTAAAATATATTTAGTGGTTGATGAATCATGGTTTAGACTCCTTTTTCCAACATACTAACTGTGCGAGGTTTTCATGGTTTTCCTGTCCATGTAAGTTCAGCGGACAAAAAGTCCTCCACAAAGGCAATTTTTCCCCAATACTTGATCCGGAAAATGCCTTCATATTGTTGTCTGGATTGGGTTCAAAATTACAAGGCTTAAGATATAATACCTGGTTGGTAGGGCACTGGGCCCATGTTCAAGAGTTCGTGGGTTCAATTCCAGCCGGCTGAAGACTCCCCGTGTAGTAAATGGTGACTGGTGCATGTTGAATCTATCGAGTCGCAAAGTCCTCCAGGTTCCCATAACAAATCAATACCTCAGGGGATACTGATCCAGGAGTTTTCTTGTCTTCTGTAGTGGGTTCAAAATTACAAGGCTACTGAATTGAGCATTAGTAGTCTTAAACCCAAAAAAATTGGGTCAGCTGTTCAAAGACGGATATAAGGCTTAAGAGATGAACATTAGTAGTCGTAAGCTCAAAATATGGTTGGCTGTTTAACAACAGCTATAAAATAAGAGGGAAGACATTTTTTTATTGTTTTATAACATATAACCTTAAATTAGGTTTTATGTCCGACGGCTAAATTAGCAGTTCCAGTGCTGAATCTTGTCTAGTTCCTAATTTGTGTTTAGTGTATATTAGTTGAAAATAAATAACACAGCTGAATTATGGTTTTTGCTGAAATAAAAACTAAAAAGAACTTCTATTAACTTCGAAAATGGTTATTAAGGAAACATCTTTTTTTTCAGAGAATTAAAATTCATTAATCTTATTTTTGAAATTAATCTTGAATTGAGCTATGGGGCAATTTTTCTATAAATTCATGTTTTCATAATGTATTTGATATATTATTGTTAGAAAAATTATATTTTTTCAATAGTGTCTTTTCCATTGCTGTCTTTTCAAATAATTGCATAAAGACAATAAAATATTAAATGCATAATGGATTATTGATTAGATAAAAATATGATTACAGGTTTCAGAAATTATGAAGAAAACAAGTTAATAAAAAAGAGTCTTATCGTAGGCTCTAGGCTGTATAAGCAAGTTACAAGTACCTAGAAAGTCATGAAAAGTCATGGATTTCGGTATTGAACAAAATTTGTTATGAAATGTCATGATTTTAACTATTTTTTTAAAAAAAAGTCATAGATTTAGGTCGCCGAAAAATCTAATTTTTAAAATGGAATTTGCCCCCATCCACCCAATTTCATGGTGTTTCGAATATCTGAATTTGTAACAAAATTCCCACTCACTGTCATATTTGAGTAAAATATAAAATGTTTTTATCGTGTTCTTTAAAAATAATAGTGTTCTTTAAAAATATGAAAGACAAAACATAATTTCAGAGATCATTAGAGCAAATTATCTTTTAAACTTCTGTGATTTCAGAATTTTTGTTATTTTTTAAATTTTATTTTATCAATTTAAAATTCTAGCTGAAGCAAGCCAGTCATTGGCAAATTTTTTTATTCCGAAATGAGAACAGAAATATCAGGAGTATTTCTTTTCTTTCCGATGAACAAGAAAAGTATCTTTAGAATGTAATTCTGCAGAAAAAATAAATTATTTGCTTTTGTATTTTTTTTTATAGATATTTTATTGCTTCTACTCTTTACTCTGTTTTTTGAATTTAAAATCTATAAATATGAAGATGCAGAGTATAACAGTTTTGGTTATACCTATCATTTCAATGAATGTTATTTATAATGCTTTTTTTAATTTATTGTTATGTTTTTGTCGGAGAAAATAGTAACTTCGTTAAGTCATGACAAATTCTTGGAATTAGTCATGGAAAGTCATGAATTTGAAAATCTAAAATGTAGCAGGTACCCTGTATAAGCTATTAATATGAAAGTTGTGCTTAATATGACTTATAATTTTTTTTCAGATTACTTATTTTAATATAAACAATTAAAAAAAATGTTTTTTTTTCTTGTAGTATTTTTCTACTTATCTTTTAATTCAATTTTAATTTTGACTGTTTGCTATAAATATTTTCCATTAGAATACTGTCCCACCCCAAGGCATTTCAACATTCTCTGAGGATTCTCTCCTGCGCCACGCCCAATTCATTGTGGATCAAATTGAAAGTTATGATTCAGCTGCTAATGAATATGATCCAATTCTTATCGTTTCTCCTGCAATAAGAGCTTTGATAGAGTTATCAGGAATAACACTAGGAAAACAGTAAGTAAAACTTCATTCACTTGTGAGTGTCTTAATTGATCGATTTATTATTTTAAATTTTGAACTTATCTTCAGTTTTAGCACTAGGTTGATATCAATTATTAAGTTAAAAACAGATAAGATGAAGTTCACTGCTAAGAAATTTTGGACTATGATTTACCTACTATTTATATCTCTAAACAAATTATTACATTATCACTTATTATTAAGATAATTGAAATATAATTAAGCATCTCATACAGTTTATTTAAGAAAATAATAAAAACAGTAGCAAGTAAATGTTTAAAAACATTTTATTTCTTTAGATACTTATGTTATAGTTTCATTTTCAAAGTGAAAACAGTATTAAGAAGTAATTGTCAATGTTATATACTATTATCACTAAAGCCCGGATTTTGATGACATTTGCATTTTTGGACATTTTTTGTCCTTTAGAGCAATTTTTTAGATTTATAGGTCATTTTTTTTAAATTTTGGGGCATATTTTGCATTTTAAAGCATTTTTTAAGTTTTTTGTTAATTTTTCAAATTTTTATTATCTTTTGGGGCATTTTTATTGCATGAAATGCAAGATTTGTCTTATAATTTGTCTTGATTCAGAAGATGCTGCATCAATTAAGATATCGCAAAACGTGTTGGCCTCTGATAAAATAGAAGGATACTTAGCATTTATTAAGTCTAACTTTGCTATTGTGTCCTCGACAATTACAAGCTTGGAGAAACAAGAATTGGAACTTTGCGATGCAATAAATTATATTGACGTAGTGAGTCAAGTGTTGGAAAAAGCAAGGGGAAAGATAGCACAAAGTGTAGCAGCTAAATTGAGAAAAGTTTTGGAGAAGGACACTGGCTTCCAAACAATGAAGAAAATCTCTAGGATATTAACAGGTGAAGCAACATGTTTTCAAATTGAAGAAAAATTGACAGTAAGTGAAACTGTCTTTTTCAAGTACGCACCAATAACATCAGTAGACGTTGAAGGAAGCTTCTCCAGGTATAAAAATTTACTTTCAGACAAGAGACGCTCGTTTACATTTCAAAATATCAAAATTCATTTAATAATCCAATGTAATACTGATATTTATTAATATTATGAGATGGAAGTTGTTATATTCATTAAAGTTTCTATACAAAGTGAAAATGTTTTGAGTCAATACATTTTCCTTTTTTTTGTTATTTTAGGATATAAAACATATTTTTCAAACTTAAATAAACGTAGAACAAGTATTGCATTGCTTTATATTTTTTGAAATGACTCATAATAATTTTAAAGAGTAAAACATTATTTTAGTTCAATATTTTTACTTTATTGAAGTCATGTCATAAGGCATTTTTAGCGCAATTTTCGCATTTTTAGAGCATTTTTTGCACTTTTTAAGAGCATTTTTTGCACTTTTTAAGGGCATTAGTTGAGATTTTTTAGGTCATCAAAATTTCAACTCATTAAAATTTCGAATTGAGTGTAACACACCTCAATAATAACTTATGTTTAAGTGTTAAAAAATTTTCATGATTTTTTTTTCGAAAAATAAATCAAAACAAGAAATTTTAGCATTGAATTATTATTTTTATATAATATTATACTTTTAATTCTACACTAACTTTACAGCACTCTACGACAGGGAATCTTTAAACTGTGATTCACAGGCCACTTACAACCAATATAGTAATTTTATGAAGTGACTTCCTCCCTCTTAACTAATCACGGATTTTGAGCAGCAATTTATACAATAATTAAATCTGAAACATGAGCAATGGGGAAATGTATTTTCTGTCCCTTAGGAATAGACATTTTCTCCTCTTTGCTTCTATTCTTGTCTCTGCAAACAATACCATAATTGTTGCACATTTATTATTATAGGTAGTGAAAAAGTTAATGGAATTAAATTGAAATTGTAAATAATTTTTTCTTCTCAAAAATAACATCAAGAAATAAAATCTTTTTTTCTGCACAAATTGTTTCTAAATTTATTAGTGTCTTATTCAATGCAATATAATATATGGAAAAACAGCCCTTTCATCAGGCAAAATGGCCCCTATGGGTAAAAAATTTCTCACCTCTGCTGTAAAAGGTGAACTCTAGACATGTTAACTGCTATACTCAGAAGAAAGTGTCGCACAGCTTGAGATGAAATCATGTATCTACAGTAAAATAAGATAAAAGAATTTTATCAAACTCTTCTCTGTCATCCAGCAACCTAAGGAAATTTCATAAAATTTCTCCGGATAATCAATTGAATAATTAGATAAAATTTCCCTAAAACACAACAAAGTGTTTTCTTGTCAGTTCGTTAAGCACCAGTTGATGACCAATATTATAGGCGTTTTATGCTTGCTTATGGCTTTTTCTTCTTCTTTCTTCTCTTCCCCCTTTGGGTTTTATTTATTTTGGTAATTATTATCTTTTTAATAAAAAAATAAATTTCTACGGACAATAGGCAAGATAAAATTGTTGATCACAATTTTAAATCTTTCAATAATTATTAATGTAATTTAATCTTGTTATAAAGTCTCATGCTATTATTATTTTTCCTTTGTATAATGAAGTTACATATTTTTTGTCAGACATCGTATAAAGATACCAACTCAAGGTCGAATAGCTAAAGCAAAGAAGCCTGTCCATACATTAGCTACTACAACACCACTTGTACATAGTATATTTGAAATGTTTTTTACTGGTCAACTGGAGGATGATAAAAAAAACAGTGCTCCTCGAAGAAAAAGATGTGGAGTTTGTGAAGTAGGCTTCTTTTTATTTATTGAAAGTATAAATGTTTCAAATTACAAATAATGATTGAGACGCATGTTATAAATATTTTAGCAGGGTTTCAAAATACCAACTTACCCAGTAAAACCTGTCCTATAGTGGGTTTTTCTAAAATTGATTTCTTTTTTATCCTCTGTTATATTAAAGAGCTATTCTATTGAAATATATATGTAGTCTAGCCTAAAAAAATGAACCTGTGGTGAAAAAACTGTTTGGAGACTGGAGAGTCACCTTGCTGGCTAGATTTGACTAGTTGGCCATTGATTAGTCAGTGCCTTTGATTCGCTTTGTATGCAAAAAAAAAAATTCCTTATTTTTTAAGATTAAAATATAAATATAAAGTAATACTGTGTTAAAAAAAGTTTTAAATATGTGATGTATATGAGTACATATAACATTTTGTATCGTGATGTCAGACGAAACTTTTTCAGACTTTGACACCAATTTATTTGTATTAATTGCACTTTAATTACCTATATGTAAAGTTAATTCATAAAATTAAACTTAATTATTAATATTAAAATAAGCTTTTTTTTAAATAAGGTACTTATCCCTGCCCTCTCTTTTGAATAAAACCCCAATAAAACATCAAAGGATGATAAAACTCTCCCGGGTTAGGTTTTTCTGGAAATATAGTAGAGCGCCGATTATCCAAACCCTTATTATCGAAACTGTGTCTGAATTCGTTTTTTTTTTTTTCAAGTTAAGAATACTTTTTAACCTATCGACAATTTTTCTATATTGAGAAGAATAAATAATACCTCCTACATCTGAAGACCATATTTAATTTACAACCTTTTTAGCAGTTTTCTTATAGTTGGCATACTTGCATGTATTGTGATACAGTTAAACCTACATACCCCTTTAGCCCTTTACAACAGAAAATTATCTTCCATGAATGCAAGCTTCATTTTGATAGTCTACAATGGTTGGAATGCAGAAGGAGTTTATGAATTGATAAGTTCTGAAGTTCTATAATTGGGGAATGGGTAGTTGTAACTTATGGTTGATAATTAGTGATTACAGTGCTTGGAATCTTAAATCTTGGAATTAAATTCTTAACAGAAAAACAAACGAAACTAAAGTTTCTGAACCAATAGATCTTTCGGATGAAAATGATGAAATTGTTGCTGAAATTTTGAATGAAAATCGGAACTCTACAGACGAAGTGAAAGAAGTAGGTGATCAAGTTCGAGATAGTGGACATTCTCATATAGAAGCATGCAATCCATTAGATTTCGCAATGAATTGGCGAGAACGTCAAAATGATGTTGATCCAGTTCAGTTGATTTATTTAAAAAGAATAAGGGATGAATGGCTGCTAAAAAAACCATAGGGATAAATGGCTGCTAAAAAAATGGGTCTTCTTTGAAACAAGATCTTTGCTGGATTTCTTTTGCAATGGAAAATAATAAAAAATGTTTTAAAATCAGGAATTGACAAAAAAATTATAAAAAGCTGAAATATGATAAAAATAATTCAAAATGAAAAAAGAAAAGAAAAAAATTTAGTTAAAAATATTTAAAAATTGAAAAGGGAAAAAATTTTAAACACGCCAGATCTATTTTAGATAGTACTGCCAGTCCTGAACCTACAAAAGGTGCGAAGGGAAGTTAATGCATAAATAATAATCATTTACACTAGATTTTAAACAACTTTCCAATTATCCGAACATTGTACAATCCCGAGCAGTTCGGATAATCGGCGCTCTACTGTACCTGTTTTTTTTGCAACCCTGTGTTTAAGTGATTTATAATTTTAGTGCTGGATACTAAGGATTGGTTTAGTGGAGAAATATAGTTAAGATTATATAATTTGTATTTTTAATTTGGAATAGTATTAAGGAATATCAATGTTTTGATTCACTAATGTAAATACCAATAATTTACTTATATGTATTATTATTTTTTTTTTTTACATTGAGTGTGTGTCAGTATTTTAGTTGTTGTATCTGTATCACTATCAATTGTTTTTTTAAAATTTTTTTATAATAAGTTTTTGTGTTTTTCTAGGCTTGTCAACTTCCAGATTGTGGGAAATGTAACTTCTGTCGGGATATGGTGAAATTTGGTGGAAGCGGTAGAGGAAAACAAGCATGTGCTCTCAGACGGTAAGTCTGTTTAATGTTTTTTAAGAAAATTAAAACTTTTTTATATAAGTGTAAAACAATTGATAAACCAGTGGGCTGAAGTAGTGCAATACAAGTAGTGAAACTACTGTAGTGGCTACTTTTTTCCATAGTTTGTAGTGTAGTGTGCTATTTTTTTAAAAAAGTAGTGTAATGAGTAGTGGGATACAAAAAAAAAAGAAGTTTGTAGTGATTCCTGGCAACTACTATTAATATTTGCTTAGAAAAGAAAAACGATTCTAATGCAATAAATTTTTCGGATCTGTTGGGTACAAATCGTTGCAGATCTGTCAATGGATGCAATGAAATTGACTCTGCTGCTGCAACTGAGCTTTAACAGAAATGACGTGTTTGAAATGACGTGTAATTAATATTTAAACTAGCCATTATGAATTAATCCCTTAGGTCACACTTTCACACGCGAATGCACACTTCCAAAACACTGATGTTATTTCAAAGAAATTCAACATATTTTTGATGTACTTAATTTCTTAGAGGAAATATAAAAACATTAAACTATAAAAGATTGCAATTATTTTATAATTTTGCCTTTCTTAAATTGAATATTCGCTGTCAAGAAAGGCATAAAAGTTGGAGGTTAAATGAACCAATTCAAAAAACAAAAAGAAATGTTTTGGAATAATGTTTCTTGTAAACATGAATAAATAATTCTTAGTTATTCTCTTATATATAATATAAGCCAATTTCTTATTCAAAACCATTTTGATAATAGGTATAAATTAAGTTCTCTAACAAATTTCGTTTCCTTGAAGTAGTTACTACAATTCCAAAGTAGTTTGTGGTCACTAAATTTTAAAAAAAAGTAGATGTTGTTAACTACATTTGTATCAAAGTAGTTGTAGTTGTTTTAAAATGCAAAAATAATGTAGTTTTTCTGACCCCCTGAGTTAGACAACCACTGGTGCATTATTTCTATTTTTCGGCAAAAATTGTTAAACACCCTCTTTTTCTTATCAGTAATTTGTTATAGTTTGGTTGCATTTTTGATTTTTCCTCACTTATAAATTTTAGCCAAAGATTCTAATTATGAAAATATTAAGGATGATTATTATGAAATACTCTCTCTATATATATATTGTCATTAGTAAAAATGTTTTAAAAACCGATATAATTTTCAAAAAGTAAACATGGTAATGAGTGAAATGAAAGTTATACAAGTAAATTGTTGTTGAAAAAGTGAAATTAATATTTCAATCATAATTTTGGTGAATCATGGGAGTTTGATAATAATAGTTTGATATAATATTTCTTGAATGATAATATATTTTAATAATATAAAAGCTTCATTTAATTGATTTTGGGTTAAATTATTTTAAATTTTTTTAAGCTATATTAACTGATTATTAGAAAAGGACTTACAACAAGATATAAGTAGTAAACAAACAATTTTTTTTAAAAAACAGCTATTTTTGTCTTACTGAGAAATTTTTAATAATACATTTTTATAATAATTTTAAAAAAAAAATCCAAACTTCAACACAATTCTATTTTAAATAGTTGTCCTAATATGGCTGTTCAAGAAGCTAATGAGGATGATATTTTAACAGATAACTTAGAAGATGAAATGGATAAGGTATATGCTAGTTTTCATTATTTTTTATGCAATTTATATTCAATATATACTATTTTATAGTTAGATTTATTTTTATCAATGTATTTATTTGAATGTACTTTTTAATATGACTTTAATTCAAAATATGCTTGTTTTATGTAAGTTTTTTTAAAAATTTTTATTTGATGTAATCATTATTAATAATGCATTACAGAAAGCTACCTCAACTGTAAATGGAACTAGCTCACGAAAAGGAACTTCTGTTACTTCCAAAGTAATTTTTTTTTTCTCAAGTTGTTTGATTTTATGTTGATTTTATTTGTAATTATATAATGTTTCTTTGCTAATGTTAGTTTAATTTCAGTTTGACGTTAGTTGGATTGGTAAGTCTTCCTTTGAAGCAGAATCAAGAAAGTATTATTTTGAAGCTAAGATCAATGATTTCACAGTAAGTTTTATTTAACAATTTAGAGTTTATTTTGTAAACATATTTAGAGTTCATTTTGAAAGTCAACATAGATATGTATAATGGGAATGATTTTTCATGCAATAACTAGAATTTTTACTAATCTGTTACATGTTTTTTAACAAGAGCATCAATGTAAATAATTTTTTTCTTGTTAAAATTAATGTTATTTGTTTTATTTTGCTTTTAAGTTGTATTTCTTCAAATAAATTAATTATCAGATAAACTTTTCTAAAAAAAAATACAGTAGTTAAACTTATTTTGTTTGTGAATAACTTAACTAATATATAATTCTATTTATTTTTTAAAAAATAAAAGCGTTGAATTTGTTTTTCATCAGTTTAGAAGCATCAAAAAATTGGGGATGTTTGTTAGATCTCAATTTAGCTCAATGTCTTATTTTTATCTCGATGTCTTATTGTCTCATTACTTAAAATTTTGGCAAAAAACATTAGGTTAAAAGCAAATAGTTATCACACAATTTTTTATGTGCTCCAAATAGCGTGTATGCAAACAAAGCGTGTGTGTGTATGTAGTGTGTTTGAATTTCTAATTTATTATGATATATGCCATATTGTGATCATTGGAAAAAAGTACTTCTACTCAGTTATTTTTTAGTACTAACTATAAGTACAATTTTATATATTTTTTTTAAAAATTTGAGTTATATCAAGTTATCTTTCTTGTGAACTTCCATATATTTTATCTTTTATAGTTACTACGATAAATAGTTATTGCAATCAATATTGTAACATCAACAGTGCATATATATCTAAACCTATATAGTCTTCAGAGCCAGTATGCACGAGATTTTCCCTAATACACACCACTTTTGCAGACCTGCCAACTTTTAATCCCTTCCATTATCATTTTTCCCAGTGGTATTAAAATGGAATTAAAACTTCAATTTTAAGCAAGCAAATGTGCTGTATTTGAAAAAAATTAAGTTGACATCCATGATAGTAATGCATATTAATATATAAGCTTAATTTTTGTAAGAATAGTGGTGATCAAAATCATTTAAAAATTTAATTTATAAAAGAAAAAATAGTATATATTTACTACCACTTTAAATATGAAAATAAAATCTCCCGCAAAATGCGGGAGAGTTGGCAGGTATGCTTTTGCTATAAATATTAATCAAGCATATGCTAAAAAGCAACATGTTCTAACAAATCAAACTTTCAAAATATTAATACTATGCAGAAGAATTTTATAATAGTTTAATAGTTTTAAAGGAAAAAAAAGAGAAAGAGTGAGTTAGTTTTGAAACCGTTCTATAAATCTGTGCTAGTTATAGCTAGCTTTTCTTTTGATTAATGACGTAACGAATTCTAAATTTTGTAATTTTGTTTATTCTAAATTTCACAATAAACAAAAAGCGTTAAATTTTTTCATTATTTATCTAAAACTTCAATTTTTAATTAGCTAATTTATTCACTTTTTTCATTAGTTGTATAAATTATAAATTCTACTTTTGTTATAAACCCACTGATTTATTCATTATTTAAATTAAATTGAATATAAATTTACTTTTATTATAAACTCACTGATTTATTCATATCTTTCATTAATCAAATTGAATATAAATCCACTGATTTATTTCTCCCCTCCATTTATTCAGCTAAAACTAGGAGACTTCGTTTTCGTAACACCTTCAGAGCCCAGCACTCCTATGTTTATTGGTAAAGTCTTATCTATGTTCGAAACACCATCTGGGAAGAAGAAATGTCATGCAATGTGGTTTGAGTAAGTATTATTCTTTCAATTTTTTTTGTTTGAGTGGACAATCCCTTTCTTTACAAAACTTTACAGTCAGGGAAAAAGATTAATTTGCTTGTAATAGTTTTTACTTAATTTTTAAAAGCAAACTATTGATAGCTATTTCTCTTACTTGCCAGTATCTTTCAAACATGCGAATGAAATACAATATCATCTTATAAGAAGGTTTTCATGATTTTGAAAAAATACTTGAATTTGTTGATTTTAATTTTTAAACTCTCTGACCCTGTGCGAGCCTGAAGTGTGCTTGCATAATACTAATTCTTAGCTGTTGACTCTCTTGAAAAAATGGTGCGACTCCCGAATTTTTGGAGAAATTTGACTTTATTATTCTTATTCAAGAGGAGAGAAGCAAAAATACTTTAGAATGCATTCGTTATTAAAGAATCCGGGAGGACAAAACAAATGTAATGAGACTATGCCTAGTCTATTGATGTCTAGTCTAATGTCTAGTGAGCTGCATAAATTGCTTGTATTGCAGCTTAAAAACTCTTTAGTTACAGATGTCGGCAATACAAGCAATAAAATATATTTTATTGTATCATATTTTAATAAAAAATTCTCTAATTGAAAATGGATTGTTGTTTGATCCAAATTAACTTAATTTTTATTCAATGAAGCCTTAGTTTTTAGTAAGTTACAACTTTGAATTTATAGATTTAAAAAGTTTATTAGAAAAAGTGAAATATTGATTCTTTTAGTTTGAAAAAAACTAAGTCTGTATGTATAAAGTAAATACATGTGATGTATTTATAAAAATTCAGTTCAGATAGAATTTAAAATTATTTAAGTTTTAAATATAGTATGCTGTAATTTGCCATTTTCTTGGCTTAATTTGGAGTCCCTAGTTGCCTCAAAAATTCTCCTATATATTATAACTGCCAAATTCCCTATTTTTGTACTTCCTACTTCAGTAGAGAACCATTTATCCGGTATCCAGATAACCGGGAAACGAGAAAACCGTGAAAAATTTTGCTCGATGTTCCCGCCATTTTAAACTAGAACGATTATGAAAAAAAAAAGCGGAAATTGGACTCATCCTTGAAGTTGAGTAGAGGAAAATGTGAGGAAGGGGAGAATTTTCCCCCCGTTTACCCAGAGAAACGTCATTTCCTCCATGACCTTGAAGATCAAGAGGAGGCAGGGAAGGAAGGAATGTTTTATTTTCTTCTTTAGGCCGTCAATAAAACTCAAGGGTGTGGCATGCTGGTTTTTCTTTTCTGTTTAGTTTACGAGGTGGTGGGGAAAATGCATTGCATGCATATCAGTGAACAGAAGATGAAAGAGAAAAACATATTTATCTATTTGACATCGATTAATAAAAATAAAATCTTTTTCTTTTGAATAAATTCTCATTCTTTGGAAGTGCGGTATCAATTGCAAGTTTTTCTTGGTGTGGAATCACATCTGCTGTAATTAAAAATCTTGTTTTTATCAACAAAAAAAATAAAATAAAAGGAGAATTGTTTATTAATTTAAACATAGGATTATTTTATGAAGCAGATTACAGTTTTGTTTTTCTGATTCCACTACGTTTGATTTTTTTTCTTTTCGCGATAAATTTCGCACTCAAGAAATTAATTCTTTTTATTCATAAATTTTATCATTAGGTTTTTATTATTATTATTTTTTTTGAATTCCGTTGATCTTGCGTTGTTCCGGGTTTTAATATTAATGCTAGTGCCTTTTTTAACTATCGTTTCGGTTCGATAATTTTCAAGTGTTTTTATTTAGATTAATAAGTTTTCCTTTTATTTTATCGTTTCCCCCCGTATAATTAGGTATGAAATATATTGCGTTATTTAATCATTGGTTTTGTTTATATTAGTTAATTTAGGAATTGTAATTATTTTTAAAAAATAAGTATGAGAATTTTGTATTTTTTAAACTTGTTTTTCTTGTCTAAACTTGCAAATTTTTGTATTCTTTTAAATGTTATTTTTCTACAATTTTTTTTTTCTTTTTAAATTTAGGAGTGCCTTTCTTTTTTCTCTTACTTTATGCATTACACTTTTCCCTTGTAATTTGGGTTCGATAAAACATCGATTAACGACGCTTTTTGGTCAATCCAGAAAACTGGGAAATTCAGACATCCGGGATAGCGATGGTCCCGAGCATCCCGGATAATTGGTTCCCTACTGTATCATTTTTGTACTTAGTTTGTTACTTTTTTGCAACTAGGTGTATTTTTTTCCTCAATGTTAGCAGGTATACAAAATATAACCATCGTTCGCAGGTATACAAAATATAGAGCAATTCCCAAATGCTTATTGCTCTAATATTTAGGGTAGTGTCTGGTTACATTGTATTGAAACCATTGTATTTGAACTTTCTTTTCTTGAAAGAAGTAATAGGTTAATACCCAGATGTTTATCACTTAGAGAGTTAAGACATTGACATTAAAAAAAAGAATCCGAATTGCATAATAAATATTTAGGGTAACCAACAGAAAAAGTACATTCATTGATCATCATAAAATTAATTTTATACTTTTATCAATCTCAATTATAATTTTATACTTTAATTCAAACTAAATGATTTTAGCTTCTGGTCATAGTAAGATCAAAACATATCTGCACACACAATCCAAAAGTATCTGCAAGCTCATCATATTTTTGATAATAGAATAATTTCCTTAAATATACGAAAACAGTTAACTATTTAATATTTTTATTTATTCTTGACAAAAAAGTATATATATATACATGCACATTAACATTAAGAACGTAAAAACACCAGCTGATAGTAGGGTCGACCGCTAACGATAGGATTGCTAATCTTTGGTCTCAATTGGCAGTTATATCTTTTCTCTTTGGGAGCAGCAATATACAACTAAAGATTGATTTTCTCCTACCTTGCATAAATAATGATTATGCTATCTGCTTCGTATTTTCTTTTCCCTTCATTGCAAACTTTTTTTTGCTTGTGCAGATACTTTTTTTATATTACAATAAATATTAAAAAAGTAGCTGCAAAATTGGAGAGCCGCGATCAATGTATATGTACAATTTTGCTGTAACATTATTAAAATTATTCGATGTCTACTTAAATCATTATAAAAATTGGTATTAAAAAATAAAAAGATTATTTTCTACGTCAGGATTGTGTCTATTTTAATTTTATTGATTTATTAATTATTTTTTTCTTTAGGCGAGGTACTGATACTGTATTAGGAGAGACATCTGATCCCCATGAAATATTTGGAACTTCTGAATGTGGTGATATAGGGCTAGCCACTATTCGTAATAAATGTAATGTAAGTGACAATGATGTTTTTATAACTAAAAATCTCTCTTTCTGCTTACAGCTTCATAATACTTACTCATGTTATTTGATTTACTTTTCTGATTAAGTTTTAATTTGTATGTTTTGGTAGGTTTGCTACATTATCTGATTTCTTTCTCTTTTTTTCTAGTGTTGTAGTTATGCATAAATAAAACTGCTAACTCTTACAATTTAATTCAGATATTTCTAATCATTAAATCATTAATATGAAGCTTGTAGCTTGAGTGAAATGATAAATAAATTAATTAAAAATGATAAACAAATTAAATGATTAAAAATGATAAATTAAAAAAAAAAAAGCCAATAGTCTGAAACATTAATCCAGAAAGAACGAAATATTTTTTTTACATTGTGTAAATCTGTAACTTTTGTTGAAGTTCTAGAAGTTACATAAACTAATAGATTATTTAAATTAAATTTTGAAAATAGATATTCTATTTAGAAAAATATTATAAATTTAAATTGTCATTAAATTATTTCTGTAATGTATTTCTGACATAAAGACTTGATTACAAACAATGAACTACTTGAACGTAGCATTGTGTGAACCTGTAATTTTTGTTGAAGTTCTAAAAGTTACATAAACTAATGGATAATCTTAAGTGAAAATTAAATTTCGAAAATAAATATTCTATTTAGAAAAATATTGTAAATTTAAATTGTCATTAAATCATTTCTGTAATGTAGTTCTAACATAAATACAAACTAGACTTGATTACAAAAAATGAACTACTTAGCATTGTGTAAACCTGTAATTTTTGTTGAAATTCTAGAAGTTACTTAAAATAGATTATTTAAATTGAAAATTAAATTTAGAAAATAAATATTTCAATAAAAAAAAATATTGTAAATCTGAACTGTCATTAAATCAACTCTGTAATGTATTTCTAACATATGTACAGACTAGACTTGATTACAAACAATAAACACTTAAACATAGCATTGTGTAAACTTGTAATTTTTGTTGAAGCTCTAGAAGTTACATAAACTAATGGATAATCTAAATTGAAAATTAAATTTTAAAAATAAATATTCCATTTAAAAAAATATTGTGCATTTAAATTGTTGTTAAATCATTTCTGTAATATATTTCTAACATAAATACAAACTAGACTTGTTTACAAGCAATAAACACTTAAACGTAGCATTGTGTAAATCTGTAACTTTTGTTGGAGTTCTAGAAGTTACATAAACTAATGGATAATCTAAAGTGAAAATTAAATTTTGAAAATAAATATTCTATTTAGAAAAATGTTGTAAATTTAAATTGTCCTTAAATCATTTCTGTAATGTATTTCTAACATAAGTACAGACTAGATTTAATTAAAAACAATAAACTAATTAGACTTTGAAAAAAATATTCATTTTCATTTACAACTCTACAGGAGAGGATCTCCTCAAACTTACTATCTTCAAAACTAAAACATCTCTGACTGACTGAGTGAACTGCTGTTTGTTTTTGTTCAAGTTGCTCTTAGTGAGGATGTTACATTTCTCATTCAATAATTTTTTTAGCAATTTGGGACTTCTAAATCTTTACCTTTTGAAAGTAAAATTTAAATTTTCATTTTTTTTAAAGCGGTATTTGATGCTATTATCAAATAATTTTCTTCTTCATCAATCGAGTAATTTTTGTGGCATATGTTACATTGTGCATAGCGTTTTTAAAAAGTGCTTAAAGGTGCTTATTTTCGTTTTTTAAAAGCCCTTAAAGCTGCTTTTTGCATTGTTTGTTTTTAAAAAGTGCTTAATTTTTCCTTTTCGAAAATGAGATTTTTTTTCTTTACCGTGTCAATTTTCGTATTATGCAAAAGTGTTGCTTTTCACATGGCTCTATTCAATGTTTTCATGATTAATTCAACCACAATCTATTTCAGCGTACCGTCGATCCACAGCGTATAAATTCGCCTATCATTTTACAGGTTTGATGAAATATTTGCAGGTCTGCAAATGCGTATACTGAGCTGGGTTCGGTGAGATTATCGCACTCTCATGTATAACTCTGCTGCATTCTGCAATATTCTCAAATTTCAAGCTTCATTTTCCACCCTCTGAAATCGAACCGAAAAATCTCTTGATCATTTTTTAATCGCTAATATAATCAAGAAAAGAGTTCTTTGTCAGAAACTAGTTCTTTTATCCTGATCATGTAAAGTCATTGAAAATTATTTTGCATTTTCGTGTATATAGTAGTTAAAAATACTTTTTGAGTGCTTAAACAGTACTTAAAAGGTGCCTATTTTTTGTTGACAGATTTGGCTCCGAACCCTGTGTTAGCTTCTAATTTTATTACAAATTTACTAAGATTGTTTCAAATTTATTAACAAAGCTCATCTAGATACCTTACAATAAATTGTTTACATTTAAATTTCTAAATTTAAGTCTTGATACGTTTTAAATTCGCTGCATATCTTTTCAATATTTAAATGCTTCCCTAACTTTTAATTTTGTTGTTTTTTTTTGTTGTTTTTTCTGTTGAGTTATGAGTTTGTGTTTTGAGTTATCTTTACTTATTTGTAAAAATTTAAGCCACTAATTTTATCTTGCTTATTGTAGGTTATCTTTAAAGCTCCTGCACCAAATTGGCATGAACTTGGAGGCACTGAAGATTCCTTATTTGATACAGTGGAATTAGTTGATGAATCGTCATTTTTCTATCAAAAATGGTAATATTTTCAATTATGTATTTTTACTGTGGTGTGGAGAATTTCTTCATTCACTTTTAACGTTATAAATTGACCTTTTTTCCTTTAATAATGTTATGTCAAATAACACTGGCGAACAAATTTCTTGTTGAATTTATAAAAGTACTTGATCTTGCCTAATTCAGGTGAATCAAATCTGAAATTAGATTTGCTCCTAGAGCTACAGATTTTTTTTTTCTTTTAAAAAAGACTTTTTAGTCTATTTTTTGTACAAATGTACAAATTTAATAGCATTATATATAACATTGGGTTGCATAAATGTTGCGACAAAGCTCTAGGGGAGTTAATAAATTTAAAGAGGCTATGAATGCAAGCAGGAGAATGGTTTTTACAATCGGATGCAATATACTTCCAATTCTCAAGAATGAAAAGAGATATTTCACCATGGCTTTAGCCACTGAGGATAAAAATACCGGATCCTGTAACTCTTTCTACATTCATATGGAAGTTGATTTATTGTCAATGGAAGAATGTTGGTTTTGGGAGTGCAAATATGTTAAACACCTGTTTTGGGAGTCAATTTCTTTGCATTAAAGAAGAAATGAAACAAAATTTTGGTCACTTTATTGGTATGAGAGCTTAGTTTAAACATTCTAATATATGCTTATATTGACACCAAAATAAAGACTTCTAAAATTCAAAATATATTTCAATACAAGGAATCTTACCTTGTTACGGTTCTATTTTATCAATCTTCACCCAGTACTCTCTTCAGGTCTTTTGTTGCAGATAAGTAACACCTATACTTATGGTGGGATGCATTCTTAAAAATTTTTTAAAGTTGCTTTTTTTCAATTTCTGTTTTTTAAAAGCCCTTAAAGGTGCTTTTGTCATTGAGTGTATTTTAAAAAGTGCTTATTTTCTCTTTTTGAAAATGATATATTTATTTTTACTATGTCGATTTTCGTCATGTATTATGTAAAAGGCATGATTTTCACATTATTCTAGTCAACCGCAATCTACTTCAGCATAACTTCAGTCCGTAGGGTATGAAAGTGCCAATCATTTTCAATGATTGATGTAATACTTGCGAGTCCGTGTGTGTGTCTACTAAACTGGATTTGGTTAGATTCTTGCACTCGCATGTGCAACTCTGCTACATTTTGCAAGATTTTCTCCATTTCAGGCTTCATTTTCCACCCTCTAAAATCGAACCGAAAAATCTCTCCATCGTTTCATGGTGACTAATATAATGAAGAAAGGAGTTCTTTGTCAGAAACTAGTTATTTTATCCTGATCATGTGAAGTCTGAAAATTATTTTGCATTTTGTTAATGTACATGGTGCTTAAAAAGTACTTAAAAGGTGCTTATTTTTTGTTGAAAGATTTGACTACGCACCCTAATAGTGGAAAATACTTCGAGCAAAGACGTTTAAAAAATATATTTAACTATCATAATAAAATAAAAATGAAAGCTATTTTCAGATGAAAAAAATCAGTATATTGCAATAAACAAATTCTTGGCTACACACTGAGGAGAAAGAGTGCACACTTCAGTTTTTCACCGCTAGGGGGGGATTCTTAAAAATGTTGATGTAGCGTTACGTCTATAGATTATTAGCAAGCGGTACCTCATGTATTGATCATTACAGTGAAAGGGTCATGTTAAAGAGTGTAGACTGTATATATCTTGATGATCTTTTTCATCTAATAATTTTGGCAATTATGTCAAAAATTCTCTTGCAAAAGCATTGCACCGTGATGAGAGCTTTTGCTTTCATTTACATAATTCAAAATTTTGATAACATAGCTGCCAACTCTATTGGATTTTGCCAGTGTCTCCTGGTCTACTGGTTTAATAAAAATTCTCTTAATTTTTGTACATTTCAGAAAATTCCCTAACATTGAGTAAATTTCCTTCAAAAAAATCCCTATTAAGATTTTTGCTTGCTTGAATATTTAAATGAATGTTACTAATACAATAAAGCAAACCTTATTTACAAAATTCAGTTAACTATCTTTGAATTAAATTCCTATTACTTATCAAAATTATGAATAAGCATAATGCATAATATTTCAATATCATTTATTCTGAGATCATAACTGGAAAATATTGGCTGTCTTTCTATTTTGATGACTATAAAAATTCCCTATGTGTAAAATATNTACATAATTCAAAATTTTGATAACATAGCTGCCAACTCTATTGGATTTTGCCAGTGTCTCCTGGTCTACTGGTTTAATAAAAATTCTCTTAATTTTTGTACATTTCAGAAAATTCCCTTACATTGAGTAAATTTCCTTCAAAAAAATCCCTATTAAGATTTTTGCTTGCTTGAATATTTAAATGAATGTTACTAATACAATAAAGCAAACCTTATTTACAAAATTCAGTTAACTATCTTTGAATTAAATTCCTATTACTTGTCAAAATTATGAATAAGCATAATGCATAATATTTCAATACCATTTATTCTGAGATCATAACTGGAAAATATTGGCTGTTTTTCTATTTTGATGACTATAAAAATCCCTAAAATTCCCTATGTGTAAAATATTCAGTATATTTTGCAACAATTATCATGAAATTTATATTATTTCGTAAAATCTATAGTATTTCTTTCTATATGTGTTGGCAGCTATGGGATTAGTTCCAATTTCACTGAATCTTTTAAATGGTTGTTATACATATATATTTAAAATCCATGTATTTGTAGGTATGATGCAGACACATGCAGATTTGAAGACCCACCTCTATATCATAATTCTATGCCTAGTTGTGATGAGAATAAAACAATCTGTTTTGGATGTATAAAATACGAAAATGCTGAAGAAGTATGTTCTTTAGTTGCTCTGCATTGTTTGTATCTTATAGCAATAAGTATTAAGTGATATTTCTCTATTAAGTAATAATTTATAGATCTATTTCTCATTAAGTAATTATTAAGTAATATTTCTCAAAATTTGTGAGTGAGAAATCTTTTATTTATAGAATTTTTTGACTACTTATTATTCAGTTTGAACTTTTAATCAGTTTTAAATATTTTATTAAATATATCTAATGAATTAACCATTATTTGTTTCTTATTACTGTTACCCTAGTAACAACTTTACTTTGGCCCTAGTTGGGGTCATAATTGACTCAATATGGATGTTTTATGAACATGCGCCAAAGGACCAATATTAGGGTGTCTATATTTTTTAATAAGGGCAAATATCGGCCTTTGTGGGGCCAATAAAGGGTCTATATTGGCTGAATAATTAATTTAAAATATCTGATGAATCTGACAATTCTATATAGGTCTGATAGTGGTTGTAAAGTGGTTGGAAATATCGAGTGAATGGGATAATTCTATATAGGGCCAACATCAGAAAATAATGACCCTTTGAACCTTTACTGAGCTAAGATTCGTGAATATTGGTCCAACGAGGGCCCGAGTTATTTTGCTGCTTGGGTAGTTTGATTATTAAATAATATATCACTAAATTGGTGATTAGAAAATTTTTTTATTGAAATTTTTTATTGTATTGTTCAATTTGACCATTTAACTATTATCAAAAATATATCAATACTTTACTCGCTTGTTGATTTTTTTTTCCATTAAAATTAATATTAACTTTTTTCCCCCTTTGTAAACGGGAGATTAAATTTTTTATTTTATTTTAAACTCATTAAAGAAATTTATTTTATATAAAATTCAATCAGTTTCATTACATTCCATTAGTCAATAATGCTCTTATTATGTTAATAAGATGTTTATAACTTCATTGTTTTGTGGTTTATTACAAATGACCGAAGCAAAAAGTACATTTTCTCAAAATCAGGGTACAAAATGTTACATTTTTGAAGAATTAAATTGTTACTCTATTCAAATAAATTATTTAACTATCTTATAAAAATATTTATATTCTCAACTATTATATTATGCTCCATTGTCATTGTTTTGCCCTGGCAATTTTAATCAAAATGTGTAAACAAAAGTTTTGTGTACTTTCAAAGCTTCATATCTCTTGCTTTAACTAAGCAACAAATAAATTTTTTTTGTTTATATTTTTATATATATATATAAATTTTATTTTTGTTTCATGTGACCTACCGAAAAGATACAAAAGGTGCATAAGTATAAGACAAATAAGCCTACATGATGTATAAGAATTTTATGATATTTTTGGTGTGTGTATTTTGTTGAGTGTCCTTTATTTCTTCAAACATTATTTATTGCTAATAATAAAATAAATATATGATTGTTTTTAAATTATGTATGAATGTAGTAATTTATCAAGTATTTTGTTAACATTTTTTTAAATATTTAGTTGGCAACTGTTAGCTTTATTCAATATGATGAGGATAAAGATACAAAATATTATAAGAGTGGTCGGTGGCTAGGACAAACAATACAAGTAGGAGATTGTGTTTATATAAATCCTGATGTTTTCAGTTTTCCTAAGAAGAAAGTAGTTAAGACAGAAAGTACTGAGTCAGAGAAAGAGGTAAAAAAAATTCTTTCGTTTGTATATATGCTAAATTAGTTCCTCTTTGAATCTAATTGAGCTATTATTCTAGGTAGAATCGACTATTGATATAATTTGTGATAAAAATTTCTCTGTAGACAATTTTTAAGTAAATAATACGAATAAAAACATTGCAATAAGCTCTAAATATGATCTTGTACCAATTAATTTATTTAAGGCTAGCAGGAGTTTGTGTTTTCTTTTAAAAATTTTTTCCAGCCACCTAGAATCTTTTTATCAGCAAGTAAATTTTTAGAGTAACATGCTCTTTCTATTTACTTATAAATTTTCACAATTTCTTATATCGATGCAGTCAGGCAAGACAAGAAAATCAGCTGATTCTATAGAGTAGGCTTGCTATTATCTTTGACATCAATTGCGATTTAGTACTATATTAGTTTTTACTTTAATACTGAACCAACCAATATTATGTCTACTAGCTCCAATATATTCCAATATGAAAATAGTATTTTTTTGTTCGTCCTTGGCAGGATTGGGATTCAAAGAATGTAACAGTATGCTGAGAAAAATAATTCAACGTTATTCTGGGTAATAGTTTAAGGCTCTAAATGCGTATTAAATTGTAAAGTGATGTCATTACAAAAATTCTGTTTATGAAATACATAAGAAGTTATTCTGCATTCAATTTATTTAATTTATAAACGTCTTCTTATAAACGTCTAACAAATGTCTAAAGATGACGCAACATCATTGACAATTTTCACTTGGGTTGTGAGTGTTGTTAAATTTGTCATGTCACGCATAACAGTTTCTATGACAACTGCTTTGATCCAACCTACATACCTCTCGCAGAGCTTCCGACTTATAGGCGGAATGAAGTATTGTAATAATTTAAATAGAATGTATAAAACTAAGTAGGAAATCAGTCTTTTTCTAATTATTCTATTACTTTAAAAATGTATATGCTGTTAAATAAATAGTGTAGTAAAAATGTTCTCATTCTCTTGATTGCTGTTGAATAAAAAGTGTTCTATTTAAAGGATCTGTTATATGGCACGTCAGATTTCAGAATAATCGTATCTGTTTCTGTCATGTTATGGAAACATAATGAACTCAAATATATTTTCATTCCAAATATTAGTCTATTTTTATATATTCGGATAGAAATTGTAGGATATTTCTTTTATGAATTTGATTGTCGTGCTATGAGCAATTTTTTAAAAACAAAAAACATAAATTTTGGATAAATATAAATAAAACAATTTATATGTATTTTATAAAAAATTTTAATGGAACAATTTAAAAGTAGTTTTGAACTTCATATTAGTTTTGCTCTGAACATTGTCCAATTCACGTTTTTTTTTGTTTTTTTTTACCGACTGGCAGTTTAGAAGATGAGAAAAATTGGGGGAATGTTTCTCCGATATAAGCTATCTAAAACCGGTTTTGCTATTGTGGAGAATGCTGCAGGTTAAAATACGACTTTTTATGTGCAGGGCCGTCAGTGGGTTAGAAAACGATATAGAACTCTTACATTGTCTTGATTCGCTTTTTTAAAGAAAAGATGTTGGATTCATTCTGCTATTGTTATTAATATTTTATTTTTGTTTAAGGTTGATGAAACTGTGTATCCAGAAGCGTACAGAAAAAGCGACTACGTAAAAGGCTCAAACCTAGATGTACCTGAACCATTTAAAATTGGATTCATAACAAAACTTTTCCAAAAGAAAAGAGGAGATCCCAAAGTAACTGTTAAAGCATTCTATAGGTAAATTTGTTTTCATCAATGTGTCTGTTAGTTAGCCTTAATATTTTAATGCAAATATTAATCTTTTTTTAAATATATGTTCGAAAGTATTCTAACCACTTATCACGTTTGAATGGTATGTAAGCATCTGGGTATTAACCTCAATACAGTATATTCTCAATATCTCAAAGTTGAAGAATCGCTAAAAAAATGTCAAGATAGCGAGTTTTCGAGATAACAAATTCGGAACTAAATATGTTCTGAAAAGTAGAAAAATATATTCTAAAATATTGTTCTAAAGAGTAGAGTGATACACATAAGAATAACTACTAATAAATATGTATTTATAGATAATTGATTATAAGTCTAAATGCAACAATGATAATTTTATTTTTAAAAGTAAGACAAAAATAATCATGCATTAAATAGGAAAGAATTGGTTTACAATAAACTTGCATAGTGATTTTTCCTAAAAAATTGCTTTTCTATTTCGTAGAAAATTAGACATAACAAGGTTTTGAGAAGAAACTGTGCGAGATAGGAATTCAAATTAACATTAGGTGAATATATAATGCCTAGGGGGAAAATATTTTTTCGACATAAAAAAGTTTACGAGTCATAGAAGTTTGAGATATTGAGAGTATACTGCATTTTATTTTATGTATATGAATTTTTTTAAAAAAAAAAATTTTTAAAATTTATTTTTAAAAGATATGATTCTGGCTCATAGCCTTAATATTAATTATTCTGGCTTAAAATCAGCTTATTAAGGGCTGATTTTCCCTAAATTTCAGTAGTTACTATGGAAATAATTTGTGAATTACAGAGTTACTTACAAAATGCTATGAATTAAAATTTATTAAACCAAAATTGGGATTTTTGTTTATTTTATTTATTTATTTTTAGTATAAAGAAACTCAACAAGTGATTAAAAAATTTAAAGCTTAGAAATTGATCTTTTTTTTTGTAACAAAAATTTCTGCATATCCTAAATTCTTAATATATATCACACTCCGGCAAGAAAAGTGACACAAGTCAAAAACAGCAATTTTTAGGTTATGTCAATAAAAAATGTGTATGATGTGCCCCATCAAGCTCAAAAAGTGTCTCACCTCTAAATTGTGCTCAAGATTGTGCTATTTTAAAATAAGTTTTATAGTATTCTTTAAGTTGATTTTTCTCAAATGCTGTTTTTTGACTTGTGTCACTTTTCTTGCTGGGGTGCGATAAGTAAAATTTTTCAATAAAATCATGTTAATTTAAATCACAAAAATCTGTAAGCGTTTTAAAATTATACTCTGAAAATGTTAGGAATTTTTTTTTGAAGAGTAATAAAGTACAATTTGGTGCAGTTAAGGTTATTCTGTTTTTTTGGGCAATTGAATTTTTATGGCAGTTTATATTTTATGACATCAAATCTCAACTATTCTTACTGATGTCACTAATTTTTACTAACTATGATTTTTCGTAATAAATTATAAAATCATTTCTAGACCAGAAAATACTTCCCGAAGTGAATCTTTGAATCACTCAGCAGATTTCAATCTACTGTTTTGGAGTGATGAAGGTAATCAATCATTTTTATTTGGTACTGTTTCTTTTTTTTTTAAATTTTTTTTAGAAAATATTTAGTGAGCTAGTTTTCTTAATAATTATTTAGCTTTTTGCAATTAATCTTAAATATATAAGTTTTTTTTTTAAATGCAGTCTTACACAAAGTGTTCTATAATAACTTGGCTTAATCCTAGATATATCTAATTTTAAATCAGTGCTAATCTGTAACTAATCATTTGAAGTGAATCTTTGAATCACTCAGCAGATTTCAATCTACTGCTTTGGAGTGATGAAGGTAATCAATCATTTTTATTTAGTACTGTTTCCTTTTTTTAAAAATTTTTCAGAAAATATTTAGTTAGCTAGTTTTCTTAATAATTATTTAGCTTTTTGCAATTAATCTTAAATATATAAGGTTTTTTTTAATGCAGTCTTACACAAAGTGTTCTATAATAACTTTGCTTAATCCTAGATATATCTAATTTTAAGTCAGTGCTAATCTGTAACTAATCATTTGTTGAAGTGAATCTTTGAATCACTCAGCAGATTTCAATCTACTGTTTTGGAATGATGAAGGTAATCAATCATTTTTATTTAGTACTGTTTCCTTTTTTTAAATTTTTTTTATAGAAAATATTTAGTGAACTAGTTTTCTTAATAAATGTTTAGCTTTTTGCAATTAATCTTAAATATATAAGGTTTTTTTTTAATGCAGTCTTACACAAAGTGTTTTGTAATAACTTTGCTTAATCCTAGATATATCTATTTTTAAATCAGTGCTAATCTGTAACTAATCATTTGTTGAAGTGAATCTTTGAATCACTCAGCAGATTTCAATATATTGTTTTGGAGTGATGAAGGTAATCAATTATTTTTTATGTATTTGGTACAGAAGAATGCACATTAGAGTTTGCAACTAAATATTTAAGATAAAAATAAAAATAAAAAAGAAATCAAAAGCACTATAAAAATCTAACTATTTATTAGCGAGGAAGGTATCAATGAAAGCATTAACTTGTTTGCTTATTTATTTGTAATAGGAAACAGAGTGGAGTTGAAAAGTGATTATTAGAAACATCTACAAGTTTTTTTTTTTTTTAATATATTGAGTCTCGCTTTCCTCAGTAGTGAAGGGTTATATTTTTAAAGTGTTTATGCATTTTTTCTTTTATTTTTTTGTTATATTTGTTTCATTTGCCGTAAAAATAGAAATAAAACAAGCACTTTAGAAGGAAGATAATTTTCTTAGAAAAAAATTCAGGATGTTGATATGTGGACTATTTTTATGTGCAGTCAACGAGCTAGGAATTTCTAAAAATTTGATAAACAACGCTAGACTGTGTTAATTAGTCAAAAAATAAGTTCAATCTTGAAAAAAAAAATTTCTGAGGGGCACACATAAAATACATATTGCAAATATATCCCACAAAGAATAAATGTTCTCAGAATCTAATCTATTAACTAATCAATCTAGAATTGCAATGAATCGAGCGAATACGAGCATTTTGAACACATTATAGTATTTATTACATCTAGAATGAGTGATATTTATGTATAGCATTCACCAGAAGTCATGCTTCCGATTTAATCATCTCATTGGTGGGGGGGGAGGAAGGAGAAGGAGAACAAATAATGGAACTTTATATAAAATAAATGTTTTGACTACAGAATTCTATTTGGTTTAAAAGTTAACAGTTTTAGTAAAAGGAGAAAAAAATTACTTATTGGACCAGAGTAGTATGTATTGTACTTATTGTATGTAGAGTAGTGTGGCATAGGAAAAATTCATGTTATGTAAATCGAAACAAACACCCCTTTGTTGTATGAGATATTGAAATTAGTAATATTATTATGTTGTGCCTTGAGACTCCTTCCGAGTGCAACATGTTTTACTGTTTTATGATACAATCATTACTATATAGTTTTAAATAAAATCAAAATTGTTGTTCTAATTTTTCCATATCTCTAACATTTTATTTTCTCTTCCTGAGACATTAATTCACTACTTTTGAATGCTATCATTTGTTGTGATGTTGATTAGTTAACGTCATTATTAAAATTAAAAATAATATTAATGATGCCATTCGAATCTTAGATATTAACTATGTCCAACCTTCTTTTACCTTATTTTTCCATATTTTCCAAAGAGACATGTTTTAATTACATAATTTTCTATTGCAGAATATACTTTTGAATTCACAAATATTAAAGGAAAATGTTATGTTGTCTTCAGTGAAAATCTTACTGAGTCAGTAGATGATTATTTCAAAGGTGGTCCGCATCGTTTTTATTTTAATGAGGTAAGTTTTTGCTATAATTATAATATTTGTAGGTTCTTTTAAGGTAGGTAGGTAAATTTAAAGAGCTGCACAATGGGCTATTGGCGGCAGTCTGGAAAACATCCCTGAGGGTGAACCGAGACATGCTATCGTAATTTTGATTCTTTGCAGAGGGGATGGCTCCTCTGTTTAGGTAGCTCGACCATCTGCGCAGAACGTCCAGCACTTAACGATAGGACCTGTACCGCGCACCCTTGGTCCCTACGCAGGCTGATCAAAGTGGTCACCCACCTGCTTACTGACTGCAGCCAGTGATGCTTCATGGTGCGTAACGTTTTTAAAAAGTGCTTGAAGGTGATTATTTTCGACTTTCATTATTTAAAAATCTTTAAAGGTGCTTTTTTCATTGGGTGTTTTCAACGTTTTCACAACTGATTCGAACACGATCTGTTTCGGCGTACCAGCGGTCCTAAGCGTATGAAAGCGCTAATCATTTTACAGGTTTGATGAAATACTTGTAAGTCCGCATGTGCGTCTACTGAGTTTTCGGTTAGATTATTGCACTCTCATGCGCAACTCTGTTGCATTTTGCAAGATATTCACAGTTTCAGGCTTCATTTTGCACCCTCTGATATTGAACTGAAAAATCTCTCGATCATTTTATAATGGCTAATATAATCAAGAAAAGAGTTCTTTATCAGAAACTAGTTATTTTATTATGATCATGTAAAGTGTTTGAAAATTATTTTGCATTTTGTTAATGAAGATAGTGCTCAAAAATATTTTTGGGTGCTTAAAAAGTACTTAAAAGGTGCTTATTTTTTGTTGAAAGATTTGTCTATGCACCCTGTGCTTGACTTCAGTGTTCTTCTGGGAATCATGTCTTTACAATCAGTCCACTGCGAGATTTGATACTTCTTTCAATGAAATAAATGAAAAAAATTTTTTTTTACTTAGTTTAGCTGTTAATTTGTCTAATTATCTATTTAGGCCTATGATAGTTCTACTGGAACCTTTGATGAACCACCATCTATTGCTCAACGAATTGGAAGAGTTGGCAAGGTAAGATTTGTTCCATTTCTTTAGTGCATTCCTTGAATGTTTTATCACTGCTAACACAAAAATTATCGTGAATTTATTTGCGCAAATCTTTTAAGCTTATTTGTGATATTAATTAATAATTGTGAATCAAGATATTTTACTTTTTAACTTTCCTAAATAGATATAGTACGTATTTGTAGACTAAGTTAATGCCTCAATGTTATCTCTTGTCTGGAATCTAAAGGAATTTCAGAACACTTTTTAATAATTGGACAACTTTGATCTATTTAAAAAAAGGTGCTTCTAGCCTAAAAGAGGCCTTGTAATTTTGTATACTGTAACTCTCTAAACAACATTTAAATACAGAAACTCTTTTATAGGCTGTAGATTTAGGTCTGTGTAGTTAAAAAATATTTAAACTATCCTTTTGATTAAGAACGCTTCAGCTATTATTACTTTTTTTATTATCTCATATTTAAAATCTATAGTTTCTTTCTTATTTTGACTTTGAGTAAGACATATTTTTTTTTACTAGGGGAAAGGAAACATTAAAGGAAAAAAGACGACTTCCAACGAAAAAGTTGAAAGCAAACCTGAAGAGTATCCTGTTATTAATGAAAAGCTTAAGACTCTTGATGTTTTTAGTGGTTGTGGTGGTAAGTGCTTTATTTATTTACTCAGCAGATCTTTTTTGGAGTTAAGAATAGGATAAGATGATCATTTATATTCAGTAATCCCTTCTTAGCTAAAGAAACTTTATAAACTATACATTCTCTTGCAAGTTTATATTTTAGTAATTTAGACTGAAACTGGGAAGTTGAGGAATTTAATGAATCAAAAAAAGAAAAATCAGGGTTAGATGAGTAACTTTTTTCTGTTGAAGTATTCAAAAATCAGGTAAAAGAGTTTAATTTGGGCTTGAAGTGTATTAAATTGGGTTTGAAGTGTATTATAAGTTCAATATATTTTCCAAGAAAATTGATTCAAATTATGAAAGAAGTATTATGATTCTTGATTTTGGTTCAGCTTACATTAAAAATCTACCAAAAGTTTTTTTTTTTTTTTTTTTCTGTGTCGTGTAAATTTGTAAAAATACAAATTTTTTTTTTCAAAATTTTAAAAATATTTATGTTTAATATTAAGGAAATAGTTATATTGTTGATTTGTCAGAATAGAAAAAAAAATATCTCAGTGTTATCTTGTATCTCTTATTACTGTTATTTACTCTGAATCTGTTAAAATTAAATGTTTATTCTTGTAACCATTTTTTAAATTTCAACTATAGATAGAGTTTTTTGTGGTAGATTTTATTTTTACGAATTGATCGTATGGAAAATTGCCAGTAAAATTTATACATCAGTATCAAAATAGGGAAAATTTGATAAAATTAGTTTATGTATATATTAGTGTATATATAGTATATACTGGGTGGTTAGCGTTTTTTGAAAGCCCTTAAAGGTGCTTTTTTTATTCGGGGTTTATAAAAAGTGCTTAATTTTCTATCTTTCAAAAAGAGATTGTTGTTCTAAATTACAAAAATGCATGATTTTCACAGCAGTAACTAGTTATTTTAACATGATTATGTAAAGTCTTTGAAAATGTTTTTGAATTTTATTGATTTTATGTTCATAAATTAAAAACTTTAAACGATAGAAAAAAATTATTTTCATTGCTGCACAGATCCTAATTATGTCTCTTTTTTTTTTTAAAGTGATTAAAACTATTTTTTGAGTGCTTTAAAAGTACGTAAAAGGTGCTTATTTTTTGTTGAAAAATCTAGCTACTCACCCTAAGTGTAAGAAAATAAAACTCCTTTTATCACACAGAAATTTTTTAAGCAATATGGGTTATACAAAGAACTTGTAAATTTTTCATTTCATTATACTAAATATTGAAAAATACATAATTTTTTTTGCATTTTTATCAAAACATGTTTTAAAACACATTTTGTATTTAAGTGTTTAAACATGAAATTTAACAAGCACTGCATATTTATAAGTATTATATGAAATAGCAAAAAATGCTGAAAAAGTGTGTTGTTTTTTTAAAGGTTTGTCTGAGGGCTTCCATGAAGCTGGTGTCAGCGATACTCGGTGGGCTATCGAAAAAGAAGAACCAGCTGCTCAAGCCTTTAGACTGAATTTTCCGGAATGTTCTGTATTTACAGAAGATTGCAATCTCTTATTACGTCTTGTTATGGATGTGAGTTTTTATGATTTCCCATTGTTTCTAAATTTTTTATTTATTTATTTTTTTTTTTTGAAAATTATTTTAATGTTGTCCTTTATAAAAATTATCTTAATTATTGCTTTAAAAAACACTGTTTCTACTCCCCGATTCATGAATCATTTGATTTAAAAACTGCAGCTGGAATATTTTTATTGGTTTTCTATAGTATGAAAATAATGTGTTAACAAAAAGAGACTTCGAAAAATGTTGATGTCTGCTGCTGTTGACGAAAAGAAGCTTTAGGAATGCAAGTTTTTAATGTTCGTTTAAAATTTAAGTTTAGTCATAATTAGACTTGTTTTTTTCAATGTAAACTATTTTATTTCAAGTGCAATTTAATTCAAATAGTTCAGAATCTGTCATGCCAATTAAAAAAATTCTCTAAAGTATGCTTCTAATTATAAAATTATTTCTTTAAAAAAATAACTGTATTCTTATTGACTCTTTGTTTGTCTATTCTATATTTTTGGGCATCACAATTTGTTTTAACGCTAAACATGCCTTAACCGGTTAGAAGACCTGTTATTGTATGTTGTATTATAAAGTGTTGGTATGTTTAATGTTAATGTATTTTCCCTAGTAATAGCTTATGTAACTTATTTACTTTCATTTGGAAAAAAAAAATTGTGTTTTTGTAGTTTCTCTAATAGAAATTACAGGCTTTTAGCTACAGGTTTTCTGCCTAATTGAATAGAAAACTGAGTATAATCAAATTCAATGGATACATTTTTAAAAGGGTTAAAAAAACTTAAACCGTGATATATTTTACAGCTTTAAAAACTTTTTCTTTATCTACCATTAGTGGCTCTATCTATCTTTAGTCAATATAAAAAAAAGTGTATGTGTTATCCCTCCAAAATATCAAAGAAAAATGATTTTAGATTTTTAAAATTTTTTGTAATTTTCTTTTTGATCTCATAACATTTGATATTTCTATATGAAATATTATTAAATATTATTGAGTATTAATAAGTTAGTCTTTTTCTACTTGTACAAATACATCAGACTCAGGGGTTAAAGCGAGTTGTACCCAGATCTCAATATATATATATATATGTATATGTATATATATGTATATGTATNTTGGATCTTTCATTTTACTGAGTTTAAATCTGCAATTGTTTCTCTCTCCAAGCTATAGTTTTTTTAAAACTTGCATTTTTAGTCTACTTTTTTGTCAAAATGTAAAAGTTATATATAACAGGGAGTTGCATAAATCTTGCATCAAACTTCTTGGGTAGTTAAGACACATCATCAGGATTAAAATTGCATAGAAATCCATGCCAGGAAACGTTGTATGCAGCTATTATGACCTGTTCAGAAGCATATGAAGGAAACAATTCAAAATAGAAAACTGCCCCTAATGGCATGTGGCATTTTTATTATATATAATGGCAATTAATATATTATTTATATGGCAATTTTAATCTTGGATGATGATGTGCCCTAACTACCCTTGAAGTTTGTCCCAATATTTACATCGTTACGTTACATCTGTATTATATAACGTTTTTAAACTTTGACCGAAAACGGGTTAAAAATGTTATTTAAAAAAAATCTGTAGCTTTAGGAGCAAAACTAATTTCAGATTTGAAGTACACACACCTGAATTAGGCATGGTCATGTATTTGTGTAATTGCAACAAAAAATTTGTTTCCCAGTGTAATAGTATTCAACAAAAGCTTAAGTTTAGCTATAAGTTTTCCAATTTGAGATAGCTAATGGTGAATCTATCTCTTTTTCTTTACGCTACAAAAATGTAGATTATCACTTTAGCTACTTTTAGTTAATGCTGTATGGATTCTAAGAACAAAAACCAACAATAATAGACACCAATCGAATATTTAAAAACACGCTAATAACATTTTATCACATGTTTTCATTTGATTTATTTTATAACATGTCTTTATTTGATTTATTTTATAACATGTCTTTATTTGATCAAAAGAATAAATAAATAAAAACAATGAAAAATAGGACAACTGAAGCTGACGTCGTCAGGGGATACCAGCCCTGAAAGTCAATTGCTTTAATAATTTTGATTTCTCTTCTTATTTTTCTTTATTTGATTTATTTTATAACATGTCTTCATTTATTCATGTCTTTAGGGTCAAGAGACAACGTACAAAGGTCAGAACCTTCCACAAAAAGGAGAAGTAGAACTGCTCTGTGGTGGTCCGCCATGCCAAGGATTCAGTGGCATGAACAGATTTAACTCTCGGCAATATTCACTCTTCAAGAACTCTTTAATTGTATCCTATTTAAGTTATTGTGATTACTATCGGCCTAGGTTCTTCTTGCTTGAAAATGTCAGGAACTTTGTGTCTTTCAAAAGGAGCATGATTCTTAAGCTGGCTTTAAGTACTCTAGTACGCATGGGGTATCAGTGTACGTTTGCTGTTCTACAAGCTGGTCAATATGGCGTTCCTCAAACTAGAAGAAGGTGATATTCTTGAAATTATTCTTGAATACTTCAATTTTGTGTTTGTTATTGATGTATTTAGATTTAAAATGCAGCTTATTTAAAAAAAAAGATCTGGTAACAGAAAAAGGGTAATTTTTTCAAATGTCGCTTTTTCAGACTTTAAAAAATTATAACTCGGGTAAGAAAGTTGGAGAGTTATAATAATTTTTGTAAAAATAAGTCATGTCTTTTGCACTCACTCTAATTATTATGAACTTTTAGAAATTTAAATTTTTAAAAAAAAAAAAAACTGGCTTTGACAAACATAAAATTTTATTTTATAACCATTGTTGAACAGCCGACCAAATTTTTGATTTACTACTGCTAATGTTCAACTCTATAGCCTTGTAATATTGAACGTAATACAGAAGACAAGGGAACTCCTGGATCAAGTATTGGGAGAAATTTTCCTTCGTTAGGACTTTTTCATGGAACTAACCCGCATTTACGTTCATTTGCACTACATGGCAAGGAAAATCGCGAAACGATCGCCTACTACGGTTAGCCTGACGACAAGAGGACTCTAATCCATAATCCGTCTACTACTGAGGATATTTTACGCCAGCACTGTGGTCTGTGCAAGATGGATGCGAAATTTGTATCAACCAGTCATTGCTGGGATTCGAACCTGGTTGACCTCTTTCGAAGGCCAATGCTCTATCCCCTGAGCCATCACAGCTCAGACGTGATATTTTCTGTTTGGTCTGTAATACCCAGTTTTTATTTTTTTTAAAAGAAGTTTTAAGCGGAAGTTACTTTAAATAAAAGCAAGTGTAAAAAACAATTCCAAAACTTTCATAAAAATTATAAAAATCTTTTTTTTTACAGAGCTTTTAAAGTTTGAAAATATGATCTCCCTAAATGGTAGGATTGCTCTATTACACTTTTTATCATTTTTGATAAAATTTGTAGGAATTTAAATATGCATTATTAAATTTTACAAGAGAAATATAATATTCATTTGTATGAATGCAAAGAATTGTGAACATTTATCACAGTCACAAAAAAACCTTGGAATATCTAATTTTATTTAAACTTTAATTTAAAATCTTTTTTTTTTATAAATATTAATAAAAGGATTTTACTAAGTTTCTGTCACATTGTAATTGCTAATAAATCATTAGTTAAATAGGCTTAATGATTAACTAATCTCCTAAAAATTGATAAAATATGCATGCACTTTGTAAATGTATATAATTTTCTATATTTGTCTATGAATTGTTTTTTTTAAACTGATGTATGATTAACTTATTGTTAACTGTGCACAATCCACTGCGGTCTTCGGAAGCTTAATTATTTTTCCCGGGCCTCACCTCCAAAATTTGATAAAAAGTTGGTTTTTTTGTTTGTATGAGACTTTTTATTGAAGACATTTATTAATGAAATATCTATTAGAAATTTTTTTTTTACATTGTTTTAATTCTGTCATTTTCAGAGCTATAATTTTAGCAGCTGCCCCTGGAGAGAAACTTCCTTCCTTTCCTGAACNGGGTGAAATTTACCCTCGTGGAGGACTTTTTGATGAAACTCACCTGCAGTTGAGTTGCATGGAGTGATGAAAAACCTCCCACGGTTAGCCTGACGGCAACGAGATTCTAACCCAGGATCCGTCTACCACTGACTATATTTTACGTCATCTCTGTGGTCAGTGCAAGCTGGATGCGGAATTCGTATCAATCAACCATCGCTGTGATTCGAACCCAGTTTACCCCTTTGGAAAGCCAATGCTCTATCCCCTGAGCCATCACGGCTCAGACTTGATATATTCTGTTTTGTTTGCAATACCCAGTTTTACTTTTTTGAAAAGTTTCAAGCGAAAGTTACTTAAAATATAAGCAAATGTAAACAATGGCAAGATTTACTTTCACAAAAATTATATAAATGTTGAAAATTTTATTTACAGAGCTTTTAAAGTTTGAAAATATGACCTCTCTAAATGATGGGATTGCTCTATTTCACTTATTATAATTTTTAATAAAATTTGTATGGATTTAAATATACATTATTACATTTTATGTGGGAAATATAATATTCATTTGTATGAATGCAAAGAACTGTGAAAATTTTTCGCAGAAAAATCTTGGAATATCTGTTTAATTTTATTTACACTTTAATTTAAAATCCTTTTTTGTTTTATTGAAATATTAATAAAAGGCTTATACAAAGTTTCTGCCGCATTGTAATTGCTAATAATTAGTTAATGAAGATTCAATTAACCTTCTAAGAAATGATAAAATATACATGCACTTTGTAAATACATATAATTTTCTATATTTGTCTATTAATTGTTTTTATTTAGCTGATATATGATTAATTTATTGTTAACCATGCACAATCCACTGCAGTCTTCGGAAGCTTAATTACTTTTCCTGTGGCCCACGTCCAAAATGTGATAAAAAGTTTTTTGTTGTTGTTCGTATGAGACTTTTAATTGAAGACATTTGTTACTGAAATATCTGTTAGAAACTTTTTCTAATGTTTTAATTTTTTCATTTTCAGGGCTATAATTTTAGCAGCTGCCCCTGGAGAGAAACTTCCTTCCTTTCCTGAACCTCAACATGTCTTTTCACCTCGTGCTACACAACTAACTGTTGTTGTAGATGATAAAAAAGTAAGAGCCTTTCAAGCAATATTTTATAAGGTGAAGTATTAGGTAGTAAATCAAGGATTCAAATTATTGGCATAGGGTAATGAATTAAATTCATTTATTTTAATCAAATCTTATCCTTTGAGTTAAATGATTTTAATCTGTAGTTTCTAATATGTTATCCATCCAAATAGGGTTTTTCCAGGAAAAAAAAAGGATCCATTTTGGCCCGTTTTGAATTTTTGATTATAATTTTTCATTTTAACTTTATTCTTAATTCAATTGATTAATTTAATTTGAATTGCATAGATAATGTTTACTAGGCACCAGGTGTCCAAGACTGACAATGTTCAAAATCAAGAAAAAAAAAATATGGTAGGAGATGTAATTGTATGATTTGCTGCTGAGTTCTGCTGAGGAAACCAAATAATTTCTTCTTACAAAGTTGTAAATTAATTCATAAAATTGGCAATAGATGGCACTTTTAATTGAAATAAAAATATTAAACAAGGTTTTCAAAATGACAGCAGCAACATAGTGCTGTGTAAAAGCAAAATTAACAGATGCCATTGTAAATACTCAAGACTGTTCTAAAACTTTGCTTTTCTAGTGTTTGCAATCAGCAGTGTTCTCATTTAACAAACTTTTCAAATAATTTTAAAATATAGTCGGAAGCAATTTTATAGGTTTCCCAAGCAAAAGATGGCAAACAAAACATTTTTATCATATTTCATTTTACTTTAACAGATTTTTAACATGTGAGTTTTGGTATACCAGCTGCAATGTTATATTTTACAACCTTATTCTTAAATATGTTTGCAGTCTTATTATCAAATGTTAAGTTTACAACCTTATTATTAAATGTAAAGTTTACAACCTTGTTTTATATATTTTCATTGTAGTATAGACCTAATATAAAGTGGACATCATCCGCGCCTTATCGCACAGTTACAGTTGGGGATTCAATGTCTGATTTGCCATCTATAAAAAATGGAGCCAAGGCTGAAGAAATTTCGTACTCGGGTGATCCAGTCACGCATTTTCAAAAAAAGGTAATTTTTTACAAGATTTTGCTGCTCATTTTCATTTATTTTATTAAATCTGCTGTTTATATCTATATATATAGTGCAATAACTCCTATAGTAATGCTTATAGATAATTATGTGCAAAAAGAATAAATATGGATATAAATCAATACAAAGGTTTTCTAACGTTTTTAAAATGTAAATATTTAAATATATTTCAATCTTTTTTTTTAAAAGTTTTTTTGTTGTAAAGTTTGCAAACTGTTTTTGTTTTTCTATTTTAAAGCATCGTTTTCCAACTTATTATTTAAGTTTTTAGCAGCATTTCTTGTAAATTGATGCGTCACCTCTTCTTCAAAATATTGAATCGTTTCAATAGTTCAAGTTTGCCCTTTGATACAGATGGGACACTGATATCTTTTTTATTATTTTTTTCTGGCACTCTGATTACAGACAAAAATATATTTTGGAATGTTTTTAATTATTAAAAACAGTCTAATAGTTCCTAAAATTTTTTTTTAGATTATCTGAATTATATTTATGCAAAAATATAATATCCAAGAAAAGTAGTCTGGAATTTTTTTTTTCCATTCATATTAAAAAAATTATCAATAATTGATTTTGTGAGTTAAAGAAATTTTAATTGTGAACTTAGATATATAATTGCAAATAGGCACAAAATTAAAATGTTAAATATAATTTTTTTTCCACTTATTTTTACCTAAACTAATGCAAAATAATGTAAAGTATGTAAAATTTGTTTAAAAAACTTTTTGTGTCAAAGGAAAGGCCTTGCCTTTTGGGAGCTAGCCGACATGAATTTAAACTTCTTTTTTTAATTATCTGAGTGACACTTTACTTAGAAACTCACTGCTTTAGATAAAAAATTAATTGATATAATTAAGGAAACAGAACTGCATGGAGTGAGCTCTATTTTACCGATTTTGATTTACAATAACGGTAAAAAATGCTACTTCTCACTGTATCTTTAGCTATAATCCTCAAATTTTTCTTTTCAGAATTTATAGTTGCAGCATAATTAATGGAGGTTCTCAAACCATTCAATTCTTATTTCTTTTATGTATTATACATTTAGGTGCAATATTTAAACTAGAGTTAATCGAAAGACTTTTATAAATTTCTTTTCATACCTTTTGTCAGTACCATCAATGCTTATTATTCATAAAAAGACAGACAGCAGACAATCCATTTGCTGATAAAATGGAGTAAACTAATTGATGAATCGTGCCACCTAGCTTGAAATTCAAATTTCTAATTTTTAAATTAATTTGTAATAATTTTTATACTGTGATTTATATGCTAATATTACATTTATTCAGCTAAGAGGTCAGACTTATCAACCAGTATTGAGGGACCACATTTGTAAAGAAATGAATCCTCTTGTTGAAGCAAGAATGAGGCATATTCCAACGGTTCCTGGTGCTGATTGGAGAGATCTTCCAAACATAAGTGTAAGGCTTAGTGATGGGAGTAACACTAAAATTCTGTAAGTCACTTTTAAACTAAATATAAATTATACAGGGAGTGAAAATAGTTTGGGAACTGACAAATCTCTCACGAAATAATTGTGAAATTAGTCACATTCAGTATTTTTAAAAGCTATCCTATCTGAAATATGAACCCCTATTTTTTATTGCAGATTTGAATTCTCCAGAAAAAAGTAACCATATGTAAGTTGTTGGTGTATGCATTTTGCTTCACCGATATAGCTGTAACCGAGAAAATTAAAAAAGGTACTAACTGTTTAAAATGGTGGTAACTCGAGACCCATGAGATTGAAAATAAAAATAAATAAAACTAAAAATATTGAAAATAAATTTAAATAAATAAAAAAATATTTCAGTATTTTTTAAAAAATTTTATGTTTATCTTTTGACTCTGATGGGTCTCAAGATTCTCCATTTTAAATAGCTTGTACCGGTTACAGTATCTGTACATTTCTCAAGATATTTGACTATTTTCAAACTTTTTTAAACCTGTATTTTAAATCATACATTTTTAATGATTTCTTTATTCATTTATCAGAGTGGGAAAGCAAAATGCATAAACCTGCAATTAAAATAGGGTTACTTTTTTAAGAGAATTCGAATCTGCAATAAAAAGTAGGGGTTCATATTTAAAAGTTGCCACCCGTGTTAAAACCAGGAAGTGGGGGTGGAACATCAAGTTTGATGTCATTGGATAGCTTTTAAAAAAATTTGAATGTAAACCTTAACTTTTCAATCCGTTGTATATTTCTCGAGATATTTGACTATTTTCAAACTTTTTTTTTTAAGCCTGTATTTTAAATCATGCATTTTTAATGATTTCTTCATTCTTTTATCAGGGTGGGAAATTTTAGTTCTGAATGTACTATCAGGTGCCATAGTTGATAATGTTGACATAGTTGATAATGCTGTCACCTTAGTGGTGACCCAGACATGATATGAACTTGCTAACGTCAATGAATGGTCAGCATTAAACTGTTCATTTGCCCACGAAATAGCGCTCAAAAATCCTATCAAGTAAATACAATTTCCCGGACAAAAAGGAAAGAAAAAAATATATAATGAGCTATAAATAAATAATATGAACAACTAGTGGTATTTGTTTATCGAATTCTATCACAGATAAAATTCTGGAAGATGAGAATGTGGCGTAACTACCACTATAATTATTAAATGCAAATTCACTAGTGTATAATGCATATTAACTTTATTCCATCTTGATAAACCTTTTGATAGATGAATTTTGACATAGTCGATAATGAAATCCCCTTACTTTATTCATTCTTTATAATTCTAACTTGTAGTTCAATCTATTTAATAAGTCTTTTTTATAATTCTAATCAATTCTATTCATGAAATGAAATTCAAAATGAATCTCCTTGCAGAAACTATACGCATCAAGATATTAAGAATGGAAAATCTTCTACTGGTGCTCTTCGAGGTGTCTGTGCATGTGCCAGTGGTAAAGCATGCGACCCAATGGATCGACAGTTTGGAACACTGATTCCGTGGTGCTTACCACATACTGGTAATCGACATAATAATTGGAGTGGTCTGTATGGTCGTTTAGAATGGGATGGATTTTTTTCAACAACCATAACAAATCCTGAGCCAATGGGAAAACAGGTAAGTTTTTATTTATTTATTCTTAATGTATGTCCTTCCATTGTTTTCTAGTAAAAACATATTTAATACACAACAAATTGTTAACATACTTTTTTTCTTTTTTTTTTTTACTTTAATAATGTGATTTTTAAAGATGGTTACTCTTAAACTATATATATATTATATTTGTATTATAAAATTTTTTTTTTTGAAAAATATTCGAATTGATTTATTCCATTTATTTTTCAAATGTTTAATTATTTGTGTTTCGGTTCATTGCTATACTTCTTTTTTCTACACTTTTTGTTAATATTTAAAAAAGAGTTTTTTTAAAATAAAAATTTTCACTATACACTCAGGATTTAAAATAAATATTATTTGCAAGCTTCAATGCTATTCGAACATTTCTTAAAATAAAATTTTTGATTTCTTAATATCTACATATCTGCCAACTTTTAATCCTTTCGCGGATGATTTTCACCAGTGTTAGTAAAATGGAATTTAAATTACAATTTTAGGCAGAAACATTTGCTGTATTTTAAAAAAGCTTATGCAGACTACCATATTAATATTTTTTAAAAATAATGGTGATCAAAAAGATTATAAATTAAGTTTATAAATGCAAGGAATGTATAGAAAGTATACTCCTTACTGCCACTTTAAATATAGAAATACAATTTTACACTAAATGCGTAAAAGTTGGAAGGTATGTATCTATATTTATTTACTTTGAAGGAATTTTATTTTATTACCTCAGTTAAAAAATCAGAAGCTCAATTTTTTTTGCTTCTATTTTAGGGACGAGTTTTGCATCCAAATGAAAACAGAGTTGTAAGTGTTCGTGAGTGTGCCAGATCCCAAGGCTTCCCAGATTCTTACAGGTTCTTCGGTACAATATTGGACAGACATAGACAGGTATGGATATTTCTTGATTCTATTTATTGAAAAAAGTAGTTTTAATGGCTATTAGAGTTTTTTGGTTGAAAATGAGCTGATTTGCGACCCAAATTTTCATTCAAGTTGATTGTAGTGCTCTGCAATTCCAGTATTAAAAATTAAATTTTAAAGGAAAAATTACATCTACTTATGATTTTTTAATTTGCTTTTGTTTTTGCATAATTTTCAGTTTAGATAAAACAAAGCTGGATAGTTTGAACATACTTTAGACAGAGTTGTTTTATAACCTCCTACTTATAATTGTCTTCCTTGATCAATCATGTCGTAGAATAAATATAATTTTAATAATTTTGAGGTATATATTAGATTTTGGTAGTACTGTTGCATAGTAGTACTTTGAATTTTCATATGGGTATTTATTCGAAGTGTTAAGAGCAATGTATGCAAGTATTTTTAATGAATCGTTTTAGTATATAAACGATGTACTAAAATATTTAGCATATATTTTAGTTTATCGTTTTATAATAGTTCAGTATATATCGTTTTTAGTAAGTAAATTTGTGTATTTAATTTTAGATTGGAAATGCTGTACCGCCTCCTTTAGCTGCTGCAATTGGTCTTGAAATCAAGAAATGCCTCGCGTACAACGAATCAATAAAACAATCATCAGACTGTGAATAGATTATACTCATTTACTGTGATCATGCTTAATGTATTTTAATTATCAAATGTTTTAATTATCTTGACGTATCTTAATATTTTATCACCGCCCTATATTTAATGAATTTAGGGATAAGAAATATTCGATTTTACATGTTCCTGTATCATTTCAATATATCATGTGGCATTCGACGGGATTACGTTTTTTAAATGCCTGAAAAAATATTTTATTGTTTAAATTTATATGTATATTTTTAATAGCATTTGTAAATTTTCACTTTTATTTCATAGAATTTAAAAAAATAAAGTTTTTCAACAAATTTTTGCATTTTTTTATATATCTTTCATTACAGTGGCCATTACACAAATGCTCATTTGCTGTTCCACAGATGTTATTTTAACACTGATTAGAAAGACCAAACTGAACCATTTATTCCAATATAGTAAATAGAGCCACAGTGGCTCAGGTGATGGAATGTTCGCCTCCCGACGAGGTGTCCCAGGTTCGAAACCCAATGGTGGCTGGTTGATACTAATTTTGCTCCTCACTCACACAAACCACTGTGTTGAGGTGAAGTATCCCCATGGGTTAGAATCCCCTTGCTGTAGGGATAACTGGGGGAGGTTTTGCGGTTTTCCTCTCCAGGTAATGCAAATGCGGGTTAGTTCCATCAAAAAGTCCTCCATGAAAGATAATTTGTCCCAATGTTTGATTTAAGAGTTCCCATGTTTTCTGGCTTGGGTTTAAAACTACTAGACAACAGAGTTAAATATTAATAGTCCACTCAGTACTGGGTCGGCTGTTCAATGCCGGTTATGAATAAATAAAAAAATGTAGTGAAGACCAAAATTTTTTTTAATTCTAAGAAAATCAAACCAACAACAGATAATGAATATTTCTGAATTTTCAAAGTGCATTTTTTCATTGACAATGAATCAGTGGATAACAAAAGACTGGCGTAAATGAATCAAACAGCTCTTTCTTAGTTACTGCTCGATAGAAGTAAAAACAATTTTCTATAAATGAAGAAAGAGTGACAGGACTATCTATACTTATCCCAGTAATAATCTATGGTAATGAAATATTGCCTGCTTTTCTTCATTGAAAATCAGAAGTGTATTGTATTCTTGTGTGGATGATAACAGCTTGATCCATCGTTCCTACATTTATACTCTGGTATGCATTGTCTTGCTTTACCAGCTCTGTCACAAAAACTATTAATTGGATGTTAATGATACCCATTAAGATAACTTCTGTAACTAAAAGTTGTAGGTGTCGTTTATTTAAGTCGCACTAGAGCAGCACAATGGGCTATTGGTGATGGTCTGGGACATGCCATTATGATTTCGATCCTCGGCAGAGATGGCATCGCTGCTTCTGCAGCAGACGACCTATATGCGAAGTCGAGCACTTTATGGTAGAACAGTTCAACAAGGATAAATACCACACACCCTTGGTCCTTTCGTAAACTGATCCAAGTGGTCACCCGTCCGCACACTGACGGCAACCAGTGATGCTTAACTTCGGTGTTCTATTGGTAACCATGCCATATCGATCAGTCCACTGCAGGACTCTGTAACTGAAAGATTTACAAAAAATTTTATAGAAATTTGAAAAAAAAAGTTTGAAGTAATTTTGTTTAGAGAAGAAAAACGGTAACTTCTGATGCTATAGAAAATGAAGATTTATAATAGTTAGGGTGGAAAGATCCTCAACATCACGTTAGATTTTTGTACGTCGGTTGATGAAAATGTTGAAACTTCTGTGATTTCAGCTGAAAGAAATGTTGCAGAAACCAAAAAAGTGCAAAATTTTACTCTAGAGTTGGATCACAACCAGTCTCAACATTCACAGGAGTCCTCAAAGCTTTGAAACTACAGTCAAACCCCGCTATAGTGAACCTTCAAGGAACCGAAATTTCAGTTCACTATAACCGGGTGTTCACTATATCCGTAACGCAGGCAATTTAACTAATGGTTCCCAAACTCCTCCCTTTTATTACACACCATTCAAATAAATGACTGAAAAATATTATGTAGTAGCAAAAAATGTGTTCTTTTTCATTACTCTTCGTCTTGCGTACAAAAAAAATTATTAATCATTAGCTGATGAGCAATCCTCAACATCAGTTATAGAAACACTTCCCGACTCTCAGATAATTTTTCCTGAATTTCTGTTATTCCGTTTTTTAAACCTGTCTAACCAGCCATTCGAGCACATGAAAGTAGTCTCATAAAATCACTTAGCAAATTTATCCATATTTGTCCAGATTGCGGCTTCTTCGAATGGTGAATCACTTCAGTAATGCTTCTTCAATATCCTTGTGATCTGCTTTTCTTAACTTTTTTCTGCCATCTAAATTTTTTCATGAGCAGAAATTATTAGTTGCCTATTTTTCCATATGTTACAAACTTCAGATTTGGATAGTTTATATTCCCTGAAAATATTAAATAAAAAAAAAAATGAAGAAAGAAATCAGTCGAAGACAAAAAAAAGTTCATTATATCCAACTTCCTCACTTTTTTGGTTCACTATATCCACAAAAAATAACATGCGTGTATAGCAAGACACGGGACCGAACATATGGTTCATTATAGCAGGGTTTGACAGTATTAGTAACTTCACACTAATTTACAAAATGAGAATAGCAATCAGAAATAAATGATGAAAGTATATTGAATGAGAGGGAAAAAGTGTTCAAACTAAAATTTCTATGTATTTTAAATAAATGTGTTCATCAATGTGATTGTTCATCTTTCTTATACATAGTAAATATTTTAAATTTATTTTGTTTTCATACATTTTCAAGTAATTATTTGATATTTTATGTTAACTCGCATTCGTTGTTTTCCTTTATCGTTCACAATGAATGGTACCATAAGAAACGATCGAGCGAGATTCTAATATATAACTTTTGTAAATTTCTTTACAAAATGTTCGATATATTTATTATTCTTATTTTTCTTTTTTGGAAAGTGTTATTAAGTTTATTGGAGTTAAAGCACCTGATATTAACATTCTTATTGATTATTTTTTTTTTTTTTTTGCTTAAAATTTTAGTTTTATTCTCTTTCTTTTTAAAAAAAATGGCTGTTTGTAACCTAATATGCTTGGAATTAAGAACAGAAATTAAAAATTTTAAAGGCTGTGAATGGTAGAAATTTATTTTTGTGCAAATAAATTATTTGTAAATATTTGCTAGATAATGACCTCACATTATAATGTCCATTTTGCTTTAGACCACTGAACGGTTATATGAAACATTGTTTTATGAATACTGTTTCTAATTTTCAAAGTTTGTATGATTATTAAAAGTACTTCGAACACAGCTGGCCTTTGGGGTGCTATTCTCATCCCTCCTGGACATTTTCAGATGATCAAAAATTTCATTTCTTTATTCAATTTCTAAAAGCTATCCATCTACTGTAAAATACATTCACTTCGCGTTCACATTATTGATAAACGATAAACAGCAAAAAGAGATCCAAAAATGCCCGTCAGTATCATCATTATCTCAACTTTTTTCGCTTAAAAAATTTGACTAATACTCAGCGCTGTGAAATTTATTTCACTTTCTGAGTGTTCTCTAGCAGTTATTTATGTAAGTAGTAATTTTTTTATTATTTTCTTTCAGCATTTCTGCAAGTTGATATCATTTTTTTTAAAATTTTATTTAGCCACTTAAGTTTCTTTCTAGCTTTTAGTTTATACTTTACATAATTACATTTGATACTTTTAACAGGATTTTCTTAAGGTCAGGGTACCTGGAATTGTCAAGTAATTTGATGCTGGAAAAGAAAACAAAATTCACTAATTTATAATACAACTAAATATTTAAAAAAATTGATTTGTAAACAGCCCCTCTGTTTTCATAAAACTTTATTTAATTGAGGTTTTTTTATTTTTTTTTTTTATTGAGTTTTAAAAATTCTGAAATAACAAATTGGTAAAAATAGATAAGATACCATGGAACAGTGCATTTACAAGGAATTTTATGAATTTTGATACTTTATCATAAGTAATATATAAGATGGCTGTAAGACTGGTGACTCTTTTAATAATCTTCATCACATTGAGTCTTAAATTTTTCAGTTCTTGTGCATGATACTGCTTCTTTATGTAATTTATATTCTTCTGTATTATACAATTTTCATGTTTACTGTAAATTTTTGCTTAGTGAAATTGAAATGTAATATTTAAAATTTTTTTTCTTCTTCAAAATGCAAATCTTATTGATTAGAAAATATATTTGTAATAAAATATTATTTCGAAGATATTGTTTAGAATGTTTTTTTTTTTGCACTTTCAAGGTGGCAAATGGTAAAAGAAAGACAAGTGATTCAGATAGGGACAAGTGACCATGATTTATATACATGAGTATTATAAAATATTCAAGTTTACTTTTTAACTTTTGGTGAGTGAAATTTTGTTTCTCACAAAATATAATAATTATCATATTTTCTTTTAAAATGCAAATTTCATTGCTTATAAATAAAAAAATATTTTTTTGGTGAAATAGTGAGGGGAAGATATAGCAGGGTGCATAACCAAATTATTCAACAAAAATAAGCAGTTTTTAAGCACTTTGAAAAAATATCAGGCAGGATTGGAAAGTTTTTGATAATTAAGTATTTTATCTTGTTTCAACCGTCATGTAAAAAAAAAAGGAAAAAAATTCTTTTGGCATTGTTTTTGACAATTGTCAAAAATCATGAAATTTTGAATCATGTAAAACGAATAGCATTTTCATACGCTACGAACTGACAATACGCCTAAATAGATTGGGGTTGAATTAATTGTGAAAACGCTGAATAGAACAATGTGAAACACTGCACACACAATGTGCACACTTTTGCATAATTTGAAGCGAAAATCAACATAGTAAGGGAAAAATCTCATTTTGAAAAAGGGAAAATTAAGCACTTTTTAGAAACACCCAATGAAAAAAGCACCTTTAAGGGCTTTTAAAAAATGAAAAAGAACCTTTAAGCACTTTTTAAAAACGCTACGCACCCTGTATAGCTTGGTATTTTGTTAACATTTTCCTGGTGCTAAATGGTAAAAGAAAGAAAAGTGATCTAGATTGTGACAAATTACCATCTAACAAATGATTCTCAACACGACTCTGAAGTGGAAGAAGTTATACTCGAATCACATGAATACCATGTCATGTTACCCCCCAAGAGTAAAAAGAAACAAGTCAAGTAAGTCTTTTTCTATTTTTCATTCATCATATAGTGGTATTCCTCAAGTAATGAAATGTCAGTCTTACTCATTTATCAAAGTTTGCAATTTGACTAGTAAATATGAAATTTTTTGGAATTAAAATAAAACTAACAATCCGGAACTTGAAGTTTCGTTTATCGACATTATTTCGAAATAGTAAGACAGTAATAAATAATGTTTGGAGTGGAGTGTAACACTAATAACAGTTTAACAGGTTTTTCAGTTGTTCTAGTGTATTTGATACAAAATCTTGTATTGATATTTCTGCCTTTTGTGTGTTCATAACATCCCATTTCCCCCTGAGGTACAAATGTGAATTTAAAATATTTGATTTGAAACATCGTAAGATTTGGATTATAGTAATGCAAGCAAAAAATATTCAATAGTTCAAACTTTAGGACTGTATACTAAATATATACATGGTTCAGACATATAATAAAGCAGGAATCAATGTTAGAGAATTCAGTTATTTAATTAAAAAAAACTCAATTAACATTTTTACATTATCAAATATTTGTGGTGATGAATTCAGAAATCATACACTTATTTACTATTTTCAGCAAATGTGGTAACTAGGGGGACGTTTTGTAGTTTCACAATTATTGATTTCTCTCTTATCTGATTTTAAAAATGGTCAATTCTAATCAATAATACAGTAATTATAAGCAAGAATTTTTAAATAGGTGAATTGTGAGACTTTTACACAAAAATGTTAAGAAACATATTCACTGTATTTTCATTTCAAGATTATTAAAACCTTAAGTTATTTGCTTAAGGAAGTCCTTAATTCAATTGTAAATTTTAAGTGAGTAATGGCATCAGTTAATATTAACTAAATAATTTATACTGGTTATTTTTTTTAATGCAACAGTACCTACAATAAAAAAAGTTATAAATTTAAAAATTAAAATTTTTTTTATTTAATAAAATTTTTTATTGATCTCAAACTATTATGAATTGTTCAGAGCTCCCATTAATAAAATTATACTGGAAACTATTCTAAAACAAAGTAATTCAGAAATCAAAAATTTTATATTTTGCTATAAAATTTGTCTATTTTAGTTTTTTTTTTGTTGTTAGTTGCTTGTTCTTGTTTTAAAAGTAGTCTGGTATATGCACCCATTCTAAAAAATGACCTAATTTTTTTGAAAAATGTTGTAGTGTGGACCAAATAACAATATCAGGACAAGGCCTGGAATATTTATACCTTATGCAGAATAGAAACAGGCAGTCAGGCGAAATAAAGATGATTTTATTTATGTATCTTTTTACATAGATCACTACACTTAACATTCACAGTTGTGCTTGAAAAATACTCAATGGAATTTGCAAACAAAAAAGTACAAAATTATTGCCACTTAAATAATTAACGAAGTGCAATGATAAAAAAACAATTTTGAACATTTATTTAAGCTTCCCTAATAAAAGAAAATTATTACTAAAAAACAAAATTAAAAGTCATTAATAAATTTTAAAAAATTTGACATTATAACTACTATACTTTAATAATATGAAATATAAGTCATTTAGATTAATGAAACACAGACATTTTATCTAAAACACATATTTACATTTTAAATACAAGAATTAATACTTAATCACATGACTAACATAACATCAATTTATAAAATGTATAGAGTAATTCTTAAATACTCATAGTTCTGAATATTTGAGAGCTTTTCAAAACTGTTAATTAAACAGAAAAAGTCTAGTTCAAAAACCAGGAAGCATCATTATTGGTTATACTAATTTGAATATCACAAAGTTCATACATCAGTACAAGCACAATTATAAATCCTACTATACAAGAGGAAATTACAGTGAAATGAAATCTCAAATAAAATCTCAAAAATATGTACACTTTATCACCTTCAATAGCATTCTATGCTTTGATATAAAAAATAAAATCTTTTGATACAATTTATATACAGGCATGTAGATTAATTATAACTGTCAATTTTTTAAAAATTTATTTTATAACACTTTGCATTCCTTCGGAGCAACATCACAGGCCACTACCTGAATTTAAATTTTTTTATACCTTATTATTTAATAATCACTTTGTTCTGCGTTTTAAAGCATTTAGTGCCAGAGTTGTTCTAGATTCGTTTCATATAAATTATTATACTTGTATCACATTACCGGAGGAACTGTAGTTCCACTGTTCCAATTAAGGAGAAACTTACCTTACTTACTTTATAAAATACTTTTAAAAGAGCAAGTTCTACGATTCTTATGTTTTCGATTCTTAATTTATGATGTCTATGATTCTTAATTTAGTCAGGTCTTGGAGTTAAGAGTAAATTTTTATTTTTCAAAACATATTAGTAAGTGTGAATTACAGTAAAGAACAACTTATTAGAGGAATTATATATATATACATACTGATGCCCTTGATACAATTAAAATATATATACATTGGATACTATTGTTTAGAATTTCCTGCTAAAAAATATCTTGTGATAAAAATAGAAGAAAAATAATTTTTTTGATAAATATCTTAGCTTTTCAAACTTTAATATTTAATTTCTTTTTGTTCTTTTTCAAAACAATTTTTTGATTTTTAGTTTTTGGACTCAAAAATACACAAATATAATTCTAAAATGCAGTCAAAATATATTCCACTGACGTAAAATCTGTCCACTGACGTAAAATCTGTGTACTATTCATAAAAAAATAACTAAAAACAATAACTTAACTAAAAACATATATTGTCAGTGAAAGATACTGTAAGTAAAAAAGATATCACAAAAGGAAATGTTGGCATTTAACATTAAAGTAATGCAAGAATAATTTAAAATATCATTACATCAATTTTACAAAAAGCTCTGTTTGTTCTTAGGCGTAGGATACTTGGAGTTCTTCTACCCCAAACTTTCCGTGCTTTGCTCTGTAACGGGCAATATCCTTGCGAGTAACTATACCGACAACCTTAAATGTAGAATACTAGATTAGTAATCATAATTAAATTGACGGAAAAATTTGAAACAATATAAAAGCACTTTAAACCAGAGATGGCAAGTTTGTTCCACAGTGGAAAAAACCACCCTATAAGAAATAGGTTTCTTTTGGATAAAATGCCTACTCTGTTTAATGTTACTGTGGGCATACCCAATGGGATACCTGCAAGTGACATAGTGTTGGGTATCTAGATCCTGATTGGTAGTTAAAACGTGGCATTTGTTTACGATAGCAACTGTTCTTTCCATTCTATTCCGAGTAAGCTAGACCCGTCAAGTATCAATTCAATGACACTTTCTAAATTCTTTCACTATATATTTAGATAGAGACTTAACACAAAGACAGGCACGATGGAACATAAACTAATTATGTATCGCAGTTGCCAATTACACAAAGCAAAAATTTATCACTGTTACAATAAGATACAGAAACAAATAATACATCTAAGTTAAATAAAAGAAGTAGATGAGAAAATTTCAACTAATTCTGACTATAATGCAACTATTTGCAATTATTTTTGGCATGAGGCGAAAATTATCATATAATTGCCAAAAATTATCATATATTGAAAATTATCATATTATATAAAAATTATCATATATGACAATTAAGTCATTAACAAAATTTTAGTCATATTTTTGATGAATTTTTGTTCTTATTTAGGCAACTATTTTCCTAGTTTTTGGCTACTATTTTCATGCTTTAGGCTATTGAAAGCAACACAGGTCTTGATACCGACTTATGTTTTCAGATCTGGTTAGATGTATGTGTTTTTCGTAATTGCAAAAAGATTGGAAATAAAGGGTTTAATAAAGAGAATCTCAAAAATGAAAACTCATCATCATTGTATCTGAAATCGTTTAAATTAATTATTCTAATTCAAATTAACTATTCAATTCTATTTTAAAAGAATGTTGTTAATACTTTGAAATATTGAATTAATATTTCAGATGTATGATATATTAATATTTCCAAGTAGTCAGATTACAACAAAAACTAATATCTATGATGAGATCAAAACTTTGTGGGTAAGCGCTAATTTGAAATTGACAGTTAAAAAGTACTCCCCCAACTCATAGTTGAGAAAACACGTATGAATTTTTTCATTGATGAAGAAAAATTACAGAATGTGTGTGTGATGCCACAATTGGCATTACATATTTAATTCCTATCTTTTAAATAATTTTCATTACTTAAACTTATTTTTATTAATGGAATTAGATTTAAAATAAATCAAAGACTTAATCTTTTGAAACCAACATAAAATATTTATTCTTTTCTTATACATCATTGTAACGGATACTTTTTATTTCATTCTAGGCAGACTTATTAATTCACTGTCGCCTCTAATCGAAAACAAAAATCTATTTATAACTTTTTATTCTAATTTCTAACCGAAAATATGTTTCAGTAGATGGTTGTAATAATTCTCATAAATTTGTTGGCGACTCGTGATCGCCAAGGTGTTCTTTTAAACCCAATATTGATATGCTGGTTGGCTTTGTTTTGGCTATGGTATATTATGATAAATTGCCAATTTTGGATCTCCTACCCATACTTTCTATGTCAGTTACGAATAATTATATTCACTTTTAATTTCAAAATTTGTGGAGGCTGGGAGCCCTTTGGGGCCTCCCCAGTCTCAATTTCTAACCGTCAGAAATGATATTCTGGCTTTATGATCTCTCAATGGAGAGTATTCTGATTTCATCCCTTTGAGGGATTTCATATTTCTGTTTTGGATGCAGAAATGGCCATTATCTGTCACCATTTATGCTTTATAAAATAAATTCATTTTGACGAGTTATATATTGTTTCCTAGAGACTTGTTTAATTCATTCATTATTGCCCAAAATGAACAATCATGAATTCCACCATACGAGTATTGGCGGCTACTGATGGAGAAACAAACCTCCGTCATAGTGTGACCTGCCAAAAGAGATGTTTTTTCAACGGGCAACCCTTTTGCTTCGATAGTGACGTAATGTTACACTTGCAGGGCCCGACTTAGCCTAATTGGGGCTCGGGGCAAAAACTTCTTTTCTCCCTCTGCTTCACTACTTCAGTATTAAAGAACCGAACTTTATGAAAGTATTTAAATTTTTCACCTCATTATAGATAGATAACAAGAAAATTGACTAGAACCTATAATAGCTATTATGTGCTCCCTACACCTTCAATCATCAGACGAAATATCGTTCCGTCCATTTTTTTATTTTATTTTCGGACAATTTTATGTTAATAATGCGACGGCAGTTTCCGAAATGCATTTTTCTGATTGTTAACTTTGTGATCTGGAATGCGAAAAATTCATATCCTTGCTGACATTAGGGCGGAATTCAGCTAAATTTCCGCAATTACGATAGCTCAATTAAGTCAATCAGAAGTCCATATTTTTGTAAACCTATCGCATTTTGTGATATGTAAAAATACAGGTTTTTGATTGGTCCAATTTTCACCCTAGGAAGCCATGGATTTACGAAATATAGACTGCTTGGGTTCAAATGATGGATTAGTGAAGAAGTTAACATAAAGCTGACGGATTTTACACTGTACTGATATTGTTTTTAAAAAAAGTTCAATGAAGAAGGAAATGTAAAATAAACTTTCTGTACGATTTGGGGGGCTCTGGGCAACTGCCCCGCGTGCCTCTGTCTTAGCTTAGTCAGGCTCTGTAACACTTGCATTAGGAAAGCAGTCACTATCAGATAGCAATGTAATGAGTTCGAAGAAATCAAATTGAAAAAGCATATTTCAGTTGCATAAGGGTGTAGCACCCCAATGCAACTGGAAAGACTAAAGATTAAAAAAATTCTTAGATTAAAAATTATTCAAATTTTTTTTTCGAGGGGGAAGGACAGTATAATATTCTATAAAAATATAATGAATATCACAAAATTCTTTTTATTATAGACATTATTCCAAATGTTTGTTTAGTCTTAAAGTACTAATCTGTCATCATATTAACCTAATTAGATGTAAGGTGTTAACAACAAACTGAACACAGTTTAGTATAAGCTTGAAATGTATTCTTATAACATAACATAAATGAAAGCAACAAAAAAAGAAAAAAGAAAACTTACAGAATTTTTCTCATCGGTAACAGGAAGGTGCCTCAATCCAAGAGCTCTAAACAATTTAAATATCCTCGGCAAGGATGCTTTCTAAAAAATTATAGAGCGAAAAAAAGTAAGCAATTGAAGGGATAAAAAAGTAAGAAATGCTCGAAAATTAAAAAAAAATTAACTTACGTGCGAAATGGTGTAAGCAGATGAATTCATAAAGGGTGATAGGTCAATAGTGAAATTTCGTTCACAAGGTGAAATATGAATTTGCTAAAATTGAAAAAAAAAATTTTTTTGAATAAATTTCAAACAAATTATTTCAGTACATAAATGCAAAAATATTAAAATTTACCTGTATTGTGGGATGGCGAGGATATGAATCTCTGAAATCTTTCAGCGTCAATTTTTCAATATGATTAGTTTCCTCAAAAACCTGTAGAAATAAATAAAAATTCAAATTCTTAATGAATATTTAAAAATTTACAGCTAATTGTGCATGTAACATAATATATATATATTATGTAATAATGTGTAATATAGCAAATACAAATATTTCACAAATTGAAAAGCAAAATCAACGTCACAATCTTCACATTAATTCTGAGTTTGTATTCATTCCTTTTTAAATTAAGTAATTTTTTTGCATTGTAGTGTTATAATATGTTTAGTATTTTAATATAGTCCTATTACATCTGTTTTGCACAGTAAAAAAATGGCTAAAATAAATAGATTCTACTCAAATTTTAACAAAATATCAATCTGTTAGAAATCATAAAACTTAGTAACCTATGCTAAAATTAGCTGTTAACTCCCTCTAGCAAATGAATATCTTTGACTATATCAGGGGTGATTGTGAGCCCAACTCAAAAATCCTGAAAATTTCTTGAGTAAAATCATTAATGACGAATTTCAAAATATAAATTAAAATCATATCTCTTTATAAATTTAAATCATTGATATTTTCAAAACATGAAATTCTAAATAAATTATGTGCAGCATAATTTAAATGAATAATTATGTAGAAGTTTACTTTTATCTCTAATCACATTTATTATTCTACCAGAAAAAATACTTACAAATGAAAGAGATGCCAAATATAAATTCTAGTTCTAATATTTTTAAGTAAAATATACAAGAATTTTTATACATAAATGTGATCGGTGATTTCTTGAAAATTCTGGACCTTGGATTTCTGGAAACTTCTAGATCACGGTTAGCGAAAAATCCAGAATTTTTCAGGAGCACAATCATCTCTGCTATATTATTAGCATATGCGTCTCACAGGATGTCTCTAATTTATTGATACAGCCCCCCCCCTAACTTAGGTTAGTTTAAATATGAAACACTCTAAATTTCCTACAGAAAAGCAATGTACATTTTTGTGAGCATTTCGATTACCTGCATAAAATTCTATGCAACAAGCAAATATTTTGATAAATTTTTTTATGACTTTATTTGTACTCTCAATTATAAAATATTTTTCTTCAAAAGAATGTCTATTGAAATGCTAAAAAAAATAACTAGGAACAATCACTAAAATATTGCATTTGTATTACCTTGTGTTGCAATAATACAATCAGCTGCCATCTTAAGATCATCCCTCGGAATGTTCCGAAAGTATGGACGTTGTCGTATGAACTCTAAATAAAAAGAAAATGTTATTAAATATTAGTTTTTTAGTTACTCAAATCCACAGAGCGCAATTAAGCAGAAGTTTTATATTAAAATAAAATATACAAGGTGTATATTTCAAATCATGCCAAGTCCATACAAAATTCTTATAAAAGACATAAAAATGTATTTTAGGAAGCACCTTACATTTACATTTAAGATTTTTATAGTTTTGAAATTTATATGAATAAAACAGAAAGCCTATTGTTTGCATGTTAAAGTAGAATGTTTTTCAGTATTTTCTTTATACTCTGTGAACTTGTAAGAATTTTGAACTACAAAACTCACAAATAAAATATATCCTTTACAGTGAAAGCTCTCGGGAGCGACCACTTTCCGTTCCACAGTAAAATAGTCATTGATGGAGGTTGGTCATTCTTAGAGGTTACCTCCACTGCAGGGCCGGATTAACCTATAGGCACACTAGGCACGTGCCTAGGGCCTACGAAAAACTTGGGAGAAAAAAATTTGTTGACAAAAATAATTTAGCTTTAAAAACAACAAGTGTATTTTGCACAAAATTATGAAGATACAAATAAAAATATAATATTTTTCGGTAATAAATTATTTTGCAGAATCTTATGATCTAATATATTACTTTTTTGCGATTTTTGGATTCAACGAAATCTTGTATTATGCTGTCGAATTCCAAACTACGCATTTTATTAAAATAGTATTAAATCATTTTTTTTCTATTAGTAAACATTTAACCTACCTTGCAAATTTATTTATAAATAATTTCAAAAGATTTACTTTTGACAATGTTAATTTCCTTCACTTAGTTATCATAGTAGTATCATGAAAACTATGAAGCTATTTGTAGTATAAATATTTCTTGTAATTAATCTCACTATCAATTTCACTGTTTTCTTTGCTGGTTTGTTGTTGTATTGTTGACGTGAAGTGTTTACATAGTTATCGATCGAACTAATCATAATGGTATTATCGATATCAACTGCAATATCGGCAGTATGTCGGTATTGCAGATAAAGTTCGATAAACAAATTTGTAAATTAAAATCCATATTAATAAAAATGTAAAAAAAATATGCAAGAAAATTTTAGCATATATTTTGAAAAGATGGAAGGAGGGGAGGGCCTACGAAAGGTATAATCCGGCTCTGCTCCACTGACATCAAAATTGTTATCGAAGGTACTTGATTTTTCGCAATCGATTTCAATTTTAGTCAGTGTCATTTTCTTGGTGCTTCTCTTGGCGACATGAGAAGACATATTGATGAATAAAATTTAGCGTCTATAAAAATTATCCAAAAATCATTAGGGGTAAAAAAAAAATTGCCAATTATGAATGACAAAGCTATTTTAAATAAATAAACAATCTTTTGTTTAAGTTTCCATTTAATTTCATTTAAAAATTAGTTAGCTTTAAAAGATGAAGAGGTTTGTTTGAGAAACTTTTTTTCTTCCTAAAATAATTTTCTTTTTCTTTCTAATTTAACTTTCAACTCTAGAAGTGAATCATTGATAGCATCATTTTTAGTGCACTCTGACTGCAATGTGAGGTTGTATCAACCAAATGAACTCTCTAAATAATAGCCTCACACAAATATTTTGAATACATTTTAATCTACTTATTTGTTTTGATAATTTTTCCTGTTTCTTTATTTGACCTTTTCCGGGTAGCTGTGAGAGGTTATGATGGTCTCTCTTAAAGGTTTTCTTCAACAAAGTATATGGAAAAAATTCTGTGCCCACCAAAAATGGTCGTAAATAGAGGCGGTCAGTACATAGAGGTGGTCTTTCTCCTTGAGGTTTCAGTGTAACATATTTTTGTTTTTACTTTATCAGATTTTTTTTTTAAAAAAGCAATGCATTTTAATAAGCAGTTGTTGATGGTATATAATAAAAATTATCCATGAATATTAGAATAATTTTACGAATTTGGGAATATACAAAGATAAACAAAATGATATTATTTAAGTTAAACATTAAGGTTGCTGAGTAAAAAATGTCATTCTAAGATTTGCAGCATTAAATGTAAATAAACAGAATTAAATTTATAAAATTCATGCAGGTAGAAATTAATGCAATTACCAAATGAATTACCTCTTAATGACTTTAACATTGTTTAAAATACTTAAAAAACTTCACAATAAAGTAGAAGATCTATTTAAAAATTTATTAAATTTTCAAAAGTTATTATATTATCAAAAGCTACACATAAAAATGTTATTGAAAAGAAAACCCAATTATTTCTGTGGCTTGTTATTGTTAAGGTTGCAAATAAAAATTACAATTCAAATTTATTTTATTGTTTTGACATTGTTATAGTTGTAAGAAACTAAATCAAACTAGTTAAATTCATATTAAAATCATATAGTTCATTCCTATATAAAAATAGAAGGCCTGGTAAAATGTAAATAGCTACTTGTATTGAAACACACACATATACAAAAAGAAAATTTGTAGAAAGAGAATAAAATAACACAGTTTGTAAATATAAATTCCTTTCAATATTACACCTTTTATATTATTTTTACTCGCATCTAATAAAGGAAAAAAAATCATATATTTATATTCAATTAGAAAAATTATTAACTTTATTTAATAAAGCAAATATTGGTACCTCGGTTATATCAACAACAGGAAAACCATTATGAGATTCTGTCTTTAACATATGCTCAATGAATCCAACTTTTTCAACTACTTTCAAGCAAACCACAGGATAGCTCATGATTTGGCTAATGAAAAACAAATATTTATTCACACATTTAAAAATCATATTTCAATACTTAAGAGGGTTTGTGCCAAAGTTTTAAATGACTTTTTCAAGGTTTTTTATGCACAGTTTTTAGTATCTCTTTTTTCACAATATTTTCTTAAATTTAATCCAACCATACTAATTTACATTGAATTTTAAATGTACAAGCTATTGGACTTTTACTAAGCTTTCACTAAAAAAGAAAATTTAAAACATAAACTAAAAATTTACATTAAAAAATATATGATTAGGTTTAACATTATCCATATCTATCATAAAGTAAATTAAAAAAATTAAAATAATGAATTGTAGACTATATATGTGAAGTTATTGACTTCTTTTTTATGACTATAACATTTACATTACATTCATTAAAGTTATGTACATTAAGGCTGCACATGAACAACTTTTTTGTTTCTCAATGAAATAAATACTTCGGAAGAAAAAATTGAAAGAAATATTATATTCCACAAGAACAAATTGAAAGATAAGGCTTTCAGCATTCTAATTCTTCATAAATCTTCACAGCGTCTGAGCCCCCATACTGTAGCATCCACCATGTAAAAGGGGGGAAATCACAAAGGATTTGTAATTACAAATTTTGTGGTGGGTTAAATTTCATTGATGGAATCAGAGTTTGTCAGCCTCAGAGCCTCCACCCTGTAGCATCCACCATGTAAAAGGGGACAACCACAAACGATTTGTAGCTTACAAATTTTGTGGTGGGGTTATGGTGGTCATTGCTGGAATCGAAGTTGCTTACTCGCAGCCTTACAAACATTGAGACAAAAATACTTTCTTTTTTTTTTACTGAATAGTACAAATGGGAACAAATTTGACGTTGTTCTTATTACATCTAAAATTATAAAAAATTTATTTGGTTGCCAGAAATCATTAAGGTAATATAATAGGTAAGTGAAAAACATTATTTTTTTGTTTGTTTTAAATTGTATCAATTCTTTTCCTCATCAATTTAAACTCCTTCAAGGCAGTAATGAAATATTTCCTTGACTTCTTTCAAAAATTAAAAAATCTTCCTGACTTTTCCAGATCCTTAGACACCCTTACAAAATGTGTGATAGTTACCTGGCACATATTGTGTACGAATATGGAGGAGGTTCCCATCCTAAGAAAGGGACACTTTGTAATTGAATGTGTATGTCATACAGCCCCTGGAAGAAAATACAATAATTTAGACAGAAAATGCAATAATGTAGACAGGAGTAATAGAAATCAGTACATTGCTAATAGCATAATTTGATAGACAAGTTACCTCATTAAATATATCTGCGACCCATTTAGAGATCATTACACAAAGCATAATGGGCAAGCCAAATGTGATGTTTCCAAGCGCCTCCATTAAAATAACAGTCAAACTAATTGTCATTCTAATTACACCACCAAGTGTGGCAGCAGCACCAACAATAGCAAACTTTGAATAACAAAGCGCCTCCTAGAAAACAAAAAACTTCATTAAAAAATTTTTTTTTCTTTCTAATACAAAATTTACAGAAAAACATTTTTTTCCAGTGTCTATAAATTTCATTTAAAATTAAATATGAATTTAAAGTTAAAGCATCACTAAGCGCCTCCATTAAAATAACGGTCAAACTATTTGTCATTCTAATTACACCACCAAGTGCGGCAGTAGCACCAACAGTAGCAAACTTTGCAAAACAATGTGTCTCCTAGAAAGAAAATAATTTCATTTTAACAATGAATTTTTTTCTAATCCACATTTCACTAAAACAAAAAATTTTTCAGTGTCCATAAATTTCATTTGAAATAAAATATAAATTTAAAATAAATAAATCAATTGATATAAATAAAACTGAATGTTTACATGTATATATGTTTTGTAAACAAATACACAATTCTAAACTGATTTCCACCAAATATAGTGTACTTCACTCAAAAACGCAGTGGTTATAACTGTTTATTTCAAGCAAGGCTGGTAAAAATCATGATTTTTTTTTAATCAAATTTATTTTTATTTAAATCAGACTTTTTGATTTAAATCAGATTTTTTTTTATTTTTATTTTACAACTAAAGCATCTGATAAAATGAATTCATAATAATCGATATTATTTAAAATCAATATTATATTTAAAATGATAATATTTCTTGCTAAATTGGTTAAAATTATTATTTAATTATTGAAAAATACTAATGAAACAAATAAAAAAATAGTTATATTTTCCCTAATCGACTTGCTAATCAATGTTAAAGATTAGGAGACTGCCAATTGGAGATTTATTGGAGAGTAAATTATACAGGTCTTGGTATACAGGAACTACATAAGTAATAAAACCACAGCATTTTAATAAACATAAAACTAGATGGACATTATGTGTGTGTGTGGGGGGGGTGAATTGTTATCGATATTGACAACCTTCGTCTATGAAAAGGTACCCCAACACAGAATCAACTTAACATGTCTTATATACTAGTGAATTGGGATTGTATTTTTGTAGTGGTAGATACACTACAGTACTTCCCTACCAGAATTATATCTGTGATAAAATTTGATGAATGGTTACCACTAGTTGATTCATTGCTGTTTTGTGAGAAGCCCAGAGAGCTGTATTAAGAGCACCGTACTTTTTGAGTGCTGATTGTGAGAGCTGTATTAAGTTCACGATTGTGGTCGCTCTTTTTTTGCCATTAGCAGTCGAATGAATATGTTGTACATTGTGTGTAATCATAACTGAGTAGCAACAGCGCGAGGAGGTGGATAATGTCGCAGTCACAAGTAGCAAGTCAACTGTTCAATGTGGAGCATCCATCTAATTAGGCGTGTCAGATTAAAGTGAGAGTTGCTGTCAAGATAGACGTGTTCACATCACGTCAGAAGGTCACCAATGTGGGGGTTGAGTTGATAGCAACCATGTCAACCTTCATCTATGAAAAGGAACCCCAACACAGAATCCAGTTAACATGTCTTATATACTAGTGAATTCGGATTGTATTTTTGTAGTGGTAGATACATTACACATTATTAAAATATGTTTTTTGCCTGCAAATTATTTTACAAACATTTAATGGAAAACTATAATTTAAAAGTTTCATGCAATTCTTTTTCACGTTTAGTTTCCTTTTTATTTATTTTTAGCATTTTCTGAAATACAATAGTTTACAAGCATATCCCTTTCATTATTTTTTAGTAAAAAACCTTCATTATCATTAGGTTTTCAATTATACCCTAAAGAAAGAATTTATTAATTATATTGTATGAAAAATATTTTATACTTAAGTTTATATTTTTAAAAAAATCAGTTCGTTTAATATGATGGCTTTTAAAAAATCAGAGGTTATTTAAATCAATTTTTCAAAGAATCAATAAAAAAAAATCATACCATTCTAACTTTAACACTTTCAAATTGCTAATTCACATTCTGCAGCCCAAAAAATAGTTTTCCGAAGAATTTATTAAATATTTTATAATATCAGTAATTCTTTAGCAAATAGCTCTATTTATAGTTAGTATGTTAATTTTTTGAATTCATAGTTTAAATTATTGATACAAATTTTTGAAACCTTCAAAACAACTACAGTAAATGAAATCTTAGTGCAGTATTTATTATATTTGTAAAAAGAATTCATAATTTTTTCCCCTATCTTCTGGAATGGCATCACTCTTTAAGATTAAAAAACATGGATTTACTATAAAAACTTTTCTTTACATAGCTTAATAATCATGTTGAGCTTAATCAAAATTGACTTACAGGTGGGAATCCAACATATAAAAGAAGCTTTGTAACTGCAATCCCGTACAATCTTCCCCATGCAGCCCCTACTGCCAGAGTGGGTATAAAAAGTCCACTAGATATACTTAATCCATAAGTCCAGCATCCAAGTAGTAAATAAGCAAAGAAATATATAGTGAGAGTCATTACATGCCACGTATCTAAAAAGATAAATATATATGTTCGATATTATACTGAAATATTCTTATAGAATATTTAAAGATCATACGTTTTCTTAATTGATCAAATGTATGAAAGGTATATTTCATTATATATTTCTTTCCAAAATAAAAAAATTTGTTTTGTGATGAAATTACATTTGATTTTGTAGACAGAAGAATTAATCAGCTAGCAGTAATTAATAGATTACAAATATTGTTTATACAATAGATTATCATGATTAATCAATCTGATTTGGATTATCAGGAAAGTATATTATCTGGAACAGTCTGAGAAGAGAAATATAGTGAGAGTCATTAGATGCCACATATCTAAAATATAAATATATATGTTCTATTTCATACTGAAATATTTTGACATAATACAGAATACTTAAAAATCATATGCTTTCTTAATTGAACAAATATAAAGGTGTAATATATATTTTATCTTTATTATTTTTTTCCAAAATAAAAAAATTTGTTTTGTGATGAAATTAAGTTTGATTTTATAGCCTGAATAATTAAACAGCTTGCAGCAATTAATGGATTACAAATATTGCTCATACAATAGATTATCACGATTAATCAATCTGATTTGGATTATCAGGAAAGCATATTATCTCGAACAGTCTGAGAAGAGAAATATAGTGAGAGTCATTACGTCTCTAAAAAATAAATATATATGTTCTATTTCATACTGAAATATTTATACATAATACAGAACATTTAAAAATCATATGCTTTCTTAATTGAACAAATATAAAGGTGTATTTCATTATATATTTTTCTCCAAAATAAAAAAATGTGTTTTGTGATGAAATTAAGTTTGATTTTATAGCCTGAAGAATTAAACAGCTTGCAGCAATTAATGGATTACAAATATAGTTTATACAATAGATTATCACGGTTAATCAAGATCGGATTTGGATTATCAGGAAAGCATATTATCTTCTACTCAACCCTTCATATTGTACTACACCTACCAGTAAACCAATCTTTTTTCTTTTTTGTATTATAACGTAAGTAATTGTAAATCTAAACGTAACATTAAAATTTATATCCATTTTTTTGCTTTTGTATAACTTAAAGTATCAATATTTTAGTGTGTGTGAGTTTTACTGCTTTTTTTAGAATTTATCATCAAAGTTTGCATATATTTGACTATTCCAAATATTTGCTACGCAGGAGTAAAGTGCTACCAGAACATTCTTCTTGCGGCTGAAGAAAATTAAACAGTAGTGAAATGGGGAAAATAACGAAAATATGTGAATAATTATAAAAAATTTTGACATTAAAAACTTTTTCTTGACAGTTATTAATATACAAGTTTGTAATTGATACACATTTTATAATAATTGAAGAGGTAAGTGAAAAAAACATAGTATGAATTTGAGAAAGTCAGCAGCAGAATTAAGAAAGTGTTCAAAAACCATCTTTTACCACTCAAATGTCAACATTTAACAAACTCTATTTAATTTATTATATGTCTCAAACTTTCAGGCAATCTATAACAATTTATTAGATCTTTTTTTTTCTAAATGAAAAAAAAATTTCATTGATATACATTTTATAATAATTGAAGAGGTAAGTGGAAAAAAATGTTAAGACTCATTTCTATCAATTTGAGAAAGTCAGCTGCAGAATTAAGAAAGTGCTAAAAAAAATCTTTTTCATATACAAAGTGACATTTTTAAAAGTAGTTTTTAAAATGTCACTTAACATTTACATTTAACACACAAATATCAATATTTAAGAAACTGTATTTAATTTATATGTCCCCTAATTTTTCAGGCAATCAAATACAATTTATTAGATCTTTTTTTTTCTTAAATGAACAAAAATTGAGCTCTTAAATTGATCTCTTAAACATCATTTTCAAAAATTGCAAGTGTAAAATAGTTAATTTAAATTAAAATTTATAAAATATTATATTAAAAGCAAAAACACTAACTTTCATCATCGTGTAGCAAACTTCTAAGGCAAGCTTCCGGTGTTTGGAGCCATATAGACCAAAATGTATTAAACTGACCATTTTCACAATCAAGCTAGAAAAAGAATAAAAAATATGATATAGATTTCTTTATTATGCATTGCACTTTTTACATAAGATTCATATAACTAAAAGGAAGATGTAGATAAAAATGAAAAACTTTTTGTAAACACGCAAGCTTGATCAAGAAACTTTCTGTAAGCAATTTATTGATTCTTGTAACTAGTTTCAACCCATTTGTCTACAAACAAATTTGACGGAATTTGTTTAAAAATCAATGATTTTTTTAAAAAGTGTTTAAAGTTTTGTAATACTCTATATTGATTATTATACAAACCAGCATATATTTCTTTAAATTTAATAGCAGACAGCCAGAAACGAAAGTTGTATCACAAATGAATCAGGATAGAAAATATGTGTCAAATCTGTCACATCAACATCTTTGGTGTTTTTTAAACTGCAACTTTGAAACAGTCGGCTGAGATTGAATGACTTCAAATTTCTTTTATAACCTTTTTATGTGTTCAAGAATAAGATCGATTTTTTTCCTTTTTCTTTTACAGGATTTTCAATAATTTTTTTGAATAGTTTTTTTTTTAGAAAAAATACAGGACAGAATAGAGGAATTTGGAAATTTTTATTTACATATATAATGCAATGGTAAAAATTTTTTCCTGACTTGAGTTTGCATGTTTCTGTTTATTATGTATATCAGTTAAAAGGTAATATTAACACATTCAAAACAATTTTTCAACTAACTATAACTATGTCCCTGACCTACTAATTGACTCACTTCTAGATTTCCACAGTGAAAGATATAATATGCAATTTCCAATATTAAAAAAAAAATCTGGAATTTTTCCGCTTGAAATAGAGTAACAATTAAAACTTAAATTTTAATAATAATATAGTGTTGATATAACATTTTAATTTACATATGTCCAAGTTTTTTCATTGAAATTAATATTATAATTAGCTTTTACTGACTAATATTTAAGAAAATTATCTCATTTAAACAAAGGTTTGTCACTTTTTTTTAATGAAAAAAGATTAATTTAACAAATCTTCCATCCATACTCTATTTAATAAAATATTTGTGCAAGTGAAATATTAGTCATTAATTAAGTGCTTTTCTTTCCTTTTTGACTAATATTATTGTAATTTGAGAATATTGAAACTAAATATTTTATCTTAATTTAAAGTTGTTTTTTTTTAGAATTTCTAATGCAGAAAAATAAGTTTTTTTTGTTGCTTTTTTTTCAACTATTTTAAATAAATGTATAGAACAATATTCTATACATTAATGTATAAAATATTGTTAATGTATGAATATTAAATAAATGTATAGAACAATATTCCATACATACAGAAAATTATATTATTTAAAACCAAACTTCGGTTAAATTTTAACTATATCTTATACTATGGAAAATAAATAAAATTTAATTACTTGAATGGGAAACTTAACATCTGATTGGTCATAGGGACTGCAAAAATGAATAAAAGTAGTCATGTAGGCTAAAGTAACACCAAAGGCACTAACAAGGACGGCTTCTAGAATTCGAGCTACAGGGTGCTTCACATACCTTTAAAAGAAACATTTGAATCAGGTAAAATAACTAAATATTAATAATTTAAATAATAAAAGAAACGTACCTCATTCTAAACACTGTCAACATATAGTTTACATGATTATACAAGGCACCCAGTAAACCACCTGTGAATAGTTTATAATTAATTTATTACAAATATGTATCATATTAATTTTCTATAATGATAATTACAAAAAACTAAATATTATAACCACAAATATTCTATATAGAATAAAGATTAAATTTATCTTGCTAGGAAAAAAATAATCTTTACACATATTTTTGAAATTGTCTTTGTGCTGAAAATGATATAAGAAATACGGGCAGAAAAAAAGAAATGCATGTCACTATATTGTAGGCATCATAAAAATATGAAGTACTTATTGTACTACTAAAACTAAACTCAGTGGCGCAATAGCCCATAGAGGGCAAAGGCCTACTTTGGCCATCTCAGTTTTCTTGACCTTGGACTCTAGGGTGCTGGAGCAGATGTTCTGGTTGGGTGGTCGGTCCAATGCGGAACCCCCAGTAATAAACTAATAAGTAAGTAAATATTATAACCACAAATATTCTATAAAGAATAAATTCATCTTACCCTAGTATTTAGTCCACAAGCATGCTTGCTATTAATTTAATCGACCCACTGAAGGAATAAAAGTTGAGACAACCTTGCCCAGTCCGAGGATCAAACCCAGGACCTGCAACACGAGAGCGCATAGCCCTACCACTCAGCCACCGGGACTCAAAGTATTAAATGTAGGCAACATAAAAGTATAAAGTACTTTAGGAAAAGTAAACAAAAGAATTTAATAATTTCTTGTTTCATTATTTATGAATAATGACTAAAGCCTTACTTGATGTATTTCAAGTATTTTTAAATTTTTCAAGTATTTTTTAAATTTTTTGTTTATTCAAGTATTTTTAAATTTTATTTATTAACTTTTTTTCAATTTCATGTTTTATTTATTTATTCTTATTTCATTTATTTCATAGAAAAAGACAAAAAAAGTAATTATAAATCAAAAGTAAAGTAAAACCAATTTATTTGAATTTTCCAAGACTAAGTAAAAGAACAATAATTTATTAAGTTTAAAATATTTAAAAAAATATATAATTGAATATAAAACGTACCAATAACACCCATGACCATATAAAGAGGAAGCTCCTTAAAAGTATAATCCAAATTCTAAAACAAAATTAATTGAGAAATTAAATGTACATTGTTCATTTATGAAGTGGTAAGATAATTAAAAATTAATATTTAACAATAGTAAGTCAACAAGAGTTGATTAGTTAATAAGACTACAGCATGTTAGAAAAAAAAACAAGCAAAAACAGCAATTAATCTAACAATTTTACTATCTAACAATTTTACAATCTAACAATTTTACTATTTTATATGTTTTAAGACATTCCTTGCAGATCAATATTTTTATGAAACTGCTTCAAATTAGTTTTAGTTTCTAGGATAAGACTTTAAAAAAAATTAGTAAGGCAACTCTAGGCACCGGTACATTAAGCTTCATAATTAGAGGTAATAATTTGAATTTCTTAATAAAAGATATACTGAATATTTAGATCTTGGAGTGTAAGTAAGCAAATTCTGAGTAGCAGTAGAATATTAGGCTCAGTACCAAACGGCGTATGAAAATCAAATTGACTATAAAATCATGTTCTCATCAGAAGGAAATAAATACCAAACCAAGAGCTAAGACAAATTTTTAAAAATAAAAAAAATACTTACATCAAACCGTCCAAAATTCACTAAACCAGGAAATGAAAGTTGTCCAGGATAGCCATGGTATTCACTCATGACAGAATTCAATGTGAAATATGACACCATTGAACAGAAAAACTAAAGAGAAAGAAAAAAAAAAGATTAGAAAAAGTATGAAGCAAACATCAATTTTATTCAGGTACTTTTTTATTGAAGAAACAAAATTTAACAGAAGTAAATAGTTCTGTAGTGCCATAGTAAAGCAAGTTTCGAGCCAAGAGCCTGGTCCTACACAGATATGCATGATATTCAAGAAAATTTTGTCACAATCGTGGAAATTTTTTTTAAATATTACTCTTTATAAAATAAAAAAAAGGCCAATATTTCCATATTTTTCCCAGTCAATTTTTAAAATGCAGATACAACAACAGAAAATTAAGTTAATAATGAGTTCTGCATTATAAAAAAAACCTTTTCCTTCATGTTATTGAATGAGGAAATATTATGCAGCAGGAAAGTTTTTGTACAATCTTTCCCAGGGACACAATAATTTAGAGTGATATCTTAATTCATGCTAAAATAACTAATTCTGAAATTCAAGCACAAATATTTTTATTGAAAGTTTTTCTGTTTTAGACAAAGCTCATTTCTTGATATGCTAGAAACTCAGAATTATCCTTTGAAGTGCGAAGATATTTCAGAATTTTTCATTTTTTTAATGCAAACCATGTGATTCACAATGGTTTGAAATCAGCAGCAGCTAAAATAATACCTATCACTCAATCTGTTATAACACAGTAGAGTAATTTATTATTTTGTAAGTTTTAGAGGTAAAAAGGTTAGTTAATTGAATTTTATCTGAAGAATGTATGAATTTATTAATTTTTATCTTTGTTATTGTTTTACTTATTGTGTTATGTCATGGTCACCAAAAGTCTCAGGCTTTTTGAATTTCTGAAGTTGGCAGGTTTGTCCCAGTTTTCACCATGGGAAATCTAGGATCAGACTTAGATAGAATGAAAAACTTTCTGTGAGCACAAATTCACTGTTAAAAAATTTCTGCGAACTATTTATTGACTCTTGTCACCACTTTTAACCCTTTCATCGCCTCTTAATTTTGACAAAATTTGCTTGAAAGCCACTTTTTTTTTTAATGTGTTTTAATCTTTACTAAATTCCATACTGATTATTATGTATAAAAGCATGCATTAACTATTAGCTTATACAGTAGGGAACCGATTATCCGGAACGATCGGGACCATCGCTATTCCGGATAACTGATTTTTACGGTTTTCTGAATAGCTGCAAAAAGCTGGTTTTTTTATTGTTAAACACAACTAAAAAAAAACTTTTTGGAAATAATCTTAAAAAGAAGAAAAAACGATGAAGTAATACACTAATGATTATTTCCGAAATGATGGTAAGGTAAACATCTTTCAAAAAAGAAAGAAAAATACTAAAATCTTATGAGGAAAAAAAAATTTCTTGAAAAAAATGGCGTGAAAATTTATCGAATATCATTCCGGTTTTTTGGTTTTCCGGTTTTCTGATTTCCGGATAACGGGTTTTGTACTGTATTATATACATAAAAAATCATAATATATATGAATAGTTAATCAGAAATTTCAACATTTAATTAATTAACAATAGAGTAAATACTAACTGAAAAACTGCTTATCTAAAAGGAAGTGTTTTGGAGGTTGTATGCAAAGCGTACCTGGGTCTGTCGGACTCACACAGTAATCAGGGGAAAATGATGACCCCAGATAATTATCACCATATGTTTTCCAAAATAAATTAATTATTTTTAATAAATAAATGTCAGTATTGTCGTAGGATTGTTAATATAATAAGGATGAAACCCATATTTATCAGCAATAATCATAAATTCAATTGACACTGTTAAAATTTGACTTCATACTTACTAAATTGTTCTAGAGATCAATAATTGAGACATAACACGCATAAATGATTAAGGGGTCTAGGCGTTTCTGATATCCTCAAGAAAGCATTATTAAAAAAATTTTAATTTTCTAAAACTCACTAAAATTTATGAATTAGTTAATGATTAAGTCCTGATTTCGAATATTTTACAGGTGTTAAGTCCAGACGGTTTAAATGCAAACACTTCTGTGAAATAGAAATTTTTATAATTTAACTTACTTTAAGGTTAAAATTTGTTAGGAAAAAAAAAAGACATTCAGTATGCACGATAAAAGTCATAAAAATCGACAACTATTAATAAACCAGTAAACCATCCTATATGCCCTTTTTAAAACTATACAAGCTCAGAGGAATTGAAATATGAAAAGCATATTTTCAAATAAAAAAAACTTAATTTTCTAGATTTTTTAAAAAAAATATTTATTTTGACTGAAATATTTTTTAGCAATATGCAAGTGCTACAGTTTGAATTTTCATTACACTCAAATCAGTTTTAACTTGATTGATTTATTAGATGTTGAGTAATCTCTCATACCAGATGAAACAATTTAAATTGAGACAAAACTTGGCATAAATAACTTTTAAACAAAATACTTGAATTGGCCGATAATTGCAGTTTAAAAAATTGGTGCATTTTTTCTGTTTTTAGTATTTTTGATGTAATTTTGCAAGCTTTATTAGTTTCATTCATCTTATATCAAAATGCTCAGAATAAAACAGCTCATGACATATTTTTTTTTTTTAAGAAATTGAGTACTTTGTTTGGAAAAATCCTCTAGACCCCTTAAATATTTTTCTTTCCAGTTAAAAGAATTTAAGTATTTATAACTTAAAAGTATTTATAACATATTTATTGTGTCAATGCATAGGTTTCCTGCTAATAGGTATTCAAAACTCTACAATGGCTCATAATTCCATTTCTAGAATAACAAAACTCTATGATGTTTAACATTTTCTTACTAATAAAAAAAAAAAAAAAACACCTAGGTATATGAAATTTAACAATGGCTTATTATGTCAATTTATGAATATCAAGAAAATAAAAAAATTTCTCATAAAAAAATAAGTTAATAAGATTTAACAATGACTTATTATTCCATTTCAATCTACATTCAGAGGACCTAAATTCTATATTTATGAAGTAGAACGAAAAATTTTCTCAAGAACAATCTATGTAGATAAGACATGGTTCATTAATCCATTTAAAGAACACAAAAGGAACATTCTGATGTTCAAAAAATGTTTGAGAGTAACAAAGAAACACTATGCAATGTTTAGGAGAAATTCTCTTATAAAAAAATAATTAAAAAACTGATCCATTGTTGCAAATAATATAAACTTACTATTCTCCAAGTCAAGCTTTGATTCCAAAAACTAGCACCCTCTTCTAAACTGAAAAGCACACCACCTAAATGAAGAGTACACAATATTAATTTTGTTTGCAAATATATTTTTAAAAATTACAAAATATAAAGTTTCTCAAATGAATAGGCTAGGAAAATTATTTATTCTTAATTCCTCAGCTATCCACAAATGCTACTATTATAATGGTAGGAAATTATAAAGATACAATTTTGCAACAAAATTTCAGTGTTGAACATTATAAGGATTGAGAATTACACGTAAGACTGAAAAACTTTGGGAAAGTGATAAAACAGATGGATAGAACCCAAATGCAAAATTAGGTATACCCAAAGTAATTTTTTACTTAATGTGTTCTAATTTGTTTCAATTTTTTTAGTGCTTCTCGCCCTATTGTATTGATATATTTTGCTTTGGCTATATTAATACAATATTAGAAAGCACTTCTTTTTGCGGATATAATTATGTCAGCTGATGAAGAAATAATATCTTTTCATTTTTTTGTTTTCCGGCTCTTAATATACATTTTTTTAAAATATATTTTTTAAAATACTTTATTTTAAGAATTTTTCTTCTCTTTTCATTAATCTTATTATTTTCCATGTTTTCTCGATATTATTTATTACTCGATATTTCTTATTTTATGAGTTCTTTATACTTGCAGTTTATACACAGTAAATAAAACTTAATAATTTTCTTTGTTTTTCTCTTTTTATCCTTTTTGCCTTTATTGTGTTATGTATATGTATATA